>NW_027397101.1:18289564-18675150 GCF_003265705.2 Callorhinus ursinus
TGTGTGTGTGTGTGTGTGTGTGTGTGTGTGTGTGTGTGTGTGTGTGTAACTAACCAGACTATACACTCCTCACCAACCGGGACTGGTAATTTGAGTTACCCTTCAAACACCTAGTGTCATCATCATCAGTATGTCTTTTGATGGTCATTATACTCATGTGCGGGTTTTTTATACGGATGGAATGTTTGGCGGAGGAGATTCATTCTATTGCATTCATCCAGTTGTAATCATTCAAATGCACAGATTCATGTTTATTATACACATGTTTTGTTCTTTATATGTACATAAGTATATAGTAATTCCATCTGTCCTAAAGTCACTTCAGAAAAACTCCAAGCACGTTGTCTGCCGTAGACTTGTATTACTCAATTTCTCTTTACTGGAAATAGAATGTATTGATTTAAAGTGGGCTTAGATTAAGACTATGAACAATACTTGACATTCAAGAGCAGCAGTTTGCACGGTTGTGTTAAGGACAAAAGAACATCTGTTTGGCCCTGCCTCACAGCAGGAGGCCCCATGCTTGGTCAGGCGTGCACCCACAGGGAGGGAAAGGGGTGACAGAGGCTCTGGGGTTCATCATCACAGAATTCAGAGGACTGACTCACTTCCCTTCCTGAGATGCCGACCATGGTTTGTGGTGGTGGCTCACCACATTGGCGAGGCGCTTGCCTTTCCTGGTCCATGTGATTGCGTCCCAAGGTGCCAGCTCCTGGCTTTCCAACTTGGGGACGCATACATTTTTTCAAGAGGGTGGAGGGAAAATCAACATGAAGATTAATGGACTTCAAAGCAGGGAGAGAACGAAAATACTGGAAATTTCTGCCCATGATTCAACTTTCAGGGCCACAGCATACACTGGAGACAAGGAAGAGAACCAAATCTAGTATTGAGGCCAGAGCCTTGAGTTTAAGAGATCATTTAGAGAACTCACTGAATGTCTCTTAAACTTAAAATTCATTTTAAAGCTAAGGCCCACCACCATTAAAAAAGAGAGAGAGAGAGAGGAAGGGAGGGAGGGAGAGAGAATGTTGCATTCACAACATGGCCATGAAAATAGTTGTTGAATTCTGCCCTGTCCATATTCTCTCTCTCTCTCTCCCTCCCTCCCTCCCTCTCTCTCTCTCTTTTTTAATGGTGGTGGGCCTTAGCTTTAAAATGAATTTTAAGTTTAAGAGAATTCATTTGAAAATAGGTTCTTTAGCCTGCATTTATAAAAATAATTTCTCCCAACTGGAACTTGAACATATGTTCCACATATGTGGTAATGCTATTGTACAACATGCTATTTCTGAATGCCACACAAAAGTAAAATCCTAATCTAATTTTAAGTAGCATGGGAAATTTCTAGTGAACAGCAAATTCAATACTTCACAGCAGAAAAACTTTGAAAAATGCCCGCTACAAATCTAATGATAGGTGCATAGGTAGACCGCTCCTCATTGTATATGTTGGCAATACCCAGCCTCGCTCTAGTCACGCTGTTTATTGTGATATGCTAAATTACTTGAATCTGTTGTACCTCAATTTCTCTCTCAAAATCTCCAGTTGTTGCCAGAGAACCACTCTCTCAACTGGATCTGCACAGGGCTTTGGGGAAATCGGACGTTCAGTTAAGTTAATCACAGGTGTGAATTCCTTATGGGCCCCCAGAGGATGGCCCATAGAATGTGTTTCCCAGCTGTAAGAGGTACCCTGAATTCTAATATGTAACCACTTCCTGAGAGGAAGGTATGATCCCTGGCTGCCAAACAGGGCCATTTTTGTAGCGGCTTGATTGGGTAAAACACATTTAGGTGGAATAGATAGCACATATCATGACCATGCCTTCAATCCCTGAGTTCGGTGAGGAGGTGGCAGCTCACAGGGCTCGGCTGTATAGGCAGCCTGTAGACCAGGTAGGGACTGAGCTTGCCCTTTGTTGGTGACCACTGCTTACTCTCCAGCAGGAGGAACTTAGCCAATGCCTCTCAATTTGCAAAATGGCACCAAACAGACCCCCAGAGAAACATTATCAAAGGGCTTTTTGTCTTAGAATGCATCAGTGCTGAGGAAGAGAATGTTATGCATGGCATGCATGGATGGGCTTTCAACCCACCCAAGTCCAAACCTCATTTTCTCTCTGGGAGAGAGGAAGGTGGCCGGAGAGGAAGCCAAGAGGCCAGGATGCTGCCAACATTCAAGTGGGAAGGGCCCTCCTCTGGAATGAGCATGCTGGCAGAGGAATGGGGCAGAGGAATGAATTTTAGAAATGTTGTGGTGAATGAAACACTGAGATTTATTTGAAAATGAAAGATTTATGAAAATAACCTGGTACCAGAGGAAAAAGAGATTTGAGGGCTGAAATAGATCATGGTCAGGGAGCTGGGATGACGTGGAACACAGGAGAACGATGTGGCAGGGAGGGAAGGTGAGGGGCCAGGAAGAGCGTCCCCAGGAGGGTGCTGTGGAGGGGGCACCAGCAGCCATTCTGGAGGCGGGCTTCTTGTCCTGCTGCCACCTTGGTTCCCGTGACCTGGTAATTGGTTTCCTCTGTGCAGGGAAGGGGGAACCGAGACATACTGTTGCAAAGCACGGAAGTCCACCCTGGCTCAGAGAGGCAGACAAAGAATTTAGTGTGAGGGTAGGCAGATAGGCAGTCGCTCCCAGAACCTGAGGAAGGGGTGAGGATGAGGGCAGCTGCAGGGGTGCAGCAAAGCAGGAACAGATGGACAGGCTCTTCGGGGCCTGGAGCCCAGCTTTCATTAGCTCGGGAAGTTTTCTGTCCCAGTGTTGCTCCTGCCCCAGATCCACATTCCCAGAAGGGCAATTCCACTTAGTCTGGCTTGGGTCATCTTCTCAGCTGTTGGCCAGAGGAGGGCACCCAAACCATGAGCAATGGCAGAGAGGTTCTTCAGGAAAAAACTGAGGTGCTGTGATCAGAGAAAGAGGGAATAGGAGCCGGGCAAGCAAGAACACAAGCACCCACTGCACGGGGTGAGGGTGAAGCCACCGCAGGAGCTTGTCTCGGGTTCCATCGGATCATGGAATGGAAGGGGTTAATAATGCATCTGACATCGTTACCTCATTTCTTTCTCACAGTTACCCTGAGAGAGAGAGAGAACCAAATGAGGACTCGGGCAATGTCCTAGGACTCACAACACCTTGGCCTGACATCTGGTCCTGGGTTCTCTGTGGTGCCTGCACAGGGAGCTCCACGGGGTGGGGTGGGGGAGTGGAATGGCATTTTCCAGCCTGAAGCCGTCCCAGAGTTCTGGGTGTTCATCTGCCCGGAAGAGTCTTTTCATCTAAGCTTCTTAAAAGAAACCTGAAGCCCGAGTGCCTATCTCATACCTTAAATATTTTCAGGAATGCTAGAAGGTGGGGGAACTGCCACCCAGAAGCATTTCTGGAAAGAACTACCTGGAGAAAGGAGGGTCTCATGTGCCAAGCTCAGTCCCTCTCTTTTGGCCACTGCAGAGCACCTCCTTGTTTCTGCAGTGAGATGTTTGGTTCCATTTGTTACGTTGCTGGGTTCCCACCGACAGCCCTTCCATGAGGCACCCCCGCCCCCATGATGAGATGTGAAGATTTAACGGTTTCCAGAGGGAGGCTACCTAATTTGACACACATTTGACACACACATTTGACACATTCCATACGTTCCTGTGCTTGAACAACACCACCTGTAAGTTGGTGAGATAGTGTTTTCAATGCATGGTAACCCGGAAAGCTGCCCTTTTCACCCGGTTGTGGGAAGGGTGGTCTCACACATTTTTTCCACAGTAATTTGATTTCATCTGAGAACAACTGCAAGAGCTACCGTTCTGGATGCTCAGTCTGCACGGAAGAGTGCAACCCAGGGTTCAATGTCGAGGTCATTATTAGTATTAGATGTTTCAGATCTGTGACACAGTTGAGTTCTAGTATATTCATCAAGGAAGCATCCTGTTAGGAGTTCTGTCTATCAGAATTGGCAGGGGTCCAGCATTTCACCATCATGATGGAGATTACCCCCATCCTGGGCAACAGGTGTTTTGAGTGTTTTGAAAAGCCGAAACAGCCCTAACTTTGCCTAACAAAGCTTCTCTGTGCCCCAGGTTGGCACTAACAATCATCTTTTTCATGCTATGGGTTTTATTCTCCAGAGTTTTTACATGTGGAGTCCTCCTTTCAGTATTCAGGTACTGTGGGACCAAAGGTTAGTTTGGGCCATGGGGTCCAATCTTCCTCTCCCACAAGCCAACCTTAGTAACACAATTTGAGTAGAAATATGCAAACACAATTTCAAATCAAGTCTGCTAGCCTCCATCTTTCAACCAGTTGGCCATCCCTAAGAGTTTTTCTAAAGAAAGTTTGGAGACTTCGTTAGGAGGGTGAATCTAATGAGTAGTACACTCAGAATAGAGAAATCCTGGGCACGGCAGCATTCTGTAAGGGGAATGGTTTCTTAGCTCCCAAATTTTGTCTGCAGCTCTCAGCTAATCCAAATATCTATTTATAATAGCATTTGGAGAGATCCTTGAACTTGGGTTTTAAAAACCAAAAGAAATATTAAGAAGGAATCCACAGAACAATTTGAACTACATATATTTTAATACATAATTAAGATGGATATTATTATACACAAAAAAGTAAACAGTGGTTCCCTTAAAAATTTTTTTTTTCACTTCCTTCCCCTTAAATCCCTTATGTAGGTGTGGCTAAGAGAATTGTCTTTGTTTCTGTAGGGTGTGCTTTATCTTAATGTAACACCCGAGTTCACAGGTGATACCCTACTGTAAGGGTCGGTGTGGGATGTCACCACCTGTGACAGGGCTCCTATTAATGAACTACGGAACATCCTCCATCTTGGAATATAAACTAACTCAAAGTCCATACCAAGTTCTGAGCCTTTCAAGAGGTTACTTTCCTCCAGCATTCTTTGCTAACTGCCTGCTTCAAATTACTTACTTCTCTGGAAAAGATTTCTCTTTTCCTTAGCATAGCCTTGGAGCTCTCTGTTTCTCTTTGAATCCTTTCTGCCTACTGCTTCTGCGTGCTGCTTTATCTCTTTACTGCAGGGGGAGGAAGTGTTTGATATTTTGTTCCAACAAAAATTTTTTGAATATCTATTATATCAGCCACTGGGCTAGGTTGCTATGTAAAAGAGTAGGTTCCAAATTTAATCTGAGTTGAAAACAAATTCCACTGTTATGCAGAAACATGCTCACGTTGATCTCTTCTGGGCACCCTCCCTGGTTACAACAGCTCAGACTCTACCCCTTAACAATTTTTTTTGCCCACAATAGAGGCTAAACAATCACCCAGAAGTATTGGAAAACTCATTGGTTGCAGAGATGCTAATTATTTCCTCCAACAATCATTTCCTTCCTTTCTCCAGGCCTCTTTACTAGAGAAATTGTCTCTCCAAAAACAGCCCAAAAGGGAGTTCCCTAAGTGCTTTGAGACCCTGTTACTGTCTACAGTTTATTGCATTGGATGTGGATTCCTGACCCAAGATAAGCCAACCACATGTAGTCTAAAGATGCAGAGACTACATAAGTTGTTTTGGGAACTTGCATTGGAAGGGCAACTAATTGTGAAAGCTGAGACCTACATTCTGTGGCCTCCATGATGGGCCAAATGCAGGCATTGCCAAGTAAGCCATCAGCACAGGGAGACAACAAAGGAATTTGTCTGTCTTACCCAGAAATCTTTGTACAAAGAAAAGCCTCTCAATTGCGAATCAAGAATTCTGAACCAAGAACCTAACACCTTACTTGGGTTTGAGGCTTGGATTTATGCTACATATGTGGTCTAGGAATATTTGAGATGAGATGCTAACATAAAAATGTGATTCTAGGTTATGATGTCATACAGTCATGAACCAAACACAAAACTTTCTGTTGAGTCATACCCTCAGCTCAAGCCACAGAGAGTTCCCATAAATAAAGCCACACTGAAGACAAGCTCACCCTCCCAAATTACAAAATATATTAGGAAACAGTCTCCATGACAGAGAGTCAACAGATAGAACATATAGCAGGATTAGATTCCCAGTAACTTCAGATAGTAGATCTGTTGTAGAGGCACTATAAATATGTTTAAAATGATTAGAGACATAAAATAAGAAATTGAAAACATAATAAATGTGCAATATATCATGTAAAAAGAGACTCCAGATCCAAAAAGAAAATATTTAAAAAATAGAAGTAATAACTATAGTCATTGATTTTAATGGATTAGATATAGTTAAAGAGAATATTAATGAACTGGAGGAGAGGTCTGAGTCCAATTCAGAATGCATCACAAAGACATAAATGTATCAGAGAGTAATTAAAGATAATGGAAGATAGATGAGAAATAATATGATTTTCAAATGGAGAATGATGGAGAAGAAATAGTCAAAGAGAAAAGAGCTGAGCATTTTTTATAGTGGTTAAAAGATAAAAATCATAAGATTCAGAAAGCTACGAGTCAGCAGTGAGCTGACTAAATAAGAATAAATCCAAACCGTAAGTCCACTATAATGAAAACGCAGAGCACCAAAAAAGTTCTTAAAGCAACGACAGAGAAAAGACATATTTCTTACGAAGGAAATACGATTAGACAGGCAGTAGATTTTTCAACGGCAACAACAGAAACCAAAAGTCTATGAGGTAATATACCCAAAACAGTAAGAGAAACTGTCACTTCTTTAGCTACCTAAATTATTATTCAACAGCACAGGTGAAATTAAATTTTGTTTTAACTACCAAAGACTTTCATGAAGGAGTTTCTTTTTTTTTTTTTTTAAGATTTTATTTATTTATTTGAGAGAGAGAGAGAATGATTGGGGGGCAGGGGCAGAGGGAGAAACAGCCTCCCTACTGAGCATGGAGCCTGATGCAGGGCTCCATCCCAGGATCCTGGAATCAGGACCTGAGCCAAAGGCAGACACTTAACCAACTGAGCCACCCAGGTGCCCCTTTCATGAAGGAGTTTCTAAAGGATTTATTTCAAGTAGAAGAAAATTGAGCCAAAGGGAAGAAGTGAAATTCAAGAAAGGGTAGTAAATTTAAACATGCCCTGACTGTAGAAAGTAACAATAATATTGACAGATTTTAAGGGTGTAAGGAATGTGGAACTGAAGCGTTGCACAAGGATAATATGTAAGAGGGGTGGGAGATGGTTGGAGTTCTGAATATTGGTAGGTGGGTGGAAATGTTGACTTATTTTGTCCTTTTTGAAGTCTCGTATGTGTGATAATAATGTAAGGGTAACATCCAAACGGGTGGTATGTGTATGCAGACATACAAATGAGCAGAGAAAACAAAGGTAAAAGAATGGAAAAAGACCTATCAGGCCAAAAAAGAAGGGGGAAGGGTTAATAGAATTACATTTTTACCAGAATTCAGGGCACGATTCATGATTAGGGATAGACTGTTCTAAAATATAATAATTCTAATATGTTCCTAATAGCCTCAAATAAAAGGCAATGATTGAAATTACAGGAGGGATTGTCAAATATACAATCACAGTGGATGTTTTTTTTAATAATTTTTTATTGTTATGTTAATCACCATACATTACATCATTAGTTTTGGATGTAGTGTTCCATGATTCATTGTTTGTGCATAACACCTAGTGCTCCATGCAGAACGTGCCCTCTTTAATACCCATCACCAGGCTAACCCATCCCCCCACCCCCCTCCCCTCTAGAACCCGCAGTTTGTTTTTCAGAGTCCATCGTCTCTAATGGTTTGTCTCCCCCTCTGACTTACTCCCCTTCCTTCTTCCCCTCCTGCTATCTTCTTCTTCTTTTTTTTTTCTTAACATATATTGCATTATTTGTTTCAGAAGTACAGATCCGTGATTCATCAGTCTTGTACAATTCACAGTGCTCACCATAGCACATACCCTCCCCAATGTCTATCACCCAGCCACCCAATCCCTCTCACCCCCCACCACTCCAGCAACCCTCAGTTTGTTTCCTGAGATTAAGAATTCCTCATATCAGTGAGGTCATATGATACGTGTCTTTCTCTGATTGACTTATTTCACTCAGCATAACACCCTCCAGTTCCATCCACGTTGTTGCAAATGGCAAGCTCTCATTCCTTTTGATGGCTGCATAATATTCCATTGTGTATAGATACCACATCTTCTTTATCCATTCATCTGTCGATGGACATCTTGGCTCTTTCCACAGTTTGGCTATTGTGGACATTGCTGCTATAAACATTGGGGTGCACGTACCCCTTCGGGTCCCTACATTTGTATCTTTGTGGTAAATACCCAGTAGTGCAATTGCTGGATCATAGGGTAGCTCTATTTTCAACTGTTTGAGGAACCTCCATACTGTTTTCCAGAGTGGTTGCACCAGCTTGCATTCCCACCAACAGTGTAGGAGGGTTCCCCTTTCTCCACATCCCTGCCAACATCTGTCGTTCCCTGACTTGTTAATTTTAGCCATTCTGACGGGTGTGAGGTGATATCTCATGGAGGTTTTGATTTGGATTTCCCTGATGCCCAGCGATGTTGAGCACTTTTTCATGTGTCTGTTGGCCATTTGGATGTCTTCTTTGGAAAAATGTCTGTTCATGTCTTCTGCCCATTACTTGACTGGATTATTTGTTCTTTGGGTGTTGAGTTTGATAAGTTCTTTATAGATTTTGGATACTAGCCCTTTATCTGATATGTCATTTGCAAATATTTTCTCCCATTCTGTCGGTTGTCTTTTGGTTTTGTGGACTGTTTCTTTTGCTGTGCAAAAGCTTTTTATCTTGATGAAATCCCAATAGTTCATTTTTGCCCTGGCTTCCATCAAAATCGTAAAGGAGAACACAGGCAGCAACCTCTTCGACCTCAGCCACAGCAACTTCTTCCTAGAAACATCGCCAAAGGCAAGGGAAACACAGTAGATGTTTTAACACAACTCTTCAGATAGGTAAAGCAAATTTTAAAAATTAGTAAGAAGATTTGAATAAGTCATTTTTTGTAATGATGGTGACAGTTGCCCAAATAGTGCTTCTGATTCCAGTTGCAAGAGGGGTAGGGTCCTTCTACCTTGAAATTCATTTGGGAATGCAAACTTTCCACAGGATGCTTTTTTTTATGGGAAGGAGGGATCCGGATTCTCTAACCTCTCAGCTGTGCAGGCCTCCCTCCTGTGGATGAGACCCATTTCAGCCCCGCTTCAAGGAGGGGCTGATTTTGGCACGTGAATCGGCTGACTGTTCGGTAACTTGGCTACGATTTCTTTTTTCCCTTCGGCTTTTTAAATTGGTGCAAGTTAGTATGGCTTCGGGATTCTTTGCACATAGCTGAGGCATCAGAAAGTCACGTGCATTAGTTAAGGTGCACGCTAAACTGCTGTCACAAATACACTAAAACATACAGCGGCTCAGACGAGGTGATTTCGCTCCCACGGAACATCCAGACAGAGGCGGGCGGTACCAGGCCGGTAGGTGGCGCTGCTCCACAGAGTCCTCCAGCTTCCTCCTACTTTGGCGTCCCTCTCTTCATTCCCACATCGGCCCTTCTAGCCCTGGGGAAGGGGAAGGGCGAGCAGCCTTTACAGAGATGTGACCCAACATTCGCACACGTCACTTCCACTCACTTCTCTCTGGCCGGACCGCAGTCGCGTGGCCACGCCCAGCCACAGTGGAGCTTGGGAAATACTATCTGCAACTGGGCAGCCATCTTTCTTGTTCCTCAGTGCGTGGGGGCTTTGGGGGTCATGCTACTGCTGGAAGGGAAGAGATTAGGCTGGGTAGCCGAAGGAAACGGACTGTGGCAGCCATAGCTCGAGTCTTTATTCCCAATCATAGCCCCATTCATTACACGTGAGGGACACAGGAACCTGTTACAACTTCAGTTTTTCCATCTAGAAAACCGTATCTCAGGTTTGTTATTAACAGCAATCAAGATGAAGAGTGAAAATGAGGGCTCCCAGGGTTCTCTGTGGGCCCCTGGCTCTGTAGTCCCTCATCTGCACAGAGCAGAGGTCCCAGCCAGGCACACACTGCATTGCAGGGCCATGGGCGCTGTTGGGGGTGGGGTGCAATGGTCGACCAGCTCCTTCTTTCCTTCTCTTGATCTTCCCTTCCCTCTCTCCCACCTCCCCACTGGAGGGATTCTGCAGATTGATGGACTGTCACCTGGAAGGTGGAGGCAGACCCCAGATCCCTGTGTTCTTAAAGGAGGGAAGGATTAATGAGCCCCTTAGAGTTGTCTCTGACTGGAGCTCAACTCGGGGCCTGCTCCGGCTGGGACGGCGTACCGCCAAGAGAAAGGCAGGCAGCTACAAAGCTTTGGTCATGCTGCCCCGTGTGTGACCTGTCAGGTCTTGTCTGTGATCTGCTGTGCCCATTGGTGCAGGTCACATGCTGAGCTCCTCCCAGGAATCTGATTGTTTGCAGTTGTAAAGTGCAGGAGCTTGGATCTGTCTGAGCAGAGGGTTAAATCATGGAGTGTTTTACAAGGGCAGCTATAGGGAATGCCTTGTTTTCTCCTTATATGGCTATTTTTCTCAGTCCAGAATCCCAGGGTGTGTTTTACGTGGTTGAAATACACAAATGGAGTCATGGTCTTAGCCAAACATGCTATGTGGCTTTAAAATTAAAAAGAAAAAGAAGAAGATAGCAGGAGGGGAAGAATGAAGGGGAGTAAGTCAGAGGGGGAGACGAACTATGAGAGATGATGGACTCTGAAAAACAAACTGAGGGTTCTAGAGGGGAGGGGGGTGGGGGGATGGGTTAGTCTGGTGATGGGTATTCAAGAGGGCACATTCTGCATGGAGCACTAGGTGTTATGCACAAACAATGAATCATGGAACACTACATCAAAAACTAATGATGTAATATATGGTGATTAACGTAACAATAAAAATTAAAAAAATAAAGAGCACTTGCAAATAAAATAAAATAAAATTAACAAGCCTCTCTCTACTTCTGTACCCCAAACACACATTCACATGAACCATTTCCGTTGAGACGTGGAAAGATACTCCTTCCTCTTCAGCCAAAAATATTCAATGGGGTGGATTTCTACAATTCCGTTGCTTTATGCATGAGAAAGATTTCTCTGGATCAGAGTAGTTTTGCAAGTGTGAGGGTCAAATTTAGGTATCAAGTTTTAAATGAGTGGCTACTGTATGTGAAGTGCTGCCTTCGTTGGCTCTGGGCATATAGGCAGAAAGGGGCACTAAACGTTAAAATATGAAAAGGAAAGATGTTTAATGTTGGTTCAAGACGACACTAATCAGAAGGCAGCACGCGGTGAGTGAGAGCATGAGCTTGCCACAGGCGCTCAGGGGAGGGAGAAATCTGTTCACACTAGGGTGATAAGAGCAGCTTTCATGGGAGAAGTGGAGGTTTGAATTAGATGGATTTGGTTAGGTCAAGGAGAGAGGCAGAGGCATTTTCGTGTTGGAGGCCTGAAGGAAAATGCCAAGGAGGGACAATGAAGGGGATTTTAAAAGAGGAGAGTGAATAATCCAGAGTGGCTAAAGCAAATAGTTCATGTAGGAGAAGAGGCACTTTGGGTGGGAGAGGTAGACCAAGGCTGGAGGTGGCCTGGGAGGTCAGGCTGAGGACCTGGGATTTTCACTGCCTGATAAAGGGGAGACATGGAAGACTTTGGGTATTTATTTTGATCTGAACTTGTCTGGGCACCAGGATTCTCAACGATTTCTGCTCCCAAAACTTATTTTTCTTTTTGGCTATCTCAGCAAATATGACAGTCTAGAAAATTAAGATTAAAAAAATTTTTTTAAGATCCTATGAGAGAGAGAGATGGCACGAGAAGAGGGGAAGTGGGAGAAGCAGCCTCCCCACTGAGCTGGGAGCCCGATGGGGGGCTCGATCCCAGGACCCCGGGATCGTGACTTGAGCTGAAGGCAGATGCTTAACCAACTGAGCCCTCCAGGCAGCCCTAAGATTGGATTAATTAAATATGATCTTTAGGTATTAAAAGTAAGACTCCTTGTCAAGATTTCCTTAATGGTGATTTCATAAATGAGAAATGCAGTGTTTATTACTGAATACAATTCTTGGCCATACCTTCTTGAACACAAACTATGAACTCAGGTTTTGCAGGGAGAAGTTGACTGACCAACTTTCATTCTTTGTGGGCAGAAGGGGAAATGTTGGAGGAAAACCCCAGCATTGGATTCAGATCCAGAAACCCCACATTCTGAGCATATTTAGATGAAAATTTGCATGTTTCAGGGGCATTTTGGAGATAATAAAATGTGGCATGAGAATTATGCTCCCCAAAGCCTACTTTCTGAGTCTCATTCGCTCTCCACTTGAGTTTTCTTCCAGAGATAGAGCTGGGATCATTATGTCTATTATAAATGTGAAGAAACTGTCAAAAAGTTTTAATGACTTTCCCAGACTCACACAGCTAGTTTGTGGTGGAGCAAGGCTGTCGGGAACGTGGAGGGGGCCAAGCGGTATCCTTGCAATAGCGAGTTGGCAGTACGTGGGCTCCAGTGGATCAGAGGCACCGATGTTCAGTTAGGGAAACAACCGCATTAGACAGAAAGGCTGTCCCAGCCAAGGCGGAAGAGAGGTGATGACGAGGTGACTGGGGACAGCCCTTGTGAGGAGGAGCTTGAGGATTCTGGCCTGTGGAAATTGTGATACCACCAACCCCCAAACGACAATCTCCATAGGCCAGGTGGGATAGCACTGACAGGGAAGGGCTCCCAGGCAGGGCCAGCTGGAGCAAAGATGTGGCGAGGTTGAAGGGACCTTGGGCAAGTCACCTGATTTTTCTGAGCCTCAGCTTCCTCCTGTGCAAAATGAAGTGAGTCATAACCCCTGATGGCATGGCATTCAACGATTGGCTGAGAACATGGGGGCAGAGCACGTGGCTCAGTCCCTGGGACACAGCCATGATAATACAGATTTTTTGGAAAGAGTGCCATCAAGAGCTATCAAGCAGGTGAGCTGGAAAGGATCTGGAGAACTGCAGTTTGTCTAGAGATGAGGGTGGTGTTGGATTTACATTTAAGAACAAAAGGGAGGCTAGGCTGTAAGGGACCGGAGCTCTTTTTTGTTATCATTTCTAATTAATCATTGGAAAATCAGGCAGAAGAAACATGATTGTGTTCAAATGAGCGTGCGTGCACGCACACATGCACATACACACACATTGTGCTGAATACATGCTGTAGGTGGGCAAGTGGACCATGGCAAAGGCTCTTGCTCACAGATGCCCATTCGTGGGTTTATCAAGGATCATTTAATGGTGATGATGTTTTCCAGTTTTAAAACCTCCTAAAATATTTAGCACTTGCAAGGGGGAATGCCAGGCTCCCTGGTTACTTGCGTAGGTCTTGGGTGTATGTTAAGTCAGGAAAGTGTGATGCTTCAAGTCCTCTCTGATACGAGATCAGAATCGAAATACATAAGGTCACAGGATGGTGAAGCAGAGAGGTTGGGGAGAGAAATCAGGATATATATGGGCTCTATGTAATTGTTCACTACCAAAACACATATTATTTGCAAATGTTTATTGGAAAATCCATTGTGGAATACAACTCCTTCTTACCTCTGGAGAGCAAAACCATTATTATGTATTGCAGTGCTGTTATGAATGCCATCAATGTACCCTTACATTTTTATGTCCTTGATAATTCTGTTATTTATTGTGACTGTCTAATTCATATTGGTTGGCTACATTACCAACATTTATTGAGGGTGTTGAAGAGCAATGGATACATTGGTTTAGCAAGAATCATGGGGGTGAGTATACTGAAGAGTATAGAACCTGGCCAGTTACGGAGATGATAGCCGATTTAATAAAATAGTTCTCGATTGCTTGAACGCTTCCAGAATCACATTCTTGTTGATATTTTCCTCCATAAATTCTTGAACCCTGTTTCTAATAAGCAGGACCTGGTATTAGAAAGTCCCACCACATTATTTGCTTTGCATTGTTCTTTTAAACATGGATTAAGTGGGCTCAGTGCCAAGAGGACCACATTTACTTGGGCCACTTCAAAAATGCAATCCTCTTTAATCCCCATCACCTACCTCACCCATCAAGAGTACGCGTATCTCAATGAGCACTGAGTAGTGTATAGAACAGTTGAGCCACTATATTGTACACCTGAAACTCATATAACACTGTATGTTAACGATCCTGGAATTAAAATAAAAAACTTAAAAAATTGTTGAACCACTATATTGTACATCTGAAACTAGTATAACACTGTGTGTTAACTATGCTGGAATTAAAATTTAAAAATATATTCCTTCTTACTTAGAAAGATGGAATCCTTTTGAGGAGAGACTGGCAGGGTGCAGGGGAAGAGAGGGTCTTTGGCTATCAGATGTGGCTCTGTTCCTTACCTCTCTTTTCTTGGATCTTTTTCCATGGTAGTATTTGAGGAACCTAAGCTATCTATCCACCTCTTACAGTGAATTTGAGGGAGATTTCAAGAAGTCAAAATACTGCATCTTAATTCTAGGGCTATTTTATAAGTTTGCCATTAGGAAGAGTCAAGGTCTTGTTTGAGTTCCGAAGAACCATGTGATGCCCTGGCATCGCTCAGACATATCCATCTTAATTGCACTTAGGCTTGTTCAGGGAGCTGGGATGCGTGGCTAGCATAGGCAGACCCAGCTATGGGGAGAGCACTCGCTGCTCACCAGGGAAAACTGTGCCATTTATTCTGAGAATGTGCAGAAACAGCATTTGATTGGGAAGAGGCCTTAGGTCATTTATCTCCCACTTTTAAAATGATGAGATCGATGTGTCTCCCCAGTGGGCTGTCCCCCTTCTATTCAGCAACAATACACCACTTCTTTTCAAAGAGAAATATGCTTCCAATAAGGGGGAAGGGAGGCAGGGGGTGGTAGCAAAGGGGATCAAGCAACTTTCATTGAAGGATTCATTTTTGATTGAAATATTTTGTTCTAATCTCCAACTTCCTTTTTAACTTGGCAGAATGACCAAAAGAAAAACAATGTCCCTCCCTAGCCCAGTTTATGGCCTGCCAGAGCAGAGGATCCGGTTACTTCTTCCAAATTGTATACGTTGGGTTGTTTGATACACTCTTTTTTTTCTCCCCCCTCTTTTTAAATCTATTGCTCATATACATAGGGTTTTCTTTTAATGGCTTGTCAAAGTGGACTTTGGTGAAAAACCACAGGAGGAAAAAAACAATGAAAAATATAGATCAAATTTAGCTGGCGATTTAATACTTTTTTTTTTTTTTGGTTCCTTGAGTATGTTGTGGAAGGAACTCTCTGCAAGTGATACATCCTGTAACTGTAGGCAGATGTAATCCCCTGGCCGTGATACCAGCAAAGATTTCCCTTCACACTGGAGACGTTGGCAGCCATTTTGTTGCCTCCCACAAAGAGGAAGTGCACAGGGAGGAGGACATTCTGGGCCATGTGCACTCTCTGTAGTGTTCCACGGTCATGTTTACAATTCTCAGGATGCCCTGGGAGCCTGGCCTTGGAAAGGAAAGAACACCAGGCTATTACGATGATGACCCAGGGTTGGAATCTGGGGAGGGCCCACAGGAGTACTTTCTCTCCGCAGAAAGCCCTTTCTCCTGCCTGCTGCCAGTCCTCCTTACCTCCAGGACACACGCTGGGGTGGACTCTGCCCAAATCCAGGTACTCTTTGTAGTGTGTCCTAAGAGGTCACCGTTTGTGTTACATCCATTTGGATTTTTGCCTTTTCTCCATGAATATGTTAAAAATATATTTTTCCCACTCATGGTGGGGAGTGTTTTTTTTCTAGTGGGATATAGGAGATAGAGTCTATCTGTTTACCCAGACCAGAAATAGCTTGAGGGGTGTCTTGTTTGTGGCCCCCAGAAGCACACCCTGAGACAGTGATTTGAGGGCAAATGGCTTACTGGGAAAGAGTCCCAGGAGAGCCCAGTAGAGGAGTGGGGCAGGGAGGAAAGGGAAGGGAAGGGGGCCACCAAAGGGCTCATCAAGCTAGTGGCCACTATGGGCAACTGGGTCTTAATTCTGCCAGGAAAGGTTTCTCAACCTCAGCACTACTGACATTTGGAGCAGGAGAATTCCTGGTTGTGTGGGCTGCATTGAGGATTGTAGGAGGTTTAGCAGCATCCCTGGCCACTCTTCACTGAATGCCAGTAGCCAGGAGCAAAATACACACCAGGTGGGACAATCAAAAATGTCTTCAGACAATGCCAAATACCTCCTGGGAGTGGGCAAAATGGCCCATGGTTTAGAACCATGGGAACCACAGGGACCTCTGGGCAAGGTGCAGGTGCTGGCCGTCAGAAGTCTGGCTGGAAAGCCGAGGGGCGGTGCCACCATTGGGCCCTGGAGTGTCTGTTGCACCCTCTTCTAGAAGCCAAGAGGGAGCAATCTGGAAGGGTGTCTTAGCTCCAGCTGCTATGTCAAAAATACCATAAACTGGGTGGTTTATAAATACAAAAATTTATTTCTCCCAGTTCTGGAGGCTGGAAATCTGAAATCAGGGTGCCGGCACAGCAGGGCTTAGACTGCTGACTTTTCATATCCTCACATGGTGGAGAGCAGAGAGAGGAAACCGGCACTCTGGTGACTTTTTATGGCGCTTATCTCATTCATGAAGGCCTCACCCTCATGACTTCACGTAATCATACTCACTTCCCAAAGGCCCCACTTTCTAATGCCATCACATTGGGAAGTATTTGGTGGGGGCGGGGAGACCAATTTTCAATCCATACAGGGGACATTCCCATCCTGTGGGTACCTTGAATTCAATAAGTCTCAAATAGAACCCATTGATCTCCCTCCCAAAGCCCTCAGATCTGCCCCCTTCCTGTTATCTCTTTCCAGTTGATAACCCACTACGAAGCAGAAATAGGAGAGGGTTCTTAAACTTCTCCCTTGCACCCTGTGCCCCTCCACCCACCTTCCGCCCACCAGGGCTCATTCCACCTCCAGTACTAGACCTGTCTCCTCCCCGAGACCTCCCGCTGCTTTAACACAGGTGGCTTTGCTTCTTCATCCCTCCAGCATCACTGCTATTTCCACACTGACCTCCCTCCTCCCTGCCCTCTCTGACTCTTCCTTCCAAAAGGCAATATGACCATCACCATACTCTACTCGAAAGTTAAAAAGTCATTTCCGCCACTTTCTGAATGAGCTTGCCAGTAGTTTATCCAGGCATCCTAAGTCCTTTGTTACCTGAGAAGGGAGAATATCAAGAGTGACTTGGAGGCGATCCACCCTGGATTCAGATCTTGGCAACGCAGGCAAATTACCTATTCTTTCTCAACCTCAGTTTCTCCAAATGTAAAACAGGGATCAACAGTACCTGTGGGAGTAATCTATAAAAAGCACTTCTAACAGGATGTGGCCCATAACAGGAGATCAATATGTGGTCTCTGTCGTGGCTATTGCCTGACTTCCAAGGTTGTCATGAGGGTGCAGTAAGGTGTTGCTTGTGGAAGCGCTCTGCCCGCCATATGTCATCTCGTTACGACATCCTGTTCCTCATCTGTGGACACAGAATTGCTGGGTAGGGAGTAGGGACACAGCGAGGATTAGCACAGGGCCGGGGCTGGCCCATCAGCCAGGAGGCAAGGCCCCCAGCGGAAAGGGACACATGGAGCGTGCCTGCGGTGAGGAACAGAGTGTTGGGTCTCTGCTCTTCCCGCTCTGAGCTCTTATGAGTTGGGCAAAGCACCAATTGACTCGTCAAGTTTTGACATTGGCTGCAGAGCTTGAAATGCCTCCTGTCCAAGAATTTACCACTCCGTCCTGTGAGCTTCCTTGGGAACACAAAGGATCTAGAGTGTTCCCAGGACATGCTGAACTGGTGGAGAATGTGTGGAGCCCTTATTGTCTACAGATGGCACTCCGTGTGGCAGCAGAGCTGACCAGAAAAAAATACAGGCTGCCAGTCCAGGGTGGGGTCCTTCGTGCTCTGCTCCAGGGCCCCCTACGGAGGTCTCTAGGAGAGAGCTGGCCAGGGGAGGGAGGACAGGAGTTCCCCTTGGACAGGCTCGCCTCGGAGAGTGAGCTGGTGGCACTGGGTGAGGGGTGGGCCACAAATGCCACATTGTGGCAAAGGAGAAGTTTCCTCCAGGCTTGCTACCTCAGTAACAAGAGTGTTAGCAATGATGTCAAGGAGGCATTTGGGCCACAGCCTCAGAGTGAGGGACAGAAGTGCTGGGTTCTGGTACGATGGTAGCCAGCAGGCCCCAGGCCTTGGTTTGTACCCCATCCCGGAGGGTCCCAGCTTGTGTTCTCTCTCCCTGCCATTCCGGCTCATCCTCTGCTCTCCTCAGCCTGGGTGGGCTTGCTCTGATTTCCCCTTCTCTAGGGAGCTATGTCTTCGAGTTTTCTTGCGAGCAACTCCTTGACCCGTGGGATCTCGTGGTGGCGACAGCTCTCTGCTGTGACCAGCTTTCAGGTACCACCCCAATTTCTCACTGTTTTCCTAAACCCAGCCCCACCCTCTGGTTAAAAGCTTCTCTTTGTTAAACTCCCCTTCTTGCCTGGCTTGAGTGTGCCGCAACAGATCTGGAATCCAGCCTCAGCAACTAGAATCCAGAATTCTCAACCACTCCGCTCTACTCATCTGCCTGGGCCATGAGTGAGGTCACATGGCTTTTATCTTCTAACCAAAACTGCCTTGAGCTCCCTCTGCCTTGGGGTGGTGGAAAGCCCCACGCTCAAGTGGAGACTCTCCTTTCCTCATGTAGAAGCCGGCGGAGGGAGGAAGGCAGGCTCTGAGGAGGCCTCCTTGGGTGCTGCCCTGATTCCCACCGCAGCTTCTCTAGCACATCGCCGTGGCTTTCGCTGGGGAAAGCTGGCCTTACAGGGTCCAGCTGTCCTTGTCTGCTGCTGCCGTGAGGTGGTTTGCTCCTCGAGGCTGTTTCTGGTTCCTGAATGAGTGACAGAACTTCCAGGCCACAGGTGCTGCCGAATTACATGTGTGCTGTCCCATTTTATTACCACGAAATCCCTATGAGGTAGGGACTTCTCTTCACACCAGAAACGAGGAAACTGAGGTCCACAGAAGTTAACTAATGGACCTGCATTATCTACATGAGAACTTCCCAATTTTTAAAATGAAATGTTTGCCTTTCAAATCTAATTGCTGGCATTAACGATAATCTTAAGAGCCAACTATGGGCCTCCCTACCCAGGGGCTGGCTCACTGGTAGACTCTGCCCTCCAGCTCATATGCTCAGGAACCACCGCCCCTCCCCTGCACTGAATCTGTCCTGTATTTATCACCTTCTCTTTCTTCCTCTCTGTTCCCTCCCCAAATCCTCTTCCTTAACTCTCCTTCCCCCTGAGTTACATTCTGAGAGGTCGTTAAAATCCAGAGTGAGTGAGCATGTCCCGTTAAAACGCTTTTTCTTTTCAAACAGACCGTGAACCTTTCCAGATTCCCCCTCCCATTACCCAGCTCACCATTCAGCCACATTTAAGCCCACGGCTGACAGACGGACTTCCGCTCTTCCCAAACGTCGCCCTCCCCGGCCAAGAATATTCTATGCACACATTGTTGCTGGAATGGTAACATTTGCAAAGTCTTAACCTTCTGAGTCTCATATCCGCAAGAATAATTCTTCTCCAAGTTGTAGCTGGACAAATCCTCACTGAAGGGTGTAAGTTCCAAAGATCATGGAATTGGAGGGCTGGGAGGCCTCTCGGAGACCTCCGGGCAGCTCCACTCCAGACAGATGAGGAGTCTAAAGCTCTAGGGCTCAGGAGACCTGCTCACAGTCTACCACCAACTGAGCCTGAACCAGGACCGGGGCCTGCCGAGCCTCGGCCAGTGCCCAGCACTTTTCAGACCATCTCGCATCTTCTGCCACTTCCTGTCTCACGATAGGGCTGCCTGAGAGCTTTTGGTGTGGAGAGGGTGATGAGCAGGGAGGAGTCTGGGGGAGTGAGGGCAAGTAAGCCTCCCACCTCAGCTCTCCCACTTAACTCTGCTCCTTTGGGCAAGTTACTGTACCGGTCCGAGTTTCAGCTTCTTTGTTCTTGTTGTAGGCTTGCTTGATTTTTTTGTTTTAAAGATTTATTTATTAACTTGGAGAGAGAGAGAGAGTGGGGGGAGGGGCCAAGGGAGAGAATCTTTAGTGGACTTCTCGCTGACCGTGCATCCTGACAAGGGGCTTGATCTCACAACCCTGAGATCATGACCTGAGCTGAAACTAAGAGTTGGATGCTCAACCGACTAAGTCACCGGGGCGCCCCTAGGCTTGCTTGTTTTGAGGATGTGAGGATGTAAATAACCTAGTAGGGTACTTGATGCAGATATAGGTCAAGGAATGTTGCCTCTCTTCCTCACGCTCCTTTGCCTCTCCAAAAAGCAATCTGCTGGCCAGCCTGTCTCCCGAGTGCGGTCCTCACCATCGGTGGTGACAGCCTCCGCATTGCCCATGAAGGCTGAACCCCCAGTGCTGCGCTGTTGGGCCGAGAAGGGGGGGCTCCTAATGGGAATCTGGCACCTGCAGAGGCCTTCAAGAGGCTGGCTTCCTCAGCGTGGCTGCGAGTGTTCATTTCACAAGCCTTTTCAAGTGATGAATTTCAAGGCACGGTTTCAAAATTATCCTATCAGAAGACTTCTGGGTCCAAAGATGAGTGTAAGTCTGGACATCTCTTCCCCTGAAAGGTGTGTTGCCTTTCATATCATTGACATGTGCATTTTCTTGCCCATTAGCACTCTCGTCTCAGTTCCAGGACGGAGCAGGCCTTTGTCAAGGGAGACGGGGGTTGACATGGATTCCCAGCACCAGTAACCTGGCCTGACCATGCCCTTTCCTGCCTCCTGCAACAAGTCTTCCTTTTTCTTTGGGGCTCAGTGCTGTTCTTCAAAGTGTGCTCCTGAGGCCTTCCTATCTTTGAGCTCACGGAAAAGTGTGGTCTTTCTCCGGGTCCACACCTGAGCCCAGGGTCCAGCCTGGATATTGAAGGTTGGTCTTGATATTGGCTCTGTGGACAGGAGCCAGTCTGTGGCCAGAGAGGGTGCTCAGGGCTCCTGGAACCACACCCTAGTGACCATTGTCTTGAGACTGTCTGCCCTCAAGGAGCTGTCTAGCCAGTCGGGGAAAGATGAGTGATAAATAGTCGGTACCTCGTGGTGACTGCTGTCATGCAGGTGTGCACGATGCCTGAGCTTGTGAAAGGAGAAAGGAGTCCATATCTCCACACAGAAGCCAGCGAGGGCTCCCAGAGGAGGTGACATTTAGATCGGATTCCCATGCACCAGCCAGGTGGAGAGGGACCGTCCAGGCATAGTGAATCCCTAGAAACACCTTTGTGTCCTCCAAAGATCCTCTCCTCAACAGCCTCTCCTCCTGCAACCCTGGAAATTCCTTGATTAGTGGTGGTTTCCTCTGTGTCCCTGGTAGAACCAGGAGGAAGTACAAAGCGGGGAGCTAAATACGGAAACAGCTAGCATCAGGGTCCAAAAAAATTCTCATTCAAGGTAGCCATTTACAAATCTCTTCCAGACTGCCGTCTGATGGTGCCGTTCATCCTTCCAAGCTGGATCTGTTCATAACAGTGAAAGCACAAAAAATAAAAATAAACAGTTTCGGGGCACCTGGGTGGCTTGGTCAGTCGTTAAGCGTCTGCCTTCGGCTCAGGTCATGAGCCCAACGTCCTGGGATTGAGCCCTGCTTTGGGCTCCCTGCTCAGCGGGAAGCCTGCTTCTCCCCCTCCCACTCCCCCTGCTTGTGTTCCTTCTCTGGCTGTCTCTGTCTGTCTGTCTGTCTCTTTCTCTTTGTCAAAATAAATACATAAAATCTTAAAAAAAAAGAAAATAACCGGTTTCAATACAATGCATTGAGTGCTGACCCTATAGTGGTTAGGAGGGCTGACTGTATCACTGACTAGCTCTGGGACCTTGAACAATGACATAACCCTTTCTGCCTCAGTGTTCTTATCTGTAAAATAGGGGCAATATTGGAAGATACCTCATGAAGTTGCTAGGGGGAGTAGTGAGTGTGTCATAATAAAAACTATATATTTGTTCTTTGTCCCAATGCTTGACACAGAGCTCCTAAATCCTTTGGGATTTCCTAGGTGATAGGAACATCTTTTGTTTTGCGATGACTCTTGGTGGACCTCTAGAGAGCTTCGGGATGGGGTCTGGTCACCAGAAAGACCAAGCCTTGTTTAGAAACCTGGAACTTTCTGTCCTCTCTGACTCCTGGAAAGAGAGAGGGGCTGGAGATGGAGTGAATCGCCAATGGCCAGTGATTTAATCATTTATACCTACACAAGGAAACCTCCATAAGAACCCCTAAATTTGGGGGTTTGGAGAGCTCCTGCATTGCTGGGAGACTGGCACAGAAACTCTGTGCCCCTTCCCCACATCTGGCTCTCCCTGCAGTTCCTCCATTTGGTTGATCCTGAGCTGTATCCTTTATAATAAACTGGTAATAAGTACTTTCCTGAGTCCTGTAGGTAGTTCTAGCAAATGATCAAACTTGAGAATGGGCTGTGATCTGAATCTATAGCTGGTCAGTCACAAGTACCAGTGACAATGTGGGATTTGAAGTGGGGGCAGTCTTAGGGGAGTGAGCCCTTAAGCTGTGGGATTCGACGCTACCAGGTGGATAGATAGGGTCAGGGTGGACTGAACTGAAGGACACCCAGGTAGGACTCAGGGAATTAGAGGCCCTGGTTTTGGTATGGAAAAAACCTAAAAGGGTTGTGAGCAGAAACAGTGCAGAGTGGGTTCATGTGGTAGGCAGAATAATGGCCCTGCATGGTGCCGACATCCTCATCCTGAGAGCCGGTGAGTCTGTTACCTTACCTGGCAAAAGAGACTTTGCAGCTGTGATTAAGGTAAGGATCTTGGGCTAGGAAGAGCCTCAGGCTTCTCCCGGTGGGCCCAGTGTAACCACAAGGGTCCTGTACAAGCGGGAGGCTGAAGAGCCCTCAGACGGAGAAAAAGGGCCATGGTCACGGAATGCAGGCAGCTTCCAGAGGCTGGAAAGCGCAAGGAACCGGATTCACTCCTCGAGCCTCCAACAGGAACACGGCCCAGCTGACACCTTGATTTTCGTCCAATGAGACGAATTTGGAACTTCTGACCACCAGAACTGTAAGATGATAAATTTGTGTTGTTTTAAGCCACTCAGTTTGTAGTGATTTGTTACAGCAGGATTAGGAAGTTCCTTCACTGCTTGTAAAGTGCTCAGAACAGAGCCTGGCGGATGGGGGGGGCCCTCCCTAAGGTTGCTTATTATTGTCACGATTTCTCTCCACCAAGTTCTAGGTTAGACTCAGGGTTGCCGCCCACCGCCGAGTTGTTGAAGGAAAACAACAACGATGACCCCACCCACCACCAGCAACACGTTCCTGACGTCCTGGAGTTTACACTCAGGAGGAGGGGACAGATTACAAATAAAGAAGTAAATAAATGTTAGTGAAGATGGAGAGAGCCAAGGGGCCCAACACTGCCGGGCTCCTGGGGTTGGGGTCTATGATAATGAGCAGCGGAGTTGGGAAAGCGCTCCTGAAGAGGTGACATTGGAGCAGAAGGGCTGAGTGCAGAAGGGAGGAGGTGGGGGGCGGGGGGACTCCCCAGGCAGATAGAGCAACCAGCTTGAAGGCCCAGATCAGGGTGAGCACGAGGTCGTGTGGGGTGGAACAGAGTGAAGGGGGCAGGGAGCACCTGAGGGGGGGGTGCTGGAAGGTGAGGTTGGAATAGGGGGCCTCCGAGGTCATAGTAAGAAATTGGGATTTTATCCTGAGTGGGGTGGGGAGCCACAGGAAATTTTGAACGTAGCAAAACCACACTGGACTTCATTTTAAAAGGATCACACACAGGGTCAGGGCTTCCCAGTTGGGGGTTGCTGGCATTTGGGGTGGGGATAATATTTAGGTGTGAAGGACCATCCTAAGCATTGAGGATACTCATCCCCCAGGAGTTAAAGGCAACAGGCATTACTGCGACAACCCTAAATTCTTCCATGAATTTTCAAACACCTCGGGGAGGGAGGGACAGATGGAACCACGCTGATGCAGAGGTAATGTGGGGGCGAGGCCCTGAGGCCTGTGCACGGGAGCAGAGAGACCAGTTAGGAGGAAGGTGGCTGGGCCCGGGCGGTGCAGGTGGGGAAGGCAGATGGGATTTAATGATGAACTGGATGTTAGAGAAGGCCGAGGGCAAGGAGGACCGTGGGTTTTTGAAAATTTGTCATCTGTCCCCCCACCCAGGTTGATTTGTTTGATGGAGAGAATTACATTTGAATTTTGAGATGCCCATAGGAGATGATCAGGTGGGTCTATGAGACCAGAGATCAGAGAGAGGTGAGGAGGCAGAAGTTTGGGGGGGGGGGTCCCCGTGGCTGTTAAAGCCAGGAAGCTAGCTGAACTCGCCTGGGGAGAGAACGTGAACAGAGTGAGGTCCAAAGACAGAATCTGGGCTCCGGATGCTCAGAGTTCAGAAGGTGGAGAGGATCCAGCAAAGGGGGTGGAAGAGAGCAGCCCATGCAGAAGGAGAAGCAGCAGAGTGAAGTTTCTGGAAGCTTGCTGGAGAGAGTGTGCCAGGTGCTGTGTGGCGCCCTTTTAGGTAAATCACCTCATCAGCTACCCACATCAGCCCTGCCACGTTCCTGGGTATATTGCAGAGAGAACGCTCTTCGAGAACATAATCCTTTCGCTCTAGCTTTTGGCCAATGAAATGTATAATTTCAGGGTGATTTTCCTCATTCTGCAGCGTGTTGCCCTTACTTAGTATCTGCTGAGCACAGCTCTAACGTAGTGGGAGATGGGTGTTCTCGTGTGTGATGACACTCGAGTGGCCTCTACCATTTTTCGTGGCACAGGAAGAGAGAGGAAGCCACCACTGCTTCGGGTGGGTTATTCCCGGACATCAGTCAGCGGTTCCTGGGTTTGGTGCATGTTTCTAGTAACGTGCGAGTGATCAGGAACTACCGTAAAATGAAGCAATTTCTCTGGCCCCTTTAAAAGCTAGCAAATGCTAGCAAGCTTTCAATTTGACCTCTATTTTATTTGAAACAATGTAAACCTGTGCTCTTTTTTACGGTAATGGTAACTCTTCTTGATGAAGTTGTCTGCAGCCATTGAAAGTGTTTCCGAGAAACAGAAAATAACGTGGGAGAATGCTTATATTTTAAAGTTAAGAACTATAACGTTGCATATTCAATAGATCAAAACCATGTAATGTAAACAAAACAGATGTGCAGAAAAAACCCCCAACATTAGAAAGAATCTGCCAAAATATTAATAGTGGTTTTCACTGGGGGATAGAAGAATAAGAAACATATTTACCTTTTTCTTGATTTTATGTATTTTCCAAATTTTTGTAATGAGTATGTACTTTCTACAGTGATGGAAGTAGGCTGTAACTCTACTGTCTGATCCATAGCCACTGGCCACACATGGCTATTATGCGCTTGAAATATGATTGGTCTGACTGAGGACCTGGGCTTTTAATTGTACTAAATTATACTAAGTTCAGTGTAAATTTAAAAAAATTTTTTTTTAAAGATTTTATTTATTTGAGAGGCAGAGAGAGAGAGAACAAGCAGTGGGGAGGGGCAGAGGGAGAGAGGGAGAAGCCGACTCCCCACTGAGCAGGGAGCCCGATGCGGGGCTCGATCCCGGGACCCTGGGATCATGACCCGAGTCGAAGGCAGACGCCTAACTGACTGAGCCACCCAGGCGCCCCAGTTAAGTGTAAATTTTAGTAGCAATATGAGGCTAGTGACTACTGTATTTGACAGTGCAGTTTTAAAGTGCAAAAATAATATGAAGAAACATATATCTCAATAAAGCTGTTAAAATAATATTTAAAATATTTATAATAAATAAATATTTAAATGTGTTTACTGTTATCAAGATTTGAAATTTTATTACGATGTGGAAGTTTGACCTCATAATAGGGACGATGGAGACAGCAAAGGGAAATGTTGGGGTTTTTATTTAAATAGTTTATTTTCTAGCTCAATAGAAAAATGATTCAGCATTAAGCTTACTTGTGCCCGAGTTCAGTTTTAGACTAGAAAGAAACAATCACCTGGATGTCCTTAGTTGTTGTTCTGCAACAACTTTCTGCTCTTATGAAACATATTCTTTTGTAAACATGTCTAGATCTTTATGCAAGTTTGTACCATGTGAGTAATATGTTTTGAGGTGGGAACAAAGCTTTTTATCCCCACTTTGTAGATGGGAAAAATAAGGTCCATGAAGGTTCGGTTCCCAAAGACATGAAACAAGAAGCAAAGGCAAAGCCTCTTGGCTTTTGAAGCCCAAGGGAAGAGGATTTTATCATCTTTCACAATACAGACAGAACAATTTCTGATAAACTGTCTTGGGAAGGGGTCTTCCCTAACAAACTGGAAAGATTTGCTTTTTTAAAGTCCTTTCAGAGAAGGCTTTTTGTTTGTTTGGTTAGTTGGTTTTTTGTTTTTTGGCTTCCAGAACTGTTCTAAGATTAGTTTGCAGAAAGCAAGGCACTGCTCATCTATCAAAGGTAGATCTGTGTCTTCATGCTTTCCACGGAATGCCAAGCAAAACCCCCTGGCTTTTGATGTGAGCTTACTCTGGACTCCCAGCCCCGAAACTCCACCCCTGTTCCCTCCCTCCACCACACACAGCCCCTGCTGGAGTTAGCTGATCATAATTCCACATCTGGAGATTTAGAGAGATTCAGAAAGGTGCTGAGCACTCCTGAGATCACGTTCCTTGGATCACTGAGGCGCAGTGGACATAGTATGAGAGAGATGACCTCAGCTGAACAGGGACTGGGGTGCCCCCACCCCCTCCCCACGCTCTCTTCATCGGTGGCCCCAAGTGTTTGCTAACATAAATGAATCCACCAAATGTTTTCAAACCTGATGTCTCAAGCCTTTTTGTTTCAAGTTCCAGGGAAAGGTTGGAGGCCGATTGGGATTTAAAATAAAAAAATAAATAAATAAATAAATAAATAAATAAATAAATAAATAAATAAATAATTGGTTCACCCATCTGTCAGAACGGCCAAGAAATATTCACATGAGGAGGACTATCCAAAAAAATGAAGAGGAGCTCTTTTCCAAGACAGATCTCTGGAACTCTCTCCCTCCCTTGCTCAGAACCACTTCCTCTCCTCAAATCTCACTTTAAAACCTTCCTGTTTGTTTTAGCCTATGACTGACTCAGGCCCCATTCATCTTTCTTTCCTCTCCCCATGACCACATCCTTCCACTCTCCCCTCACCGTCCACCGTGAGAACACTCGCCTGCCTCTCTCCTCCCTACATTCCTCAGCCCCTTGCCTGTTCCCCTGCCTGCCTGCATGGGCCACCCTTGCCTGGGCCGGACCTGTTTGGAAGTGTGAGGGCCTTCTCCACGTGGGTGTCTGCACCTCTCCCCGCTTCTCAGAGGAGGAAGGAATGAATTCCAATGGTACTTCTGCCTGAAGAGGTACTTCACCAGTTGTATTTTTAAGTTACAGGCTCTGACACTCCAGAAGCAGAACACAAAAGGACCTTGTAACAGACCCGCAAAGATACCAACTCCCAGCCCTGCTTCCCTTGGGATACTTCAGGTAAAGCCTGAAGGAGAGGTGGGAATAAAACACAGGCCACATCAGAGCTGCTGTTTCACCTGCAGAACAGAGTTATGATTGTCTCAACTGTGCTTCCTGTTTCCCTCAAGTAACAAGGAAGGTAAATCCCCACTAGGGTTCCGAGGTGGGATTGGGGGCCCTGGGAAAACAGTCCCAGAGTAAGCCCAAGGGTCTGAATTCTTTTCATTCAGGGTGTGCACGTGATGCTTTCTGGAGAGCATGGTTTCAGCTTGGCTCCTTGGACAATGGGCATGCTGTGGTTTTCCCAGGATGCATTGCTTCCCTCCATCCCAGGGTGGAGCCTTCTCCCACAACCGTGGAGGCAGGTCAGCCTATTCCCGTCCCCACAGTGAGCTCACTGCTAGCGCCCAGAGAAATGCATCCAGAACCGAGCACCCCATATTTTATCTGATGAAACACATACTCATCTCACTTTTGCAAGTTCCTCTTCTAGAGGAACTGCAGACCAGCCATAGAGATCCCCAGATGAGCACATCAGTGACTGGAGAGGGACATTCCGGAGAGGCTTCCACATGGTGGGCCATGCAGATAGCTCTTAGAGTTGGCTTTCCCATGGCTTTTGGAGGTTTTCTTTGATTTGGGGTGGCAGAGCTTCTTTTTAAAAAAATTTTATTTCTTTTTATCATACTTGCCTCATTTAAAAACTTAAGAGTGAGTCAGTGTTACCCAAGCTCTCTCAAACAGGTGGCAGAATGTTGGGGCTCAGAATTATGCTTGTGGTTAAGCCCACCTGGGATTAAGTCTGGAGCAGTTAATTCTGCTGTCTGAAAAACAAATAATAAAGAACACGTTTAAGAAAACCTGGAAAAAGAAGTAGTAAGAAACAGAGCCCAACCGAACTTTTGAGGGATACATCTATAATAGAAAATTTCTATGTAATTGTGTATTGGTTTTCCTCCTTTGGGGGCCTTCTTTACTATTCAGAAGTTTCTCTGAAGGTTGGTGGCTTGCCCTGCCACTCGGACGGCAATGGAGGTCCAGTTCATGAGATCTTGGACAGATGTGACCCATGATTTGGACGAAGGTCTAGGGAGAGGGGGGGTTGCTGTTAGCAGGAACACTAGGATTTTGAGAGCCAATTCTGAGTGCAGGTGGGGAAAAGGGAGCAGTGGCTGCGAAGGTCCATGCTGGGTGCCTCCGTGCCACACCTGGGAACGGTGACTTGAGAAGTGACTGACGTGTTTATTTGGTGTGAGGTCAGCCACAGCTCTCAGGGCAAAAACAGGATCCCCATAAAAACAGACCCCCCAGGCTGGGCCGTCAGTCTGCTTGCTGCCAAACAAGGGTGGTGACCTAATAAATGAGACGTTGCTTTCAACTCTCCATAGGTGGTGGATTTGTTCACCTTGTGGATTACACAGCTTCTTCCTTGCCCTCCCATGTCAATCCCATCGATTGCTTTTTAACCCCATTCTGGCTGCGTGCTGCTTCTTTAAGATGGAGACAGAGGAAGGGAAAAAAGATTTGATTTCAGCACCTATGAACCACAGAAGGTTCTGTGAAGAATGAAGTTGAAGCTATTGATAGAAATTGGGGTGAAAAATCTGGCTGTAAGGACAGCAGAAAAAGACCCAAACTTTTGAGTGGACCTCAAATGAATATGAATTAAGAGCATGGCTCTCTTGTCCAAAAGAGCCAACACAGGACAAGGATGTGTTTTATGCAGGAGCAGTTCTTGCCAGTGGCTTTCTGCTTGTCATGCTTTCAAATGTCACGGTCAGACCCAGGAAATTCCCTGGGAAGTCCCCTGCATCCCGGTGTCTGCAGTTTGTCCATTTGAGTATGATTCTGTTGGATCTTGAGAGACTGTTTGATCTTCAGGGAGCTGTTATTGCGAAATAGATCTTCCTGCAGTGAAGAGACAGCATGGTACCCGGAGAGATGAAGGGGGTGGACTGGGAAATGGGAATCTGGGTCCTGATTCAGTCCTGCCACTGCCGGCCTGTGGCATTAAGAAAGGCCTGTTATTTCCCCGGTCTCCATGGCCTCCTCTGTAAAATGGAACACCAGGGAGATGGCGAGAGTGAAAGCACCTACCATCGTGCTTGTAAGTGCTCACGCAATGATTCTTGCCTGCCTGCCTGCCTCGTTTTCCATCTGCAAAGTGAGGGATAGAACCAGAAGATCTCTGAGGCCCCTTCTACTCTAACACTTTGTGGCTCTGCTGGCAACACTTTAAAATGTTCCCACTAACGCTTTAGTGAGCCTTGGTCTATCAGATTCTATGCAATCGTAGTGTTGGATGACATAGTGTTGTCATTTTGACTTTAAGTATTATAATTTTTATTTTCCCTTCCCTTGATTTTTCACTTATATTTTCTATTTTATAGCTTTTGTTTGTTTAAGTTGTCCCAAATCCTTCAGACAAATAAGTAAAAAAAAAAAAAAGTATGACAAACTGGCTGGAAATAACACATTAACTGAAAGCCAGGAAATAAGACGAACATGAATACTAACCAATTGCTTTTACTGGACACTTACTGTGTATGAAGAGCTGTGCTAAGCACTTTATAAACATTAGGTCACTTCATTCTCACCATAACCCTGGGAAGCCATAATTATCACCTTCACTTTATAGATGAGGAAACAGTATTAGAGATATCAAGGAAGTTGTCCAAGGTCACACAATTAGTGAGTGGCAGAGCAGAACCACAAATCCGGGTCTGGCTAAATTAGAGCAGTGGTGTGCCCACAAGCAGGCTCTCAAAAAACAAACAAACAAAAAAAACCCCCTAAATCTTAATGTGCACCATTTATTGATTTCCATTGTGTGAATACTCCCACTGCAGCCAATTTCAAGTCATCAACGACTTAAAATCAGCTCCAAAAATTCCTGAATATTTAATAATCTGCTCTTGCAAGCCAAAAGAAGCCAACCCCAAAACACTCCAAGGAGAGCCTGTGTTGATAACCATTGAGCAATACTGCCCCCTTGCATCAGAGGCTGGGACTGGAGCTGATAGAAAAGAGGGAAGAAAGGGGAGATGGTCGTGGACAGAGAAAGTAAAGAGAAAAAATTCATTCATTCATTCATTCATTCATTCCACAAAGCCTTACTGAATACCAGCTAAGTGCTAAGGCTTGTGATCTGTGCTTAGGACTCAGGTATAAGTAAAATCAGCAGGGTGCCCAAGCTTAAAGAGACTGGAGTGTGCTGGGGAGAGAGAGACAGGTAAACAAATATTTTCAAACATTATGCAATAGAAGCATGTATGAGTCTGTGGGAACCCAGGTAAGGGAGGGACAGATTCTGCCTGATGGGCCTGAAGGATGGAGTTAGCCACATATAATTGGAGGCTTCCAGGTAACACAAATTTTGCTTTCTTTCCAATTTATGGAGTGGCTTCTTAGGTGTGCTCAGCTTAGCTGCATTTCAGAACTAAATAGAGAAACCAAAGATGAGGTCAAGAAAGGGACAATGAGGCAGAAAGTAAGCTTCTTCAGTTAGGAATGTGGTCTGATGGACCCCTGTATTCTTTTTTTTTTTTTTTAAGATTTTATTTATTTATTTGACAGAGAGAGAGAGAGCACACAAGCAGGGAGAGCAGGAGAGGCAGAAGCAGTCTCCCCGCTGAGCAGGGAGCCCGACGTGGGGCTCGATCCCAGGACCCTGGGATCATGACCTGAGCCGAAGGCAGACGCTTAACCGACTGAGCCCCCCAGGCGCCCCTGAACCCCCGTATTCTTGACACCAAGCACCATGCTGGCATTAAGTAAACACTCAATAAATACTTGTTGACTGGATGAATCATTGATGAATAATGAGTCGTGAGCTTCAGAGAAGGTGGTTTGAGGAAAAGGGACTAATAATCAGTAAGAAGTCAGGAGTGAAAGCAGTGATCCCTAAGCATATATGGGATCGTGTAGAGGCATAGAGTGAGTACCCACATAGAATATGGGCAGAAAATCCAGATGCTCAGAGTGGAGGGGAAGTAGATGGAAGAGGGTGTGTTCTGGAGTGTGTGTTCCGCCGTGTGGTGCGCCAGTTGGGGGCAGTCTCCGTGAGGATGATCTGAAGATGAGGCGAATCTCTGGCTCCCAGGAATTATACCACGCATTGCTTTGCTTCTAAGTTTGGGAGAAGCTAAAAAGTAATTGGTACAGTAAAGTTTGAGGATTTCAATGATTTCATTCACGTTTGTTTGTTCTTCTCTTCCTCTGATTATCTGAGAGGAGTCCGCTGTTATGGAAAACCAGGGGCAGTTTGAATATTCTTTCTTGGGACCCCGGAGTGTCTTTGTAAGAAGTGTCTGCATGTATATTTTGTAGACGGTTTTCCTTATAACAGTGCCTTATATTTGTAAATGGTTCCTAGCTTCTAAATATCTTTCCTATAATTACTTTGGCTGGGTCCTCTGGACAATCCCATGAGGACATTAGAGAAGATGCAAATGTCTCTATTTACTAAAGGAGAAAGTGTAACTCGAAGAAGTCAAGGCACTCACCGAAAGTCACACAGCTGAAGAGCAAGGGCCCAGGATCACTCGTTCTAGATGTAGAGACCTTTGTATTCACCCAGCTTACCTTATGCTAATGCTTACCTCCTGGAGTGGGCACGTCCTGGCTGAGGCACATCAGCAGCTAGAAATGGTCCTTCTTACTTTTTGAGAACTTCTTTTCCCCGTAGTGAAAAATTGAACCGCCTGCCCCAGTTTCTCTGCCACCTTATGACTCGGCGAGCAATTGCTTTAACTCTGACAAAATGAGGCCACCTCCATCCTAAATGGAGCCTGTTTTCAGAGTAAGACCCTGCGTGGAGACAGCTCTTTCCTGGAAGGATAACAAAAGCATGCTTTTGTGTGTATTTCACTTGATGGAAAGGAATCCCCAGTGAGGCCATTTTTTTCCCCCTGAATTCTCTCAAGTCCAGAATGTATCCAAGTTTCCAAGATAATCTCAGAAGAGCCATTCATCTATGAAGATGGCCAAATTGCCTTCCAGCTCAGTAGACAGGGTATGTTTGAGAGGGGAGGTGAGAGGGTGAGGGGAGGGGTGTGGGAAGAGGGTGAGGGAGACAGAGAGCAAGGGAGTGAGACGTACGAGGGGAAAACGTGTGCCGACAAACGCTGAAGGGGAGCGGAGAGAAACCAAAGGGCCGGCCCTGACTCTGGGGTCCCACCTGCTAGGGACACTTCCAGCTGATCCTTTTTAGGACCTGTCATGGTCTGCCTGGAGAGCTGTCACTTCTCATCACTTGGCTCTCACTGAGGATCTTTGTGTCATCACTGTCATGAAGAGACCTGGCAACCGGCGCAGAATTTCCTGGGGTGCTACCTGATACGCCATTATTTGCCGCTTATCATCTTCACAGAGTAGTTAGGCCGCTGTCAGAGGTAATGGAGACCATGCCACTAAGAAAATTGGCTGTAATTTATTTATCAATTGTTTCTGCATACCACAAAAATGGCCTCCTACTTTACGGCTGGGTCTAAGGTATTTGAGAGCCCCCGAAGTTCATGGTTTTCCGGTATTCTAAGTTCTACTTACGGCCTTTCCTGTATATGACACACAACACCACCCTTGTGGCTTGCAGGCCGTTTTCTTCTTTGCTTTCTTTAGTCACAAATCATCCTGAGGCATCCCTTAAGTGCATTTGTATTGTTAAGTGCACCGGCTTGATTTGGTGTTAATTCAATTTGAGTGCCCTTAATATCTTGTGGGGGTGATGCAATGCAGGCCGCGTGTACCTTGTAAAGTCGGGTCCCAGATCTGCCTGGGAGCAAAGCACCTTTCCCATAGCCATTTACCAAAGTTGCTGATAAAATTTTCATAAGGGAACCTTTTTAGTCTGACCCTATTGTGTTATTCTACCATTAAGTCTCAGAGAACCGAGCTGGCTTCTAGTGACAGCTTATCACGTTCTCCATTACTGCTGCCTGCCGCGAAGAGCTAACTGCCTGGGCGGAGTGCAGGCCCCTCCCTCCCTGCCTCCCGTTTCTGGTCCGTTCTGGGAAAAGCTTATGGGCCCGCACCTAGAGGCCAATGTACGCTCGGCTCTCTGTGGGTGCCAGGGAACGGAGTGCTCTTCCTGACGAACTGGCTCCCCTTTGCCTTGGAAAGCTCCAGAGACCCTGAAGCACTTTGTGGAGGCTGCGTGATAAGAAAGGGAGAGTCACAGAGCCCTTCACTTACAGCTCAGCCCCCAAAGCTGGGATGATCATGCCCACACACTGACCTGGAGCTCGAGTGAGAGCCTATGTGAAATATTGGGGAGTTAGAAATCTGGCAACATCATTAGCTCAGAAAGATCTCTGAAATCTGGGGTCGGGTGTACCTGGGTTTGCATCTGAGCTCTGTGACCTGGATCCGGTTAGTGGGTCTCAGAGCTTCAGTGCTCCCATCTGTGAAATGGGGATATCAGCCTGTACCTCATGGGCTTTGTGTGGGGACTGAGACCACACGTGTGAAGAGCATGAAGCGTGTGGCAGAGTCAGGCTCTCTTACGGTTCTCTTAGAATCCGAGGCCCTCGGAGGTCGCAGGCGAGAAAGCTGGATCAGTTAGTGAAGAAGTTACTTGGATAGCACAGGAGGAGGAAGAGAGAGAAGTCTGGTCTCCTGGCCCCATCGAGGTCCCTTTCTACCTTTCCCACTGTGTCCACAGTACTGTCTCTAGACATCAGGGGCTTGGGTGGATTTGGGGCGCATGAGACCACTTTCCCCCTCCTTGATGATGACATTTCTTCACCACCGACTAACGTCGTCTCGTCATTCGGCCTTGTTTTGCGGTCTGGGTCTGAGGAACGGCTCGAGCCTGCCGAGCAGTGTGAGGCCCGGCCCTGGTGGTTTCTGCCGCTTTGGGGGGCAAAGTACGGCGGTCAGAGAAACAGAAATGGAAGACGCTTTTCCAAAACAACATTTAAACATTACTCTTATCAAAGCAATACATATCTCACTGTAGAAATGAGGACATCTAGATAAAATGCAGATACTGGAGTGAAAGGGAAAAAAAATGGTCTGTAATTCTACCGCCTGGAACCCTAAGATACAGTACTGTTGTTGTCTTCCGGCCCTTTTCTATGCACGCGCGCGCGCACGCTCGCTTGTTTATGCCCTTGGCCGCAGGGCTATGCTGTCCTGCTTCAAAGCAAGGTCTGGCTCTGCCACTTGGGCAAGTTATTTAGCTTTTGTGCTACTCTTTCCTCATCTGTAACCGAGAACTTCGTGATCGGGCTTCCTCAGAGGGTAAGAGAAGCAAAGGGGCCAATGCACGTGAAACACAGCGCCTGGCATGCAGCACGCTCTGTAAAGGGGTTGTCCTTTCGGATTATTATTAGGTACAGTAGAAATCTGGAATCATACAGTATATTCTGCTGGAAGTGTAGTTTTTATGGGGACTGTTGCTTCTTTGCTCACACCCAGTGGCTAGACTACGATGCTTTCTTAAACTGCTCACCCAGACAGGGTCTTGAGGTTTGGCTGAGCCCTGCCTTCCTCCTGGCTCAGAATGCCAGGGCTAACTGGTGGTTGGTAATCGTGTGTTCATTTTCAAAAGGGTCTGGCAATATTAATATATGAATCTCCACAGTCTTAAATCTTGGTGGGCTCTATTAGACCCATTTTATAGGTGGGAGAATGAAGCCTGAGCAGGTACTGATGTGGCTGTATGAGGTCTCCAAGCAAATAAGGTGGACTTCTTGGCTGCCAAGAAATGAACAGTGCAGCCCATAGCAGTGGCTGGGCTACTCTTGGACTTGGGATTTGCCTTTATGACAATGGAGATTGAGGCCTACATGGAGCAAGGAATAAGGCTGAAATCACAAGACAGGTTTTCAGAAACAAATATCTCATGTCAAAGCTCTGAGAGTCTCCTTGATGTGTATTTGTGTGTGTGCATGTGTGTGTGTGTTACCATTTTGGTTTTTTAAAGCATCCCTTTGTGGGATTCATACATTTTGAAAGTAAAAACTAATTTTAAGCCAGGCTGGGCAAGGCAGGGGTATAAATCTGGAAGGAAGATCAGGGTCCAGCTTTATTTGTGTGTGTGTGTGTGTGTGTGTGTGTGTGTGTGTACATATGCACGTGTGCTCGTGTGTGTATGTCTGTGTGCATGTGCGTGTGAGCACATGCATGGAGAAGGCACCAGTGTGTGAGCCTCTTGGCATGAGTGGGATGAACAGGGGGAGGCCTCCAGAAGGGAGCTGGTTTGGATGAAGTGTTGGCAAATGCTTGGGGCACCGAAGGAGAAGAGGCTCTGGTCAGGGAACTGTGCCGCATTAGAATTTATAATAAATTAGCTTATCTGCCCCTTGATCTTCAAGGGTATATGGGGAGCTGAGGATGAGGCATTTCTGCCTTGATTTTCACAGCGAGAGGAAACCTCTAAAACAGTATTCCCAGCATTTCCCTCTGCACAGCCCAAGGCGGTGAGAGCTTGCTATTCACACCCCCTCTCAGGTCATTTGGAGGAGGCTGACAGTGCCCAGGAATGCTGACATGCTTCAAAACATCACACGAGAAAGAGCCCACTCGGATTCCTAAGGGGAGTTGCTGTCGGTCCATCCTGAGCTCCTGCAGCATCAGATGTGATTGCCATGGCCCCCCCTCCCGCCACAGATGCTGCAAATCCATATTCATTCTGACTCTGCAGGACTCCCTTCTCCCTGTCCATCTGTCTGTCTGACTCTGTTCCTCGCTCTGTGGCAAAGGGTGCTCGCTATCATGAAAAGGGGAGCGGGCCAGGACGTTCCAGATGAGCTGCTGCCGGTGATGTTGCTTTAAACGCCAATGAGCTGAGGCGGCTGGCAAAGAAAGAGCGGGCGTGAAGTGTGATTTGATGTCTCGGGGCGCTGGGGAGATGATTCATATAACATGAGCCCTTCAGGGTCCTTGCTTAAATCCCAGCCTAGTGCCCCCAGCTGAACTGGAACTCAGAAGTCCAGCCAAGGAGTGTCCCTGGTCCTGTCCTGGCAAACAGTTGGTGGGTCAGAGGCAAAAGACAGAGGAGGGGTGATTCTTTCACTGGAAAAATTACCTGCTGGGAAAGAAGGAATTGTCTGATGCGTGTGGTGGGGAAGGCCAGCCAGGAAGGACCTGGCTGTCACATTACAAGGCAGCTTTCTGAAGCCAGAGGGACTTTTTAATTGCCCAAGAGGCCTATGGGCCTCAGCCCGAGTGGCTATGGCATAGTTCTGGAAGGGTGTAGTGTTGGGGGGCTCTGTGCACTCTGGGGCTCTGGGAGCCATGCTGGGAACCGTGAGGGAGGAAAGCTGGGGATGGGGCTTCACCGTCCTCAGACTCACTATTAAGGCAGGGGGGCGATGTAGAGGGAAAGGGCTGCCCCATTTCCTGTCTATCTAGGTGCAGTGGGGTCTCGATTGCCCCCACTTTGGCCTTAGTATGAGAGTGCACACTTTGGCCACCCTATCTCCACCCCCAGCTTCTTAAAACTTTCTCTGCTCCCACTGGACCTGCTTCTCCGAGAGCATTCGTTCTCCCCTCTTATGGAATTTGCAGAGCCATCTTTCATTTGGGGAAGCCCCCTTCCCCAGGGCTTAGATCATGTAGGTTTGGATTCGGACACTTGGGGGCACGTTGCCCCAGTTCTGGCCAGGGTGTTAGGTTTAAGGATGGGCCCATGTGCCACAGTGGTCCAGTTGGAGCCAAGGCTGAAATTTCTTTTGGAGACTTTTGTTGGAACTTGGGGGATGGAGATGTTCTCTTTCATCTGGGGCTGTTGGACTGAGAAGATAAAAGCCTGGAGCTTCTGGGAGCCACCATGATGAGAAAGTGAAGCCACTGGAAAGGGAAGAAGAGTGACAAGGTGGACAGAGACAGGTTTCTGGTGGCATCACTGGAGCACTGGACTCTAGTCATACTCCGAAGTCAGGGTCTACTCCTGGGCTCTTCAGGTACACCAACCAAGAAATTTCCCCCTTTCATTATCTAGTTTTTCCTGCTATGTAATTGGAAGTGTGGCATCTAAAGGTCAATATGCCTTCTCCTCTTTCCTGCGCTACTCATCTATGTATGTCTCCTAAAGTTGAGCCCCCAACTTTCAGTGTTTCCTTCTCTTCCCTTACTTACTCAGGTTTCCACCCACCCTTTGGTGTCAACTATGACTTTGGTGCAAATGATCCCCACGCCCACCTTTGTGTTTCCACCTCCGGTCTTGTTCCCTGAGTCCAGCCATCGACAACACATTTCCACACGTGCTTCAGGCATTGGGACACGCACAGAACACGTGTGTTCTCAACTTCTTCCTCTTCAGCCCTGGCATCTGGTCCCCCTGGTTCAAAGTCAGAATTGTCTTTGATTCCTTCTTCTCTTCCTTCCTGCCCTCGCATTGAATCGTCCATCAAGTCTTCAAAAATTTCTCTGTGTGTGTCATTTTTTCTCCATCTGCTGCCATCCTCTGGTCTAAAATCTCGTCATGGTTATGTCAAAAGCCCCTTATCTGGCCTTCTAACACTCATTTTGAACTGCCTCACCCACCTAGCACACTCCAGCTTATTTAACTTCCTCAAATACCTCTTTCACCTCGAAGCTCACCTGAAGAAACTGGATTTCTCACTCTTGTGCGTCTTCACGTCCCCTAGGAATTGGCATTCCTTAGGCATGAAGAGACACAGGAGCATCCTTCTGGACTGCTAATTTCCTGCAAGATTTCTTGGGGTATAGGAAATTGTGTTTTAACTAGGAAGTAATTAAACATATTTTTTATATCAACCTTCTGTAAAGTAGAATACCAAACTCATATGAATTTTAAAGATGAAAGATAGATCTCCAAGAAGTTCTGAGATTATAGAAGCCCACTTCTGGCCACTACCCAAGAGTTCTGGGGTTCCTTTTCCTCTACCATTGGAAAGAAAGTTTGGAGCAGCACCAACATGATGAGCCATGTCTAATCTCCTCAATTTGGTGTCTACCTCAACTGGCCCTACCCTTCCTACCCTCTTCCTTGTCTTTTATTATTTCCTGGAGATAGAGGGTTCTTCTGGTTGTCAACCTTGTTTTGTGCTACTGTCTCCTTTTCCAACTGGCTACCCTTCTTCTTCTTCTTCTTTTTTTTTTTTCCATCCCCCTAAATCATCTGCCTCTTTCAGGCTTAATCACCACCTCCGAATGCTCTCTCCCTTCTCCTATCTGTGTAGCCTTTGGAATCCATGTCAACAAATGGATTATATACTGGACGAGAGTCACTCACCTGATCACAACCCTGAAAGTCTCCCTATTGGCTGGCTGTGGGATGAGGTCCAGGCTCCGTAGCATGGTATACTGGCTCCTGGTTGCTCTGGTCCTTCCCTGATGGTGCTTCAGTCTCCGCTCTTCTTGTGACTACATTTGATCTCTGCTGTGCAGACTTGAGAACCACTGAAGTGCCCCCGAAGCAGAGTGGTCACTGTCACCTCTATTTTGGTTCTCTCTGTCCCCCTCCTCTCCCGTCTGTACCCATTAGGACTCATTTCAGGCAGAACGCCCTTCTTGGACATCCCTCGCAAGCAGATGCAACAGTCTTGCCTGCCTCATTCTCCGTTCACCTGATTGAGAGCTCCATAAGTGCAGGAACTGATCATCTTTGTTGTCACTGCTGTGATAGTTCATCCATGAATGGATGAGGAAACAAATGGGAGGTATCAGGAAACTGAGGATTTACTTATCTGTGTGATCTTGGGCAGGTCACTTTACCTCTCGAAGCCTATGTGTCATTTTCTAGGCAAGTCTGCTTTAGGTACACAACTCTTTTGATCTCTGCTTGCCTGAGGGCCCCTGGGATTATCACTGGTGACACGGACTGGAACAAAAACTGGGCCTCAGACTAAGACCACAAATGAAGAACTAGGGGTGGGTGGATGAGCAGTACCAGGATTGCGGCCTCCTTTCCAAGATGGCGCACACTGCACAGAAAAGCATCTGTGTAGTCGAGTGTGGTTTAGGAACTCAGGGTAAAGGTCAGCAAGTGGACTATTTTGGGTGAGACACAGCTTGTTTGTATACATATTACTGTGTCTCAGCCCACAGGGAAGCTGTCAGTTATATTTTTAAATTCCAAGAGCTCTTATTTATTTGCTGAAAATCCTTTTTATAGGCACTCTGCTCTGGTTTCATAGGTGTAGAATCTTCGCTTATCTCTCTTAGAATATTAATTATATTGATTTTTTAAAAAAATATTTGTTCTGTTCCCTGCCTTGTCTCTATTTCCTGTGAATTCCTTTCTGATCTCTTTCTTTTAGGTTAGCGGTTTTCCTCAAGTGCCTAAGAGTAGAAATCTTTTATATTTATACATATTTAAGAATCAGGAGGGGTGCCTGTGTGGCACAGTCGGTTAAGCATCTGACTCTTGGTTTCAGCTCAGGTCATGATCTCAGGATCCTGGAATCAAGCCCCACATTGGGCTCTGTGCTCAGGGCAGAGTCTGCTTGAGATTCTCTCTCTCTCTCCCTCTGCCCCTCCCCATTGTGCTCTCTCTCTCTCTCTCAAATAAATAAAATCTTAAAAAAAAAAAAGAATCAGGAACCAGAAGCTAATGGAAAAACCCACAGGTGCAAAGGTAGGAAGGACTGTTGACTGGTAGGCCAGTCAACATCATGTGCCAGATCACATCATGATCTGGCGGTTGATTTGTTATCAAAAAGGGTAGTCTTTTCCACTGGAGTTGCCAGTTTCTGTAAGCAGCTCTCTCTTCCAGTCACCAGTCTGAGGTGGGACAAACAAAGTGGAAAGTAACTGGGAAGATGAGTTTCAAAATTTCACTTAATCTTCTTGTTTTCAGGACAGCATCTCACTCCTACTCTCTGCTTTCCCTGTCTCTAAGTTCAGAGCCCTTCTAGAACAGTCTAGCCCCAGTGTAAACCTCTTTTCTTTTGCTTGGATGTAGGATGCTTTCTTGGTGTCACTGGGCTAGATGAGGGGATGAGAGTGTGTCTGCATTTTTCATAAAGACTTTCAATCAGTCTGCCTGTTTTTAGCCATATATTCAACCCCCTGTATTCTGAAACACCACGTGCCTTCAATTACTGAGCCTTTCTAGTTCTTTGTGCTTTGATCTTGCTTCTCGCTGGTTTCCATGCCCACTGACCCCATTCATTTTGGCTTCATCTTTTATTGACTTTGATAAGATATCTCCAGTAGCTTTCTCTTTGTTCTGGAAGATTTATCCATTAAAGAAATTATTTTACTGGCATTTTGTGAAGTTTTATGGGGGGGGGAGCAGAAACAGAAATGAATGCACATGTTAATTCTGCCATGTTGAACCAGAAGTTGGACTGATATCCTTTGGGAAAAAAAAATGCATGGGGCGCATGGGTGGCTCAGTCAGTTAAGCGGCTGACTCTTGGTTTTAGCTCAGGTTGTGGTCTCAGGGTCCTGGGATCAAGCCGTGTGTGGGGCTCCATGCTTGGTACAGAGTCTGCTTGGGATTCTCGCTCTACCCCTCCCCCTGCTCGCACACACACTCTCTCTAAATGAATAAATAAAATCCTTAAAAAAATCCATTATAAATGTTTTTGTTTTTGTTTTTGGGGTTTCTTTTGGGGGTGGATTTGGTTACTATACAAACACTTTTTTCAGTTCCTTTCTCTGACATTCCATGTCCTGGGCACTAGAAGTACATTGGTGACCACCACGGACAGACACAGTCTTTTCCTCGTAGTGCTTACAGTCTAATGGGAGAGAGAGAGAGTCAAACAGGAAATTTGCAAGTGAGTGGAGTGCTATGAAAGGACAAATACATTCAAGTTTTTGTGGAAGAAGTAATATCTAATCTACCATGGTTTAGATGCATAGGAGATAGCGGGTAAAGAGGTGGGGAAGATGTTACAACTAGAAGAACAGTAAACATTATGGTTTTGCATAACAGAGAAAAGACACATGTGAAGAATAAAAATAAAGTAAAAAAGGTTACAGAAAGTGTTGAAGAGAGTGAGGAAGCCATTGAATGCTGTTAAGGGCAAATGTGACTACATCATTTATGCTTGTTTTGGTTGGGGGGCTTGCTTTGTTTCTATTCCTTTCAGTTTTATCGTTGTTACTTTATTTTTATATATTGAATCTAAATTGCGAGGTTTGTATATCCCAATGATGGTTATATTTTTCTGCTTTGTTGTTCTTGTTATTATTTTTTTGTCTTGAATTCCTTTGTCAGATGTTAAAATTGATACTCTGACCTTCTTTGATTCATATTTTCCCTGAATATTTTTTCATCCTTTAACATTGTGTTTTCTTTTAATTTCTTTCATAGATCATATATTGCTGATATATAAGAGAAAACCATTTATATGTAATCTAAGAGTCTTTGTCTTTGTCTCTCCTATACTTTTATTTATTTATCCCTTTAGCTATCTCAGATCTACCTGCATTCCATTTATCTATCATCTTTCTATTATTTATCATCTATCATCCATTTATAATCTCACATTGAACAAGTTGGACATGTTAGCATGTTCCCATATCTCTTTGCTCCATCCCTTTCTGCCATGCCCTTGCTGATATTTAAAACTTTTGTTCTGGGTTATTATGGATACACTTATTTTTTCTTTGTTTCTTAATTTTTTAGGTAACAATTCTACTAAATTATTTGAATCCCTTTATTTCCCATATTTCTTCTAGCAATCTATTGGATTTGCTTTTTACTTGAATTTTCTAAATAGTTCTTTGTGTGGCAAACCTGCTAAAACCTTGTGTGCTTGAGAATATGTCTACTGAGTATACAGATTTAAGTCATAATTTGGCTGAGTATAGTATTCTATATTAAAATGGCTTCTTCTTTTAGCGGTAACATTTACCATGCTTGGTAATCTCCAGTGATGGAGGTGCTCAAACTCAAATTTTAGAAGAGGGGCTGGGGTGAGCTCCAAGGCAGAATGTTCAAGGTTCCACAGAACTATAACCCACCACTGCAATTTTTGTCTCTTCATTAGGCTACAACTTTGGTCAGAAACTTCCTTTAGATGCTCTGAGAAAGTAACCTGGGAAGGAAATTATCTCTAAGGTGGCACCCGTTAATGGGTCATGAAACCAGTGTAGTGAATCAATCAGTATGGGGGGTGGGAGAGAAGGAGGGGGGAGGAGAAAGAGGGGAGGGGAGGGAGAAGAAAGAGAATGGATTCGAATGGAACAGAATAGAGTGGAATGGAATGGAATGGAGTGGGTTGAAAAATATAGAGGGCATCCCAACAGTAGGCATGTTGTTTTGTGAAACTCTCTCATTTGTACAGGGCTGTATACGTACTGAGTCACTACGTAAAATGTGTTTTCTCATTGTGAGTGGAAGTCAAAATCAGTTTGAAGAGCACAGCTTTTGACTGTGATCCGCCAATTCTGCGGTGAGGGGGCATTGAGGAAGTAGAGGAGTGAGTGCTCAAGCCAACTGGCCAGTCCACAGTTTTTCATCAGTTCCTCACCCTGAAGGATGTTGGCAGGTTTGACCCTCGTCTGACCCACCTGGCTGATGTTGCCAGCTTCTTTTCCACACTGGAGCAGGTGATTATCCTCCACAGGTAATGTGGTCAGGAGCAGAACTTGAGAACTTCCCCTAAACACGTTCTTCATCCCTTCACTGGTACCCCCTGCCCCAGGTTGGTCCCCACTTAACATATTCAGTACCAAGGGGTTCCCTAGAGTTTTTATGTTAGTTTCACAAATCTAGTTTTGCTTCTTATTTCTGTGGGTCTTCCAGGTTGGTTGTGTGGGAAGGAAGCAGAAACCTTACTTACAGTCTAACAGAGAGCTATCATGGTCCTGTGCCCTGCTCTTCAGCAGCTCTGCTTCTGGTGGCCTTTACCCTCTTTCCATACCACCCCAGGCCCTTACCCTCCCACCTCAGTAAATCCTCATGCTGGGTTCTCTCCCTTTCCCCATGCACTATCTACTTTGACTCTGCCTTTGCCTGTGATTACTGGAAACCTCAGGCCGCAGCCAGCAGGGAAATTTATAGCTAAACAATTACAGTGTTGAAACTCTGACAAGTCCACCCTGGTTAATGGCTCTGAAAATATGGGAGAGGTGTGAACAACTAAATCTATGACTGCATATTGTGGGTCTGCAAAGATAGACTTGTAGGACCTATGTACTTTAATGGGAAAATTTTTTTTGTTTTCTTTTCCTCTTATGTTATTGTTCCAAATGCTAGTCTCACTCAATATGGATTCATTACCTGGAGGATGGAGGATGGCTCAGATGTTTGGATAGTCATCTTCTCAATAGTTTCTTTTTTCCTTTTCCGATTATGATTTTTGGAAATTGGCCAACAACAATGGAACAGGCAAGCAGCAGCCTGAGGAAAAAAGCAAACAGTGCTGGATTGTATTAGTAAATTATCATATATTACATGCCAGTGGGATTCCTCAACTTCCCAGCCTGGCAGAAAGCTTTTACTAAAACAGCATGAGAAGGGAGGAACTGCTTTTGACAAGGAGATGTCGTGGAACTTGGGGAGGCAAGGAAAAAGTAGGCTAGCTCAATGGTGAAAGATAAGACTGTGCTGCTGGAAGGGCTGGTGTCTAGTGAGTGATAGTGGGTGAACCATCAAGGACAAGCTGAAGAATTGGGTCTCTGCCTTACCAGGGCAGGTCAAATTATATGCTGACCTTCCAGTTCCTTGGAGTAGTGTCACACCTGCACACCTCTACATGGCCTCATGATGGGTGCAGGGTACTTCTCCACCCCTTGTCTTGAGGGTTGGCCAAGTGATTTGCTTTGGCCAGTGGGCGGTTCGCGGGTGTTATGTGAGCATAAGCTTGAAATACACTCGCGAGATTGGGCTTGCCCTCTTGTACTCCTGGTTTTTCGCTGTAGAAAGAACATCCCTCAGGTAAGTGCTGGTCCAGGGAAGGTAAGAGACATGCAGAAGAGCTCTAAACCCAACCAACAGGTTGGAATGAAGCCCAGTCAAACTCAGACCACATCAGTAGCCAAACCTCTCTCAACTCATTGATGTGTGAGAACAAACAAACAAACAAAAAACTCACACACACAAATAAAACGCCCCAGCTGTTTCTTGATTTCCGCTGCAATTTTGTTTTTTGGTTGTTTGTTATGTGACAAACCTGACTGATAGCATTCACTTAATAGGGCTGCCCTTGGATAAATGGGGAAGGCACACCCTGCTGGGTTTTTTTTTTTTTTTTTTTTTTTTTTGAGTTGATACCTGAGATTAAGGAGTGGAAGTGGCTTTTGAGTCCAGGAAAACTCTAAGCCATTGCTTTCTGTGGCAAGATGCCCAGTCCAAATGGCAGTACCATCTTCTTCAAAGGTATGGGTCTGGAGGAGAGAGAAGAGACAGAAGGGTCTCTAACAGTTGCTGAGGAATAGCAAAAAATTGAGGGATCAGTTCTAGCAAAGAGCAGGGAAACAGCACTTCCAAATGTTGCTTACAGTGGGAGGTTGAAGTGAAGGCCTTTGGGTGATCGGCATGTAATTATGCCAAAATAAAGAAAAAAGTGTCCTGAGACCTTTTATGATCATGGCTTAGTTAGGAGTGGACAGGAGTCCACTTGTCCTGGAGTGATGTGGCTTCTCATTCAATGCTGGAAGTGTCAATGATTTTGTTGGACTGATGCCAGGTCTCAATCTTCAGTATTTGCACAGTACCAAACAAATAGGAGATCCTCAGTGAATTGACTAGCAATTGATAGATTATCAGGAAACTTAAACCTAATCACAGCGCTGCCATTAATTAATTACATGACCTCAGACTAAAAGCTTACCTTCTCCGTTCCTTCACGTGGACATGAGAATGAAACTGTTTGATGTCTGTGGTCTCTGTAATTGTGGGGGGAATAAAATGAGATGAAGGTGGAGAAAATCTGCAGTGTTCCTGAAGTAATAGAATATTATTTCCCCATAGGTACTACTCTGTTGGGTTTCCGGTACTCGTGGGACAAACAGAATGCTGAAGCCAGAAGGCAGCCTTAAAGGAGTAATAGGGAGGTATTTCCCCTGTTATTCTCTATAGGAAAATGGGCAAAGGGAGTAACAGCAATATTGCTCTGTCCTTTTACCACTGTAATTTGTGAGGCCAAGTCAGGCCTATGGGCTAAGAAATCAAGCTTTTTATTGTCCCTTAAATTGCAAGCTGGGAGTCCTGATTTGACCCTGTAATTGTTTTGTAAAAGCATGTCCTCAGTCGGCTGCATTGCAGGATTAAACCAGCAACATCTCCGATCATCTGGCCTCCTTTTTAAGATTCCCAGTAACATGGTATTAAGGGCTTGAACTGTGTCACTCCAAATTCAGATGTTGAAGTCCTAACCTGCAGTATCTTATTTGGAGATAGGGTTTTTACAGAGAGAATCAAGTTAAAATGAGGTCATTAGTGTGGGCCTTAATCCAATATGACCGGTGTCATTAGAAAAAGGGAACACATGGAGAAAGACACATTCACATAGGGAGAATTCTATGTGAAGATGAAGGCAGAGATCGGGGTGATGCTTCTGTAAGCCAAAGAATACCAAAGATTGCCAACAAACCAGAAGCTAGGAGAGGCATGGAACAGGTTCTTCCTCACAGCCCCCAGAAGGAATCACCCCTGCTAGCACCTTGATTTATGACTTCTAGCCTCCAGAACTGTGAGACGATGAATGTCTGTTCTTCAGGCCAGCCAGTTTGTGGTATTTTGTTATAATTGCCTTAGCAAACCAATACACATGGCATCTCTGTTTATGAAAAAGCTGGCTCTTTGTGTTAACAGCAAAGACTTGTACAGTGCTTATGATTTGCCAGGTATAGTGGTAAGCACTTTACTTATAACACATGTATTACTCCTAAGAATCCCATGCCTTAGGACTCATAGTGCCCTCGTTTTGCAGATGAGGAAACTGAGGCACAGAGGGTTTCACCAACCTGCTCAAGGTTGCAGGGTCAGTATGTGTCAGAACCAGGATATAAACCCAGGCATACTGGCTCCAAGGTCTGTCCTCCTGCCTCCCATGCATGTGTCCCGTTGTTCTTATAGATGACTCAGGCCTACTGCCTTTGCTCTCTAGATAACACAGATTGATTTTATTTCTAACTCTATTGAATAGAGATTGACTCTATTCTAATAGCAGGGCCTCTCTCTTACAATTACGACATGGTTACCTGAGCCTTTACTCTCTCAGGCACCCTCCTCTGAAAATGCCTTACTTTGTCAGCATCACCATTAACTTACCACAGTTATCCAGAACCCCAGATGTGGTCTGATCCAATTGGAAACTGGTGAAATTATCATTTTCCATGATCTAAATATTATATTGATTTTTAAAGAAGTTACGTTACACTAATGATCACATATTAAACTTGTGCTCAACTTGCAGACCCAGTCAAAACTGATAGGTATTAAGCAGGTGTCCCTCTGTTTGTGCAGTTGATTTTTTCAACGGAAATAATGACTTTGCATTCACCCCTAATCATTTTGTTGGGTCTTTTTTCCTCAGCATTTTAGACTATCAGGGTGGCTTGAATCTTGTTCTATAATACATGGCCATTTATCATGGTATGGTGGACTTCTTCACTGGAGTATGTTGTGCGCAGTAATCACCTGGGAAGCTCTGTCATTTCTACCTAATTCAAGATGACCTAGCCTGACAGTTACTTTGGTCTTAATGATATGAAAATTTCAGGCAATAGTTTGTGTATGTGAGTGCGTGTGCGTGTGTGTGTGTGTGTGTGTGTGTGTGTGTGTGTATGCTGGTATATAGTCCAGTCTTAAAAATTTGGTTTTCCCATAGTTTTCTTTGATATTTTTAAAGCTCCTTAATTGCTTCCTATCTCCTTTTCTCTAGCTTCAAAATAAGAACACTGAAGCATGTGCAGGTGAAAAGGCCATGCCTTGTTGATCGACCCAAGGTCAAGCTTGATCTACCCAAAAGGAGCGCTACTAGGTCTCCTTCTCTATGACCTTCCTGTGGTGGTGCAGCAAGTCAAGAAATCGAATCTCACCTTTTGGGAGTTCTTAGAAGATCTTTCTTTATGGGAAACGTTGTTTCCCACCTGGGAGAGAAAGCAGGGCTCAGCAAGTGTTCTTAGCAGTTATCTTCACATCTTTGGCTAGGAACTCTGTCTAATAGAAATACTGATTCCCAAAGCCACACCAGGCTCCTTCTTTCGTATGGCGGGGTGACCTTGTCTTCTTGAAAGCATTTGGGCTTTTTCGCTGTTATTTTGCTACATTCTTCATTTGGCTTCTTACTGTTTTGAATCAGTAGATACTATATCTGTTGTGGCTGAAATGGGGAATGTTTTTGTTCCTACTGATTTTACAGCTCTTAGAACAAGCTCTGATAAAGTTTCATCAGGCTATTTAAACTTATTTGCAGCCCTGTCTCTTAAGGAAATTAGAATCTGTTTTCCATGGGGCCAGGTGGAAGCATACTCAGTTATAATTAGAAATACCCCTTCCTACAAATGGTGGGCCACCACCCCACATAAATTCGAGACACACCATCAATGGCAAAATTCTTCTTACCACTTTTCCTGGTAAGCCCATTGGGTTCTAAGATGGACATTTTCAATCATTTTCTAGCATTCATTTTCCCTTCCTCCTAACAAAGTATCTGATTTTCTTCAGATGTTCAGTCTCCACATATAGTGCAGCCAATAACTTAAGGGAGGTTCATTCAATCCCTGGTTTCAGGGATGAGTCTCAGTTAGTCCAAGCCAGAGATAACAACCCCATCTCCTTTGCTGGTCATTACTTCTGGAACCAGGGCTTATGACAATTCACACTTGATGGTCCCCTGGCAACTCTTGATCTAGGGTTGGCCATAGGACTTAAGGTTTCCAAATAAGACTGAAGGGAAATATTTTTGTTTCACAGTTAAATGAGAGCTTTTGTCTCTTGCTTGGTGAACATTAACAAGGGAAAGTATAGCCCTAATTCTGTTGACAGCCAAGTTGCGATCATAAAGAACACCAGCTTGAAGACAAAGCCAACACATACAGAAGGGCGAAATGAGAGAATTGCAAAACAACAGAGCCTGGGTCAGGATGTGCCTAGCCTTCCTGCTTTCTTCATTGTTTATACCTCTGAGAATCAAACATTCTGAGACAGACCCTTAAGAAAATGGGAATCTGTGTTCTTACCAGTATGATAGAACTCCTGAGGTGGGCTTTGCACGGGGGAAAATCCAGGTTTTAAGTGGTGAATTGTCAGCTATGTTTGTATAATGCAACTGAAATAATCGGCTTTTTATTGATTAGCTTTTTTAAATGGAAGACAGAGTTGTTCACTGAGGCCTCAAATGACTGCTCCACTGATCTACTATTTTATCGAAATAGTTCCACCTATCTTAATTACGGAATCATGGTGATCACATGGTGAGCTGCTGGTCACATCTTAACAGTGATACGTAACTATAAGAACCTTAAAAAAAAAAACGCTCACAAATCTGATGTTGATTTGGAAAGCTGCCTAAATTATGTTGAAAAAAGGAGACATTTAGTTCATGTATGACTGAAAAAAAAGGAAAAAAATACATTGTGGCCTTTCTTTTTTAGATGGCTGCTCATAGGAAAGGTATTTGGTGTCTTCCTCACCAAAATATAAATATTCTTCACAGTGTGTCATCTCTGGAAGCTTGGAAAACGAAGGGTTTAATGTTGTAAAATGATTATTTCCAGCATTTCTAATCAAATAGCTTATAAGAAAGTGAATTATATATGGTCCCAACTAGTTTGATGCAGAATAAATTCACACACATCTTCATCCTTGGTATGATGCATTTGTAAGCTTTAGACATTCAGTCTTTTTTCTCTTGTGACAGCCTTGCTTTAATGCGAAAGGACTGGTAAACCTCTGGTGGCCTGAATCCCAAGTTCTCTTTGGCCAATGTAAACTTTCTTCAGTGTTTCTGACCTGGACGTTAGGTAATTTGCTTTTCTTAGGGCAAAGAAGTGTCAACTCTTGAAAAGAATAAGCTTTCTTAGTTTATTTCAGATAACCAATGTATAACTCCTAGTTTTGCTTTTAGTTGAACTTACAAGTCTGTGGGGTGCATGTGTGTTTGTGTGTGTGTGTGTGTCTCTCTCTGTGTGTGTGTGCCTGTGTGTGCATGTGTGTGTCTCTGTGTGTGTCTGTGTGTCTGTGTCTACGTGTGTGTCTGTGTGTGTGTGTCTGTGTGTGCGTGTGTGTGTGCATGTGTGTGTCTGTATGTCTGTGTGTATGTGTCTGTGTGTCTGTGTGCGGATGTATACACATGCATGAGCTTTTTATAAACCAGTAGCAAACAACTTAAGAGATGCGGTCACATAGAATGGACTGTGCATCCTCTTCTTGAGTAAGATAATAAATCCTTCTTCTCAGGTGGAATCTTTGATTTACACTCTGGGATTCCATTTTATCGAGAAAGCTTGGGTTTTCCTTTTTGGCTTTGTCTAAGCCATGCTTTAGCAAGTAATTCAAATCAAGCTGACATTTATTAGTGAGGACATGGTCCATCCAGTCTCATACTCACAGACCAGCTGTTGCCATATCAACTTTGCTATGCGCTTTCCCATTTGTACGTATGTGTGTGTGATGGCCGCATTGTGTGGCTGCAGATTTGCTGTTTGTGAGTCAGTGGAATAAAATCACTATCCACATCCACGCCATGGGAATTTGTTATCAAGGGTTTTTATTTTGCCATTAAAAGAGTGATAACTTAAACTCTGAGCGATTAGATAGGGTTGCCATAATCAGGAGTACAAGATTTTAGTAATTGTTTCTATGCTGAAAATATTCCTGTTGTTTTTTCTTTTTCTAAAAGATTTTATTTGTTTGAGAGAGAAGGAGAGAGTGAGCAAGAGAGAGAGAGAGAATCTTAAGCAGACTCTGTGCTGAGCCTGACACGGAGCTCGATCTCACGACCCTGAGATCATAACCTGAGCTGAAATCAAGAGTTGGTTTTTCAACCGACTGAGCCAGCCAGGCACCCCAAAATATTCCTATTTTCTAAGACATTTTCACATTCGTATCATTTTATCCTCACAATAATCCTAGGGGTTAGAGGGGTACCTGCCATTATCCCTGTTTGATAGTTGAAGAAAGGCAACTGAAGGGAGCAAAGTGATTTTTCCCAAGGTCACTCCCAGTTACAAAGCAAGGTACAAAGTGGCCAGTCCAGGGGCTCAACTTGGAGCTTCCAAGTTCTCTCTTCCAGGGCAGGAAGAAACAAAGTTTGAAACAGTACTCTAAGGTAATTCCAAAATATTGTCTGTGTTGTTCTTGACATTGATGTTTTAATGATACTTTGTGGAATATCATATAATATTGATATAAAATATCATAAATAACTCTCTTTGTTAGAATGGAACTGTTTATTTGGGTACTCTGGCTGGCATGCCTGTTAAATTGTTTCTATGTTAAATACTTCCTAGGGCAAGGGTGGGAGTGGTTCTAGAAAGACATAGCTGCACATTCCTTTCTTTCTTAGAGATCCAGAAATTCCTGTTCTATAAACAAGGAGGCTCTTTAGCTTCAGGTGTTGGAAGGATCTTTTGGTGGTGTTATCTCCTTCATGGAAGAGTTAAAAGTTTCAGATGCTATTTCTGCATCTAAGAGATTATTTTGTCCTGCTAACCCTGTCTCCTGGAATTCTCTGTGTGATTTTGAAAACTCATTTGGTCAACAAAATTTTGAGTGTCTGTGTATGCTGGCAGTGCTCAGCCCATCCCTTTAATGATCTCACCGTGGTTTTTTGTGTACAGGGACTGTATTCGGGAGCAAACAGTCGATTTTGCTGAGATTAATGATAGACTAAAGAGACTGAAACATTGTTTTTCTCCTTGAGTTACTCTGCTCATACAGGATATTCCATTGAGTGAATGTTGGACATAGGTGGTTCCTTTTAAACCTAAATCAATATATCCCAGAAGTTGTGCTATTAACGTTTAAAATCTGTAAAGTAGGGTACTTAAAGTAAGGGCTGTTGCTTTAAATTAGGTAAAGAGTATCTTGTAGTCCCCAGTGCCACTTTTATTTAACTCTGAGGAACATGGGAGGTGGTCTACCAGACACCCAGCTTGGCCTGGGAGTGGCCCCATGGAGCTGGAGGGCAGTGCCAGGCAGGGGGAGGCAGGAGGTAGCTTCTGTGCTTCCTCATCGTCTTTGTCTATACTTCCTCTCTAAGTGATCTCCTCCCATTCCTATGTCTTGCTGCATTTTTCAGGGCTTGGTCAGGGAACTAGAAGCCACTCTAGGTATTATAAGCAGTAAGTGTGCTAATTCAGAGCACTAGAGGCTTACAAAACTCTTGGAAGGTCAGGGAAACTGTGACAGCTGATCTCAGCTCCCTGCAGTATTGGGGTGGGTAACTCTCAAAAGCTTGCCCTGAAGTCACTATTTCCATTCCAGGAATTCCACGGGCTTACAGCTCTGGAGCAGGTGATTCTCTAGAGCTCCCCACATCTGCTGACTGACCACGCATCTGCCTGGAACTCGAGAGGGCGCGCTCTGGCTTCCAGACTTTATGCAAGTGCCTCTGAGAGGCAGATTCTAACATCCAAACATACAGGAAGATTGCTGAGCAATGTGTTTCCAGGCTACTCTGCTGTGATACAGAGGACAATGTAGCAGGAAGTGGCATTGACCGAGTCATCAGCTGAGCACCAAGGACATTGCATGTATCCATGTAAGACATTTTTTTTTTTTGGTCCTCACTATGTGTGAAACACTGTGCAAGATTGCAGGAGACCAAGGCTCCACGATGATCACAAATATGAGTGGGAGAGCTGCTTGCAACTTGGTGGTCTTTATTGTCTTTAAAAATGACTCTCTTAGGAAAAAGGAGAGAAATAAATGAAGAGAGGAGGAAGCCAATGATGGCCTCACTTTAACCTACCTTTTGTCCCCAAAGCAAAAAACTTTCCCTCACCAGTGAAGGTAATTAAAGAAAAAAATTCATATCCGTTATTCTAGTTACTGACTGAGCCTTTACCAAGTATAAATAAATTTCAAACATTGGCTAGGAGTTGTATATCCAACATGAGGAGAGAGACTCCTAAATCAACAGTTCTCAAAATGTCTGATGCAGTGAAGCACTTCTAAGATATTAATACAATGAAGAAAAATATCTTTCCTTTTAAAAGTAAGAGCAATGATCAGGAAAATAGAAAAACTAATTCTTGTGAGGTGGAGAATTGTCTCCTGGTTTTTCCCTCCGGCTATTACTTTTTTTAATCCCCATTTCATCATTTACTTTCTTTCTAAACCCTCTTTTTTCTCCTCACACTGATAGTGCCATTTGTCCTTCTCCTTTGTTTTTCCAAGGAGATTTGGCCACAGCGAGTGATGGTCACCCCCCAGCCAGGGGAATACTGATTGTATTCGTATAAATCATCTGTGGGTAACATATGACTGGCCGACTGCTCGGGCCAGTAGGTCTTGGAATGCGTCCTCCACCCAAAAGCCCTCCTCTCTCCCACATACATCTTTATCACTGGATTTCAAAGACAGATCATGCACAGGAAGAAGTAAAAGCTTCACCCCCCCCCCAGCATCCCCTCCTCCTACCAAAACTCACCATGGTACCCAATGGGAAAGAAATGAGATAATTAGGATTTTTTTTCCTTAAAAAATTTGCAAAACAAAGCCCAAGAGACAGAGCATGCCAGATGTGGAGAACATGACTGCCCAGTCCGTTCGGCCACACATGCTGAAGTCATGAAGTTGGGAAATCTGACTCAGGAGTCATCGTCCAGTGTGGGAGCTGATGAAGCGCCAAATGGTCTGGGACAACTGGTAACCCAGCCAGTCCCTGGAGCACAGGCCTCGTCTGAGGGCTTTCTTGGGCAGGGATCAGTTCGAGGGAGACTGGAGGGCTGGGATTACTTCTGGGATGTCATGTTCTGGGAAGCCCCGAAAGGTCGGATCAATTCTGCGGTCCGGATCAGCTGTGAGCTTGGTAGCCCTGTCCTTTGCAAGGGAAGTCCTGAGCACCTGGGGTCTACCCTGGGCGAATGGTGCAGCACGTTGGATGCATATGCCTAAGCCAAATGAGATAGGATATTCAATAGTTCAAATGAGAGAAAGCACATACCTCCATGCTTTTCCTAATATGGCTTTATCTTTATTAAAATTACAACGTGAGTCAGTCATCACTTGGTGTACAAACGAACAAACACATTAGAGTGAACAAGATTTTAAATACAGGCTCTAGGTTCAACTTGTTGCTCACCCAGCCCATTTACAGTTAGTTTCCCTTCTGTCTCATGCTGTTTTTCCAGGTTCAAGTGGCATATTTGCACCAGTCTGTATGGATTCGGGAGGCTCGAGCTCTGTGCTCCGTCTCAGCACAGCTCGGCAAAGCCAACAGGATCCTCCTCTTCGGCCCTGCTGTCAGCTCTGGGTGGGCCACTGCAGACCACTGCACCTTTAGTCAGTTCCCGGGTGAGTCTGACAGAGTTGCTGAGAGCTGCTGGTGGGCCCGGGACAGCTGCCTCAGGAACTTCTTTTTCCGAGGATGCCTCCGCATGCCTCCTTCGGTTCCCCCCACCCAGCAGGTGCAGACGTTTGCTAACAGAAGTTCTTTGCTGTATTGCTGTATGTCAGAGCGTTTTACAACTAGCTTTCTGCAGAACAGTAAAAAAACAAAAGAGTTCAGAGTAAACATAGCCAAACAACTTTAACAGAGCAGTAAAGTGATTTCCTCACTGGCCTCTGCTCTGCAGCAGATCTGAGAAGCTCTGCTCACTCTGGACCTTCTTGCATGTTTACCCTGGGCCCACCTCAGGTTCACCCTAAAACAGACCCGGACCGCCAGGTGGAATGTGGTCTCCAAGGACCGTCACACCGGCTTATTTCAGACCTGTATCCCCTGGGGTGGGTGGGAGCTGGCTGAGGCCTCAGGCCAGCTGGGTAGCTGAGCCTCATGCCCAGCACTGCCTGGTGGCCTTCTGAGCTCTGCAACCTGGGTGGTCTGCGTGCTGGCAGAGCACAAGGCTGCAGGAGTTCACAGCCCCCTCTGGGGGACATGACGAATGGCCTTGCTGACAAACCGTGGTCTGCTTTCCATCTCTGAGCCATGAACGGTTTCGTTTTCAAAGCCAGAAAACAAACCACGGGAACCAGACACAACACACGCAGGCCACAAATGATGCAGCCATATTCTCGTTTCAAGGAAGGGACCTGCAAAGGTAAAAGAAAAACAGCTTTGTTAGAACTCTTCGATGAAAAGTTAATACAGCAAACTCAACCGGAGCTTGTAATGGGACCTCCTGCGCCCTCCCTGACTGGGCCTTCTGACGTGGTGGAGAGTCAGTCCTCTGTGGTGGGCAGACCTATCCGATGCTGGTCTTCTCCGGGGGTTTTCCAACGGCACTCCAACCCTGGGGGCTTCCCGGGCTGCCATGGAGGGGGATTTGGGCAGGCCAGGAAGTGCTGTGGGTCCTCTGCACTGATGTGCTGCATTTCTATCTGACTTATTCATAGAGTGCTACCAGAATCCCTTTTGAAGAAAACGTTCTGTGGGTAAGCAACATTGGAACCATTCCAGTCTACTCTGGTCCCACGTGCTTTCCGGTGGGTGGTTCTCCTAAAGAAAGGAGAATGACAGATTAACGATTTTACAAGAAGCACATCGATTTCTGGGTCCCTCCTGTCTGATGTTGCCCAGGAGTTCCCTCTGTCCCCCTTTGTTCCTTCCTTTGGGCATATGCATGATGGTTTAAGGTTGCATTACCAAGATCCAGAAAGAACCAGCAAAAAATCATGTCTCCGTAGATTGTGGATGACAAGGAAAGCGTGTTAGCTAACCAATATGAGAAATGAGTCCCCGCCTCAGCCTCTCCTAGTTGGCAGCCAGGCCCCTGGGATGCCTGGGTCCCGTGTGGCACACGAGCTCATGGGCACAGGCCAGCCCTCTCCTTGTTCCTACAGCAACATAGGAAATATCACAGATATCTTGGGCCTGGTGAAGAATGGGTCACCCTTTTATGCCCTCCTCCTACACAGAGCTCCCTACTGGCCATGTGTATAATGAGTGATTTTGTTCTGCCAGCCATAGCTGACGGAGCCAAGCCTCCCAGCGCAGTGGTGAAGAGCATGGATTCATGCTGATGCAGGAGGTGGCATGAGACGTAGGGTGCTGAGCATGGTGGGTAGAAAGCACGTTGTGGGCAAAGGCAGGGAGGCATGAATGAATAACGAATGCTCGGTAGGCCCGGGGAAGCACCTGGAAAGGTGGGTGGGGCCCCTGTCGTATTGGGTTAATGTATTTGGAATATTTTCGTAGACAATTGGCAGACTTTAGGAAGTACCTTAAGCAAGGGTACTGATCAAATCTAAACATTTCAAAGTTAACTCTAGTGGTTCAGGGGAACATGGATAGGGAGTGGGGAGGTGGTCAAGAGAAGCTTTCTCAAAATGGTTCATTTGTTCAGTCGTTCAAAAAACCCTCACAGATGGTGTGTCAAAGGAGAGAGGATTAGGGCGTAAACTCTGGTGGTCATTGGAGAAAGGAGGAAGACATTCACAGCACATGGCCAACAAGACCTGACGGCTGATTTGCTGTGGCTCTGGGGTGGGGGGATGAGTCAGGGGTTCCTGAGACCCCCAGAGGACCGATAGGACCATTATTCCAAAGGGAAGAGGAGCTCTCTGGGGTGCGGGTCTGGGAGCAGTGGGGATGCATGCAGAAATGAGCTTTGTCTCTAAGCAATGAGACTATCCTAACATTTGGAGGACTTTCAGGAGATTTAGCTTCAATGCACACCTTCTAGGAAATTAATGTTAAAGCAAAGAAGCATATTATAGGATGATGTGAAACAATCAGAAAGTGCTAACAGGGAGGTCATCAAAGGAGCGATTTATTATGAAGGAGTGTGACCCCAGTACTCATGCGAAAGCCTTTCAGGAGCATTTGTGCCTCCTAATGATTCATAGCAAGGCTAGGACACAGCCACCTTCAGTGAGGGTGGGCTTCTTTGGAGAATTTGGATAAACATTTGGGCTTGTGGAAAAATACGGGCTGAACTTCTTTTGGGGAAGCATGCTCAAGGGAATGAGGTGAGAGCAGAAGATCATGTTTTCTGCCAGTTTTCTCCCATTCCTCATTCCCATCCGTTCAGAACATTCCTCAGAGGTGGTTTCCCAAGCTTCTGAAATCCACACTTGGTTCTCTCACGTGCGTGTGCATGCGCACGTGTCCGCACACACACACCTCCACTCACACAGTGAAATATGGAGAACTGAGTTACTGGGATATTTTTTCCATATCACCTACTTCCCCACAGAAGTGTGAGAAAGACGAAAGGACCAGAGAGTAGCAGAAAGAGCAGGGCTTTGGTGCCAGACAAACCCAGTGTCGAATTCTGCCTTCTGTGACCCGGTACAAGACACAAACTGGACCTTGATTCCTTTAAAACTTCTTAGGGCTATCTCAGTATTGGAAGTGATGTCTGTAAAATGTCTTAGAAGGCGTTTGGTAACTCTTAGGATGAAATCAGGACTTTGTGACTCCGTGCTGTAAAGTCCTCCTTGTTTCGTTGTTCATCATAGTGAATCATGGTCCCAGCGTATCCTCCAACAGGTAAAACTCTCTAGAAACAAAACTTTAGCAAATATCAGTGTGGAATTTATTAATGTTTTATTTAATTACTTGGGGCATTTAATGAAAGAGTGAATTATTAAGTGAGAACATTGATTGTTCCCTGTGTATGGCAAGAAGATCTCCGGTGTATGCTTAAAATAGCTCCATAAAATGGAGAGCAGGCCATAGTAAATTAAAGAAAGGAAGGAAAATGGAATGAGAATTGAAAACAAAATTTAGTCTGTAAGTCTGCATAAATGACAGCCACGCCCCAGTTATCCCACACTTGCCATACCAGGGACTTGCAGCTATTCTAGAATGGTGGTGAGTCCAGACCCAAAAGAGAAGTAAGTGCTGCTACAAGAAGTTGAAGATGCATGGCCTTTGGGCTCATGGGCCAGGCAAGGTGAGCTCTCTGCTTTCTGTGCGCCTCCAGAGCCCTCACCCCTCTTCACCCTGCTCTGTGTCCTGGAAACCTTGTTTTTTGGCTTCTTGTTAGGTTTGTCCAACAGGACACCCTCACGGGATATGGAAGGGAGGGAGGAGAGAAGATTTGAGGTATTTATCCCCCAGTCCTTTCAACCAAGGGTTATTGCCCCTCTCCAATGGGTCTCTCTCTGTGACACTTGCCTTCCAGGCCCTTTCCAGTTAAGTTCTGGGCTCCCTCTCGTTACCACTTTGGTGGTAAACCACCCAAGCTGGTTCCCACAGTTGGGCTGGAGTGCTTGGTGCAAGGGTAAACTGAGTCTCACTTAACCAGTAAGCTCTGATCTTTCCCTGTGTTGAGACACAGTCTAAGAGTTAATGGTCACAGTTTATATAACCTATCATTTTGGAGATAAAGCCAAATTATATTCCATATATTCCCCAAAGGAAAACAATATTTGTTAAGGACCTACTCCTTGCCAGAATAGGTATATTTGAATCCTCATAGGAGCAGGAAGTAGCATAGCATTATCCCCATTTTATAGATGAAGTAGTATGTTCAGTAGAATTAAGTAACTTGCCTGAAGCTACACAGCTAGTGTCTTTCAGATGTGAGAGCTGAACACAACTTGGCTGATTTTACTGAGCAACCACACTATTTCAAAAAAGAATGAATCCTTATCTAGAATGATCCATGAACATTTCCAGTAGTTGAGGCATGACTCTACATTTCTATATTCTGCTGGTTTTTTTCACAGCCAACTTTGCTAAGACTGCATCGTATAAAAAGGTGCATCGTTTACAAGGAGGCTCATAGAAGTAAATAAGTGGGTCTCTTAGAGGCCCTGATTTATGCTCTCAGAAGCCAGAGGAAGGACAATACTGAGCCTCAAATGGAGCTATTAAGGGAGAAAGAGAAAGAGACGGAAAAAAAGAGAAGCTTACATTTTGCCCTCCTTTGCAGCTCGTGCATTGTGTTCTAGATGGTCAGCTCTGTGTTGGGACTAGTCAATTTCACACCAAGAAATATTATATGGGGCTAGCAGGTGGAAATGCCTGCTGAGAAATGAGAAGAAAGAATGTCTGAGCTGTAAAGGGAAAAAGACATGAAAACAGTTAACCAAATATTCTGTTCAGTGAAATCTAACAGTGACTGAGGACACTCAGGGCACAGTCCAAATCAGAGGTTGGCTGTTTTTTTTAACTGTGTGACTTTTGACTAGTTGATCAACATCTCTTGAGCCCCTTTTCCTGAATTAATAAAGCAGAGCTAATCTTATTGCTCTAATTTACAAGGGCATTTTGGAGATTAAATTACATTCAGTCATCATATGGTACTTGAAATGTAGTGGGTCAAAATAAATGGTCCCCACTGTCATCATCATCATCGTCACCAGGAACTTCAAAGCCTGGTTGGAAGGATATGCAAATAAGAGCTGCTATTTAGACCAAAAAATGTGTTCATGCTGAATGGTGTTTCTCAAAAGGAGAACGAGAAAGCTGGCTTTGGTCCATACCTTCGAGTGTTGGGGTAAGCCACCTAATTTCTCGGAGCCTCAATTTTGGCATAGGCAAAATGGGGCTAATAATGTGTCAGCTTCCCAGAATACTGTGTTAATGACATAGATGAAATGAAGCCTGTTACCTTAGCATATGGAATTACAAGGCAGTAAGAGTGGCCCTGACTTGTAACACCGCTAGTCAAGATTTTGTCACCTTTGATGGCTGTCTCAATGGTGTGCGGTCCAGAACCAACATTTTAAAGATCTCTTTCAGTTTCCAAAAGCAATTTCTTGATTCATTTTCCTTTGTAATGTCCTCCCTTGGAAGAAATAGACTTGCATGCGTTAGTCAGCGAAGGTGTGTGAATTGGGATTGGGGGAGCAATAATGGTACAATATGCTGTGCTCACATGTAGGCATGTTATGCTTCTAGTAAAATTAAGGCTGCTCAGAGAATTCCCAGCTCCAAACCTTGCCTGGGGAAGGGAGGGCCCATTCTGCAGCTCTGACATGGGACTGTCACTAACGATGCAGCGACAAGCCCTGACTTTGGAAAGTTTTCTCCGTGGGGGATGTTTTAAATTTTATTTTAATAATGTGTCTTAAAACAGAAAACAAATTGGTATCAAATCCAGTTGATTCAACAACTCTTTAGTTGGGTGACTTATATATATGACCCTCGCTTTGAAAACCCTATCACTTGAAGACTTACTTTAACATCTATTTCTGCTAGATTTTATTTTTTTAATTTTTTAAAAAAGATTTTATTTATTTGAGAGAGTAAGAGAGCACAAGCAGGGGGAGGAGCAGAGGGAGAAGCAGACTTCCCGCTGAGCAGGGAGCCCAAAGCGGGCCTCCATCCCAGGACCCCAGGATCATGACCTGAGCCAAAGGCAGACGCTTAACTGACTGAGCCCCCCAGGAGCCCTCTGCTAGATTTAATAAAGCACCGCCAGCCTTGTGGCCACCCTTAGAAGGGTTGCCATCTGAATTCCTTGGAGGAGCAGCTGTGTGTGCTGGTGGGAACGCACCCTTCTCCTGAGTTTATTCTCCTAAGTTTTACGTTCAGCACAAAGAGCAAAGGCGGCAGAGGAGCCCCGGGCAAGGAGTCCAGGCAGCAAAAGCCATGGCATGCAGCTGTGGGAAGGCGGGTGAGCAGGTGGGTGGCAGATGCAAGGATGAAGATTGGAGCAGGGGAAAGAGACAAAGTGAGTCTGATTGGACTGGAAGAGAAATCAGCCATTCTGAGTTCCTCTCATGGGCTGATTTCTACCAGGCCTTTCTGATGTTCCTTTCAGAAGAAAAATAACCTTCAGCTTCCCTAGTGACTTCTGCCACAAGTTTCTGAGGAGCAGGCAGCGAACGTTTGCATGAGGTTCATGAAGCAGTTAAGAGGGTATTGGAGCCCCCATGAGTGTGCCCCAAATGCCCATGTTGGTGGGCTTCCGATGGCAGGCTACAGCCTGTGCTGGTTGGTAACAGGATGGCATCCACCAGACAGACTGCCCGACCAGAATGTTTCATCAGGATGGCAAAGGAAAAGACTGAAGTAGATCCTCTTCTGCAGCCAGTTAGGAAGCTCACAACAGACATGGGAAACGTTAGTGTGTGTGTTGGCCAAATATGAAGGTGGAAAGAAAGAATGATTATAAAAACACCAACCCACCCTTTTGGTGGCCATTACCTGGCTGTGGAAAAGGCAGTTTATGACAAACTCGAGACTGAGAAACCAGCACTGTATGGAGATGGCTTTCAGGTAAAAAAAAAATCTTACTAATCCCTGCTTTGCGAAACATCAGCGAGTACATGTAATACTAGCAAGACCTGAGCTTTCAATAAATCAGAAAACAATGGAGGCATTGTCCAACGTCGCCAAATGGTCCTTTGCTCCATGATGCAGAACACTCTTGTCTGTAGGCAGCCAAAACTCAGCCCAATCTTATCGAACTAAATTGATTTATGAGAGGAAAAACCTAAAAAGGGAAGCAGCAAAATAATGATATTAATTCTAATAATGCATTGACTGGTGCTCCTATAAATCACTCTCCCCACTCAGATTGATTTCATGAGGCTCAGAACTCCATGCGAGAGCCCATCTCCAGCCGCGCAGGGCCTCCTCCTGCAGATAGAGCTCAGGAGAAAGGGTGGGGGGGTCTGCTGGAAGTTCACAGGAATTTTGCCTGAGAAAGGCCTGTGGGATCAACCCCAGAGGTACCGATGTAATTGGCCACACACACAAATGCTGCCGCATCCGAACATTTTTGGCAACACATGAAAGCCTCGTTCCTAGAGGCCACTTGAGTGTCCAAATAAAAGGGGATTTTTGTTAGTGAAAACTGGAAAGAATAACCCATCCTAGGATCAGGCTAATAGGGCCTGGCCTGTTAAAATGTAGCACTGGGCTGGCCAGAGTTTCAAGTGTTGCTGGCAAGGGCTTGGAGCAGCCTTGCGGAGAGCCAAGCGTGGCTCACAAGGAAAACTCTGCCGGTGAGGGAAGCTTTTCACGGCCCCAACAGCCTGCATGGCCCACCTCGAGGGCAAGAGCTTCTTCTGGGGCAGGAATCTTCCACGCAGGGCAGAGGGCCGATAGCCTGAGGTGGGTTCTACCTCCCCCTAGGCCCTCAGCTCTGCTCCTGACTCCGCACCCCACCCACCAGCAGGCTATGATTCTGGGCGAGGGAGACTCTGTGGCTGACCTTGGGGGCCCACTTGTGCACATGGCCTGGGAACAGCAATTGTTCTCTGTGAGTGGGAAGGGTGTTGACAGCTGTGGGCTGAGGGGCCTGGGGGAGGGAAGTGGAGAAAGTGATGTTGCAGAAATAAGGCCACAGAGGCCTGTTCTTATCACCAACAGACCCCTGGCTGAAGACAGTTCTACTGCTGCTTGCTTCACAAAGGAAATGCCTTCTTTTACCGAGGGCCAATCTTGGCCTTCATGTGGCACAGAGGCCCTCAGGCTCTGCACCTAGGGTTGCCAGAAGAAATAGAGGATGCCCAATTAAATTTGAATTGTAGATACATGACCAGTGCTACTGAAGTATATATGTCCCAAATGTTGTTTGGGACATATATACTTATATATACTATGTTTAGATACATAACGATACTAAAAAAATTATTTGTTTATGTGAAATTTGAATTTAACTGGGTATCCTGTATTTTTATATGTTGTGGTAGGCAGAATTCTTAAAGGTGCTGTAAAGAACCCTTATTTTTGTATAATCTCCTCCCCTAGAGTGTGGGTGAAAACCAGAGGCCATGTGGGACGTTGCTTCTCAGACTAAGTTACATACAAGGCAAAAAGGGATTTTTGCGAATGTAATTAAGTTTGCTAATCAGTTGACTTTGAGTTGTTAAAAAAAAAAGCCTATCTGGATGGGCCGGGCCTAAACACATGAGCTCTTTAAATTGTGATCTAGAGGCTAAAGACATATAAAAGTCCAAGATTCGTGGGGTACCTGGGTGGCTCAGTTGGTTAAGTGTCCGACTCTTGATCTCAGCCCAGGTCTTGATCTCAAGGTCATGAGTTCAAGCCCCTACTTAAAAAAAAAAAAAAGAAGGAAAAGAAGGCCAAGATCGGAAGCAGTCAAGAATTCTTCTGTTGGCCTTGAAGGAGAAAACTCTGTGCAAAGAAGGCCACGTGGCGGGAATCAATGGTTGGCCTCTAGGAGCCTGAGAATTCCCCCCAGTTAACAGCCAGCAAGAAAACAGGGACCTCAGTCCTAGGCCCCAGTGAACTGAATTCTGCCAATACCCTGAAAGAACTGGGAGGAGGACCCCAAACCTCAGGAGAGATGGCAGCCTGGCCACCCTCATTTTGACTGTGTGAGACACTGAGCAGAGAGCCCACCCATACCATGCCAGACTCCTGGCCCTGGAAACTGCAAGAGAAAAAAATTGGTGTTGTTTTAAGCTGCCAAGTTTGTGGTAATGTGTTAGGTAGCAATAGTAAACAAATACATTTGCTAAATCTGGCAACTCCATCTGTAGCCTATGGTCTCCCAAATGCCCTTGTACAGGCTCCTGGTGGAGGCAGCCAGGACAGAAGATGCAGAGACAAGAGAGACCAGCATACATTGGACGTCTTGTTGGCAACCACAACAGAAAAAGGGCAGGGATAGGAAGGCGAACCAGAGTGCTGTCTGCTTGGGTGCCTGTGTCCTGGTGGGAAGGTGTGACCTGGCCTTTTGGACCACAGAGCGCCAAAGTCTCGGTTTGGAACCAGACACACACACACACACACACCCGATGTAACTTCCTTTCTGGGGAGGAGTTTGGGGGACAAGCTTGTCACTTGTCTCAGAGACAGATGCAGTTGGTAGTTCTATAAATAAACATGTAGTGATGGCCAGAGCCCATTACTGACCCAAAGTTATAGAAACACATGCATTCCATGTAAGGATAATCGTGTGTGTGTGTGTGTGTGTGTACGCGCGTGCGCACGTGTGCGCGTGCATGTGAGAATGTGTGAGGGTGGGTATGAATATGAACAGAGAAGATAAGGCTGTACCAGTCTAGAATGTCCCTGGGCATTAATTCAGCTTTCATTCAGATCATGTAAATAAGCCCTCATGGTCTAGGAGAAACTTGGATGTCTTTTTAAAGAGGGTCAGAAGGCCTGGCTTTGTGTTTCAATTCTCCAAATGTTCTTTTGCTTATGGATTCCCCTAAATTCTCTTTCCAACAGTTTCTTCTGTCCCTCTGGCCTCATGCTGCCCTTGAAAGTGGCCAGAGGAAACTCTTAGGTGTCAGCCAGTCAGCATGGAGAGATTCTCTTTCATCCCCTGAGTGTCTGGAGATGCGAGTTTAATGAGAGGCATCGACCTTTGAATTATACAAATGGACCTCTTTAGCAATCACTTCCCTCCCCAGTCCATACCCACCCTCAGCTTTTAATCTTCTCAATTATATTTCCTTTTCATTGATTACACTTTGCTAACTTTCAGATTGAGCAGGCAGTAAAACCTCAGCCACACAGGTAATGCAATTGCTTTTCGAGCCTGATGCCTGCATCGCACCTCCTGAGGGGGCCCTCAGGACTCCCTCCCACCCTACTGGCTCTTGGCAAGTCCACTGGCCTTCAATTAACTTTGCAAGATGGCCTCTTCCATCCAAAGATCTGTGTGATCCCGGTTATGAAGATGGGGGTTTCAGTTCTGAGCTTTAAATAGCAAAGATGGGGCAGGGGGTGGGGGTGGGTTTGCATGCTGCCAGAGTGTGGGAAGGGCCCCCACAGATGCTGGCTCTTTCCCACTGGGCCTGGGAGTGGGCAGGTGATAGGCCTGGGAGCACGGAGCTCTGGGTCCTGTTCCCACCTCTGCTGTGACTTTTTTGAGTGACCTTTGTTGAACCACTTAACTTTCCGTGCTTTCCTTTCGGTGCCATCTGTAAGGGGGAGACAATGACACTTGTCTGTGAAAGTGCTTTGAGCGATGTTGGTATAAAAGATGCAATGTAAAAGCAACCGATGGGCAACGTTTCCCATAAAGAGCCCCTTGTTTGCATCTGCAAGAGGCCCCAGTTGAGTGCTAGGAAGAAAAATTGAGGAATGTCCTTGATATCAGGGCCAGGCAGAGGACATGGCTCCGGACCAGTTAGCAATCCTTTCTGTGGCTGGGGGCTCCTGAGCAGCTGCCGGATGGGCACTTGGTAAGGTGCATGCTGGGAACTGGCCACAGAACAAACAGATCCGAGGTCTCCACACCAGGAGGACCCAGTGCCATATCAGGATTAGCCAAGGACCTGGCGTGCAAGAGGGGGGGGCTGCCTCCCCATGATTTACGGGCATTGACGCAGGGACCTGGGCGGGGGAGGGGGAGTCAGAGAACTTTGGGGACATTTTCAAAACTGGAGGTCGTTCAGAGGAAATTACTCAATAAAAACCAGGTTTCTCTAACTGAATAGATCAATTTACAGCTCATAAGGTGGAAAAAGTCTGAGACTTCAAGATTCTGGCTGGGCGGGTCTCCTAAGGTTTCCTCCCTTGGCAGAGCAGCTGTGGCTTTGGCTTTCTCACACTGGGCACCCCTTCCGTAACTTGAAGGGCCAGCAGTTGTCTCTTGTCTTGTTTCTCTCCTCTGCTCCTTAAATCTTTCTGGTTGAGATTCTTCTCCTCCTCTCTCTTCCTTTGAAAAGCCTCCCGCTTTCAACCTTCGCCTCCCTACAGTCCTATTAGAGAAGTCCCTGCCGTTTTGTTTGCCTGATAATATAAATTCTTTTCCCACACTTCCCCCTCTCAGCTGCCTCCCCCTCCCCATGGTTAGCCCCCACGTCCCTCTTCCCTGTTTTTCCTTCGGGTCCCCGAAGCTGCTGCTTCTTTCCTCCAGCTGCCCGTGGTCAGTTCAGCCCGCACACCTCTCAACCTCTCTATTTATCCCTCTCTGCCTTTTATCATCTCAGCCCTTCTCTTTGGTTGCTCTCTTGGCTTTTCTCAGTTGCTACTGCAGTAATTCATCATGAGCATCCAGTAGCACCGTCACCTATTGACTGGGCTTCTCTAAGCTGCACCGAAGCAACAGAGTTCTTGGGGAGGCAGGATCCTAGGGAGATGGGCGGGCCCCGGATGGAGTTGTATTGGAACTCCATCATCCACTCCTCATCGTTCATCTAGGCACCCATCATCCATCTATCCATCCATCCACTCATGCCTCCATCCAAGCCCTCATTTAACCATTCATTGATTTAGTTATTCAACAAACTGCTTGAGCATGTGCTGTACACCGGGCGAAGGCCTCCACCCTTGATAGAGAATGGTGATCGAATCCACATCTGGGCCTTGACTTCAGTGAGGGCGAAGGAGTTGGGGCCAAGACACTATCCCATCAGAACTTGACTTATTTAGGAATGGAGAATTGAGCCGACATCTGGGGGCTGAGAAGGAAGAACAGGCAGGTGGTAGGGACAGCTTTGAGAAATCCTGCCTTTCCTCAGCCCTACCAAATACCCTCCTATTTGCTGGCCAAGGACACTAGTTCTTCTAGCGGAAGTCAAGGCTGTTAGGCCACAGAGTTCAAGTGCAACATATCAGATGACCTGGTAACGGTGACGTCAGACTAAGTGGTAAAGAATAGACATCGGTACTCCCCTGGGAACAGGCTTCACTAGAAGGTAGAAGGGGCCTTTAACATCTGAAGGTGGGGGATTATAGGGAAGAGGGTTTTCCCTACTATGTGGCCATGGCCCTAGGATGACGTGCTTACTCTGCATGGTGCCAGGGGCAGACTCAGGGCTCGGGGGAACGGCACGCGTTTCCTCCCCAGCTTGCTCTCCCAGGTGTCAGTTGGCTGGCCTGACAAGCTGTTCTTTCCTCCTTTGGGGCCCCAGTGCTTCCATAAGCTTTGGAGACCTGCCGTTCTAGAAGCCCAGAACTAACCCCCCTCCCTGCCCCCACCTCTCACTGGCACTGGTCGCAAATTCAAAGCAGCCATTGGGTTTCATGGCCTGATGGCCTTGTAATTGTTATTGGAACCCGCCGTGGATGGATTTACGGTAATGAACTCACCCAAGAGCAAACCCTGTCGTGGGCCTTTTTGCAGACAGGATCTTTCCTGAGTGAAGATATTAGAAAACCATTCTGCAAAGGAAAAGCAATACTAACTGGTGACTTCAAGTTTAGGAAAAACACCACTGTTCGGGTTTTTCTGTTGGCCTCTAATTTTAAACACTTCATTGGCCAGTTGCTAACCAACACAGTTTTTGGCCCGGGCCCTGTTTATGTTGGCACCAAACGTATGTATCACAAGCAGTTTGTGTGTTTCTGGGCATGTGTATATGTGTGTATGAGTCTGTATATGTTACAAACTCCAAAACTTTTGAACACAAGGTTTTGTACTCTTTCTGCAGATTCTTCTGGCCAAGAACACAGGCAACTGGCAGGCAGGGCATCCATGTGCGTTAATGACTTGCTTTCAGGCCACCCCACCCCATCACAGCCACCCTCTGGCCTGGCCGGGCCTGGCACCGAGCTCCCTGGCCTCCCCGGACCCCTGTCCTAGTGAGTTATGAATGAGTGAGGCAGCCCCCGCCCAGCAAAGGGGGCTCCAGGGACAGTGGGCGCTTTCTGTGTCACCTCAATCTGCAGCACCGGGGGGCAAATCATCAGGAATGCTTGGGACCAGGAATGTGCTCCTAGCCGGGGCCAGGAAGGCTCCGTGTTTTTGTGGCTTGGCATTAAGCAAACAACTGCTTTTTTGTTCTCTCCTCAAATTATTTGTCCAAACAAAAGGCAACTGTCGTGGGGAAAAAGTACAATTTTTCCGGCGTTTGCCCCTTTCCGCGCCCCTTCTCACAGCACACTTTCTGACACTGTGCATTTCCACAGCCCAGTGTCGGATTTCCAGCCCACAGAAAGGCAGGGTTTGCTGCTCCTGAGTGTGAGAGCCACCTTCCGCCTCTCTCAGGCCTGCTGACCCAGTGCGGCACCGGAGCTAAAGGCAAATTTCACAGGCTGGCACCTTCCCTGTCCCAAATCCCAAAGGGTTTCCCAAGCCTGTAAATCATGAATCCAGAGTCATTCCCTTGGAGCATGAAAGTTTGGATAAACAGGGAATCCTAGAAGAAAGAAGGCTGCTTTCCCCTCAAACTCCCATTTCTTTAGAAAGTTTAGGAGTCAGATCTTCTGCCTCACAAAGGATTGCTATTTAATTGCAAGTCATCCTTTAGAAAAGACATGGCTTATCACTGTGTATCTCATTAGAATATGGTAAAATATGCTAAACAATGTAACTAAATGATATAGAATTTAATCTTCCTCTGAGGCTCATTGGGATTAGGCCGTGTCCTTATCTACCCAGCACACTCCTGGTTCTCCTTCAGGACTTGGGGCAAATGTCACTTTCCTGGTGGGGACCTCCCGTGCCCCCTGGCCCAGAGCTGCCCTCACCTACCCCTGCAGAATTAGGGCCACCTCATCTGTGCTCCCCTAACTTTCTCAGCACTTTCACGTCACAACGTTTACACTTTTTGTTCCGAAATAATTCTAGACTTCTAGAAAAGTTGCAAAAAGAGCATCAAGAATTCCTGTCTACCAGCATTTCTCAATCTTTTTCTCGTCACTCCCCAAGAGCCTGTCAGATACTTTTTTCCCAGTTGCTTTCTGCCATGTAATTTTAATACCACAGGTACTATATACCTGTTTATGGATTCTGTATATCTGAACTTTACATGGAAAAAGAGTAAGATTTTTTTGGCCTCCAAGAACAATTTTTATTTCTTTGAGTGCAATATTGCTTTGTGGAGAATGCATGCTTATATAGCCTTTACCCAGATTCTTCAAATGTTACTGTTTTCCCATATTTGCTTTATTTCTCTCTCTCTAAAAGTGTGTGTGTATCACACATGTATACACATTTGTTTAGACATGTACACTGGTATGTAGACATATGCATGTATATATAATTTTTTTCTGAACTGTCTGAGAGTAAGTTGTGGACAAGATGCCTCTTCACCCCTAAATATTTTAGAAGACACTGCTTATAAACCCAATATTTTTTTTGCATTTTTAAAAAGATTTTATTTATCTATTTGTCAGAGAGAAAGAGCACAAGCAGGGGGAGTGGCAGGCAGAGGGAGAAGCAGGCTCCCTGCTGAGCAAGAAGCCCTATGCGGGACTCGATCTCTGGACCCTGAGATCCAGGGCCTGAGCCGAAGGCAGATGCTTAACCAACTGAGGCACCCAGGTGTCCCTTCTCTTTGCGTTTTAACAAAATTTTTATAAAAACACTTTCAGCTTTTCCACATGGCTGTAAGTTTCTCAAGGTCGGGAACCTGTGTCTTAGTGATCTTTGCGGACTGAGTACCAAAATGGGGCCTGGCATGCTGAAGCAGCGATTATAAAGTAACACATTTCATTAGGATATATTACATGCAGTGCATTTCTATAGAGTGTATATATACTAAAGATTATGATAAGTTTCTTGATTATGACAGCTTCTTTCAATATAAAATATATAATATAAAATACAGTGTATTATACAAAATAACACAACAATACATTTTTATTTACAAAGGAATGGAAATCTCAGCGTCCATAGTATTGACTTCAGTCACAAAGTATTCTATAGTTTCAGAAGCTGGGAAGAAATTAGGCTGAAAATTTACAGACTCTGGCATTTGCTTCAAAACAAAGTAAATAAAGCAATAAACCTCTCACCTGATGTCAATTTCATGGAACAGGAAAGATATTCTGAGTTGGTAGAAGTTGGTGTTTACCATTCCAGTCTCAACATTTATGCTGCTTTTTGGGAGGCAATATAATCCAGTAACTCAAACACTTTCTTGCCTTCTTGCATTTACTCTCAAATATTTATTAGCAACTTGGCATTTGACAAGCACATATTGGAGGCTCCTGAATTCTATTTTTTATTTTCTGTGTGCTAAAAAAAAGCTACTGAACCCATATTTGCCTTGATTTCCTTGATTGCACAAATGACTGTTAACGCATTGCACCCTGTGCTGCTTCCTAAGTCACTGGTTAATATGGTACTGAAAGAAAGTGTTCACAATACATGCGTCTGACAAATGTTTTGTTTCCAGAAAACACAGAGAGTTTTTACAGCTCAATAATAAGAAAAAGAACCTAGTTAAAAAGGGGCAAAAATTTTAGCTGACACTTCACAAGTTTTAAAAATAGCTAATAAGCCCATTAAAAGATGCTCAGCATCATTAGATATCAGAGACTGAAAACTTAAACCACAGCAAAAGACTACTATACACCTGTTAGAAGAGCTAAAATTAAAGTCCTTGACAATACCAAATTTTGGTGAGGATATGCAGCGACTGGGAGCTCTCATCTATTCTTGATGAGAATGTAAGATGGTACAACCACTTTGAAAAACGTTTCGTTGTTTTCTTATAAAGTTAAATATACACCATGGTGACACGTGCTAACTAGATTTATTGTGGTGGTCTTTTTGCAGTATATACAAATGTCAAATTATTATGTTATACGCCTGAAACTAATATAATGTCATATGTCAATTATACCTCAATCAAAAAAGTTACATTAAAAAAATCCCTCTGATCTAAATTATGGCATAAAGCAAAAGAATTAATGTAGTTTTGAGACTGGGATGGTGAATATGTACTGTTACTCCTATCAGGTAAAAGCAAACTTCTAGTAGAGAAAATGTATTCACCAGATCAGTAGCCATACAGCAGACCCACAGGATGAAGAGACAACTTTTAGAAGAGCAGCTTCAATTGTAATCATCACTTAACAACACTTAAAATAGTACCCCCTAATTTTCCGTCTTTTGCAGAGCCAAACAGGACAGGGAAAGAGATGTGGGAGGGATCACCACCTTTGTGACTTTAAAGTCTGTGTTGGTGGACTACCTGTGCTAGTCCCCCGAGGATACAGTACTGCTCTGAGTTCATTATTTTGGTATAGAGGGGAGTGCTGCAGGTGCTTTTGCCTTGCCTGATCCTGAAAGCCCTCCCTCTACAAGTCAAGGAACCACTGTGGTGGTCCTACTGGTTGCCAAGTATATCCACTCAAACTACATTGTTAGGAACTACGAAAATAACAAAAGAATATTTCGTGGATGTAGTGGGCCCATTGAGAGTTCCACTATCCCTAAATTCCATTTTTCAATGGACTCTCTTAAACATCCATTTTGACCCCTGGATCATGGTAGTTTTCTGGAATACTAAGCATTTGCGTGATTTCAGAAGCAATGTCCAATTATTCTTAAAAGGTCCAGATATTTCTCTTTTTCTAGTATGAAATTATCTGTAGCTTGCCTTCCAGTCTGCCACAATGCTTACCACTCCTAATTGTTTCTTAGATCTGCTAGGTTCCCTTTGCCTATCCCTTGTTGGCTCTTGAGTTCATGCTCCCCTGCTTTAACCCCTTGATCAACACTTGTCAGGGCCAAAGCCCAGGACAAAGTAGGACTGAACTATATCAGGAGAAAAAATGTCAAAGCAGAAGATCTTGCCTCCATTTCCCAAACCAGTCAAACCTGCCAGTAGCGATTCTATAAGCTCCCTGCCAATATGGAGAATAGGCCATTCAATCAGAGAGACCAAGACTAACTGTTCTGAGATGAAAACATTTGGTCAGCCTTTCAGGAAGACCAGAGCAACAGCTCTCCAAGAGAATGTCCCATGGTTATGACTGTGTCTCCCTAAAGTATTTTATGACCTGGTAGCTCAGAGTCCTTCATCTCTGGGCCTGACTTGGGACCTCTTCTGGCCTGGAACCTCGTCCCCACCTTAATACCCCTGCTGCTTATCCCAGCTGAGCACTGATAGAAGAGGCCCCCTAATAACAGACGAGTTTTCACGCCGGCAGTAATGATTTTAAAATATATCCAAAGATTCCTTGACAAGTCTCCTCTTTTAAAAGATGGAGCCTAATTCTTCTCCCCTTGAGAAGAGTTCGTGCAGGCCTGAACGATCGATTACTTTCTAAAAATAATCAAATGTGGTGGAAGTGATGGTCTGTGACTTCCAAGCTTGGGTCATAGGAAGCATTGTGGCTTCCTCCTTGCTCTTGCATTTGGACTGCTCACTCTAGAGAAGCCAGACACCATTTTGTGAGGACATTTAAGCAGCTCATAGAAAAGCTCATGTGAGGGAGAACTGAGGTTTCCTACCAGCAACCAGCACTGTGTAAGTGAACCGTGTTGGATGTGAGTCCTTCAGGGCTAGTCTAGCCTTCAGATAACTGCAACTCCAGGCCCAATCTTAACTACACACATCACAGGAAACCTTGAGCAAAGCTGTTCCAAATTCCTGACCCACACAAATTACAGGAGATGGTATGTTCATTGCTGATTAAGCCACTTAGGTTTTGGGCTAATTTGTTTTTGTTACTGTTGTTGTTGCTTGTTTATTTGTTGGGGGTTTTTTGCTGCAAAAAGCTTTCTTGTTTCCATTTGGTCCACAGCTTGGGAGAGGGCTCCAGGGCAGCTAAAAAGCTTCCTAGTGGCTGCAGGGAGAGGCTCAGGCACATGCCATAGGGGACCCTCAAAGGTTGCTGGGCTTCAGAGGCTCCTAGTCATGCTTGAAGGTGAGCCCTTCAAACAGATACTCACCCAGCCCTGTCTGGGGGGCCAGCCAGCCTGCAGAGGTGAAGTCAGGTGGTCTTCATCTTCTTGATGAGTTTCACCTCCTTATCCAGGAAGTGGTTCTCCAGGAAGTCACAGAGATGGTGGTCTCCCTGGACAGATCTCAGGGCATGCAGATCTGAAAGGGCCTGGTTCAGGTTCATCTCCAGAACTAGGGCAGCTTCCATGGTGTCCAGGGTTTTGCCCCACTCATCTTGGGATGGCTTCTGCACATCCTGGAAGAGGACATGGCCGCTGCACTGGTTTTGCATCTTCAAGATACGCTTAGTGCCCTTGTGCTTCTCCTCAGCCAACTAGCAGAAGAGGGGCTCACGCCCCCCAGAGCCACACTGTCATGGTCGAAACAGAAGCCCAAAGAGAGGTAGGGGTAGGAGGCCAGCAGATGCGCATTGACCAGGCAGCTGACAGTGGCCTCCACTTCAGTGGAACAATTCTGATGAATCTGGGAGCTCCTGGCTGATCAGCAATAAGGAGCTAAGCTCAAAATAGGGTGTTGACTGGTTCCAGAGGCAGAGGGTGGCAGAGGAAGATGGCTGGAAAAATGGTTGGAGGCTGATGTCTCTGGGTCTGTTCTGTCCAAACATTGTTGAAGCAAGAGACAGATCTGTGGACTGCCAGGTGCTCTTGGTTTGGGGCTGATTTGTTACACAGCAACAGATAACTAATCCAGGGACTTGGCAACAACCTCTTTTACTTGTCTCGCTATTACTCGTGCTGGCTGTGGGAATTATGAGCCAGATGAGAGGGAATAATTTATGATCATCAGTGGGGAAGATATTTGGGGAAGTATGACCTCTCCTCATACCTTACCTCCTCATAAACTGTGACAGCCCCACTGTGGTAATCTGGCTGTTGATACCACTAGATTTGTAGGGACATTTCGATTTCTAAAAAAGGTTCAAACTTAGAAAGAAATATCTTACTAATACTTGTTTGTATTTTCCTCCCAACAGCTCTATGGAGCAGGCAGGGTGACTATTATTTCCCCCAATTTAGACATGAGAAAACTCAAATTTCAAGTGACCAATGTGTGACAAAGTCAGGATTTGAATGGAAGTCTCTCGGATTCCACATCTGGGTTACCATCATGCCCCTTAAATAAGTGCCATTCCTGCTCTGTGAGTCAGTTAAATTCAATCCAGCATATTTAATAGCAAGAGATAATATTTACAAAGAGCTCGGTGCAATGTAAAGTACTCACTAAGTGGTAGCTAATACTATCATTATATTTATGGGATGCCCAGTGCTAGGAATACAGAGGTGAACCAGGCCAGGCCCTTTTCCTTAAGGAACTTGGGCTGGGAGGAGATGCAGACCTTGCTGAATGATTTGCTTCCCGGAGTGCCTTGAAAAGCCAAAAAGAAAAGAAAAATAGTGTGTATACGCCAGGCAAACTAAGGTCAGGGGTGGAATGTTCAGGGCCCTTTATGGCTCAATGTTCTGTCCCCTCTCAAATGTAGGGGTGGAGCCCTCCCACCCCAGTCGACATGCCACGAAGCAGGCACCCGAACAGCAGGTTGCCTGAGGGCGAAGAAAATAGTGATCATTAGGAACACCCCACTCTTCAATTTCTGCAGTAATTATTACCTTGTTTTCTTGGATGGATTGTGACTTACTGAGATGCAAGAATCAGCCAGGACATCTTAGGAGAAAACACCATGGAATGAGCTTCCTGCTTCTGTGGGGGTTCTCCAGGAAATGACCATGTTGAAATCACTTCCCGGAGTTCACGGGACCCTGGAACGGGATCGGTGAGGGTGAGCCGAAGACAGCCCATGGGACGGGTGGAGGGAAATTGCTCCTGGAGCCATGGAGAGAAAATGAGGCCCTGGGCATTACAGAATGGCTTCCATCGCACCAAAGACACCCCGAGGTCCTTGGTGCCACCAAAGGCTTTCCTGAGGGAGGAGGAGAACTGTTTTGAGTGGCTCGTCAGGGTCCGGGGCAAGAACTGAGGATGGCCTGTTTTTGCTTGATTTCTCCTGTTTTTGGGTTTTTAAGTTTTTTTTTTTTTTGAAGTGGTCACCAAATTCCCATCATTCTTTGTATGCAACACCCATTAAACCTAAGCGATTCTCCAAGACAAAGAAAACACCGCGTCTGGGGCCATGTGCCAATAAGAAGTACATGACCTTCTCTTGCTGGGGCACTGGTATTTTTAAAGCAACAAATGCATGATATTGAATATCCCAGCAAGGCTCCCTTCTGAGCAGATCCAACAATTGTCCCGGAGAAGAAACAAACTGGTAAATGCCCCCAAACCCTTCTGGGGCGCCCACAAAAACAGATCATCAAATTCCTCTCCCTCATCAGGAAGGCGGGGGGGTGGGCTGTGCCTTGAGTGTGCGAGTGTGAGAGGCGGCTTGTCGTGGCAACGGAGACCCATTGTCGCCTTCTTGTCAGCACAAGTGAGGACATTGGACCTTTTGCGCCCCTCTGGAAAAACGTAAGACACAGCCAGCTTCTCTCCAAGGACATTTTTCACCCAGAGGTCTTTGCCTCAAGGCAAAAACATCGACTCTCTTGGCCCCTGCACGGGCTTCTGGAAGCCCAGCCCTCGTTTGGCTGCATGCATGACGAAGCTCTGGGCTGATGTGGCAGAGCGAGCTCCTCGACACCAGCCAGGGAAGCGGGCGGCCTGAGCAGGTGGGGCTGAGCCTGCGCCACCCCGCACGGCCCCAGTGGTTCCTCTGTGCCCTCCCCCTCCCCCCGCCCCAGGCTCCAGAGCACCAGGGTAGCCTTTCTGAGCCTTTGTTTTTCAGCAGTAAGTGGAGGTAAAGGGTAAGGAGAGGGAAATGTGATCTCCAGTGAATTGTAATATTTTGCTTTCTCTAATCCTCTTCAGGTGGCGACTGTAGCCAAAAGGAAAAACAGGCCAATGTGCAAGATGGATAAAAACCCTGATTATTACCCCGACAAATGTGCATTGGCTGAACCGAATTCTAGTCCCAGTGATTCATTACTAATGGGCTTCAAGTTCTGAGCTAGGGTTTGAGATGGGGCTTCTGTGAAGGTGGAGGGGGCGGCCGTGGGAGGGTGTCTGCCCTGGAGGGGAGCTGGGTGGGAGCAGGCAGCCTCTGAGCCTGGCCCACATCACAGCTGGCCGGGGGCTGGGTGCTTGCTCCAGGACTGCCTACCCTGCACCTGCCACGGGTTCTCTTCTCTCAGGGCTGGGCTGCGGGCAACGTGCTCCCTCCCTGCCTCCCTCCCCCCATGTCTCCGAGGCTGGGCTTGGGCCCAGAGTGTGCGGGGGTGGGGGGTGGGGTAGAAGGGTGGGAACGGTGCTCTGTCTTCTCCAGTCCCCAGCGAGGAGAGTGAAAAACACTGTCTTGCATGAATAATACACCTTCTTCACTCTTTTGAAGAGTTCAGAGCACCTAGCAGACAGAATGTTCTTCACCCTCAACAACTCCCTGAGGCTAAATCAGGTTTTGATTCCGCCCCCTTGCCTTTTTTTTTTTTTTTTTTTTTTAAATAGATGAGGCAATGACAGCCCATAGCAGTTGGTCTTTGGGAGTGAGCTGTGCTGGGCCCACAGGAAGCAGGCAGGGAAGAGCTGATGGGCTGAGTCCTTTATGGAGGCAGGAAATCTCTCGGCTAATCCCATGCTCCATCTCTGTAGGCACTTGAAAGAAATCACACCTTGAAAAGTCCTGATATACATAATATCTTGTTCCAGAAGCTGGTCCACTAATAATAGGCTTTTTGTCTGTTTTAAGTAGCAAGAGGGTACTCTTTTAAGAGGATGCTAGGTCATAAGCATTGCAGTGACACCCAAGCAGCTGCAAGGCCAAGAAGAGAGATCCAGGTTTTTTTGTGTGATAGACTCACCACTGGGTGGTGATGACTGGTCTCTGATCCGCTTTGGATTTTATTATTATGCAGACTCTTGCTGACCTGTCGTGCTGCCTCTAGTCTTTCTTTCTTTCTTTCTTTCTTTTTTTTTTTTTTTTGCTTCTAGTCTTTCTTTGACCATACTCCAGTGAGAATGGTCTTTGACAAAACCAAAATGCGATCGTGCCATCCTTGCACTTAAAACATCCTGCAGCTTCCCATGGTCTTCCAAGATGAAATTCTAACTCCTGTGCACAGCAAGAAGGACCCCAGGCTTCCCACCAGAAGTTCACAACTGCCTGCTAATTTTCAGACTCCACACTCATTAATTCACTCAGGTGTTTAGGCATTTACTGAAGGGTTAATATTTTCCAGCCAGTTCACCAGGCACCGGGAATATCGCACTATGGCAGTGCCTAGAACACGAGCTGGTCAAGACTCAGATTCTGCCTCTAGTCTGGGAAATTACTTCTCTCACTGCCTATGACCCCCCTCCTCTTCTGCCAGTTACTTTTACTGTTCCATGAGTTTTCTTCTTCATTCTTCCACTCCCCACCCCTGCCTAATACCACTCTTCTTAAAAAAAAAAGATTTATTTGAAAAAAAAAGGATTTATTTGTTTGAGACAGAGTGAGCAGGGGGAGGGGCAGAGGGAGAGAATCTTCAAGCAGACTCCTTGCTGAGTGTGGAGCCCAACTTGGGGCTCTCTTGCACAACCCATGAAATCATGACCTGAGCAGAAACCGAGAGTTGGATGCCTAACTGACTGAGCCACCTAGGCGCCCTGTACTCTTGAGTGTTCTGAGAGCTCACGGTGCTGTATCTGGCTATTATGTTACTGTTTCCTCATGTTGTGAATGAGAGACTTGGTCTTACATATAATGTCTAGCACAGGGTCCAGCTCCTGGCAGATGATTGTATAGGTCATGGCTCCAGGGCTACATTGACTTTGGCCAATATGATGGGAGCAAAAGTCTGCTGGCGGGTCTTCTGGGAGAGAAACCTTTAAACACACTGTCCCTTGTTTTCTCTTTGGTGCCACATCTGGAAGAGATGCCTAGAACTGTTGCAGCCACGTGGAACTAGCTTCGGAAAAAAGATAATAGGACAGCGGGGCAGAGAGTTGGAAGTAACGTCTACCTGGGATCATCTTACCTCTGGACTTGAAGTTACGCGAATGGCAAATTTCTTATGGTTTAAGCCATTCTGATTCAAGGGCTTCCCTCCCCTTCTCTTTTCCTTCTTTTTCTCCTCCTCCCTTTTCTTTTCCCCCCTTTCCTTCCTCCTCCTTGTTTCTCTCTCTCTCTTTTTTCCTTTCTTCCTTCTCCCCCTTCTCCTCCTTCTTCATTGCCAAATTCTTCCTAAGTGATTTGGAACTCATTATCCATCTGTGTTTGGACTGTGTGGGTAAGACCCAGACATACTAAGTCCAACTGACAGCATCTGGTATTAGTTGTATTTACTTACATATGTCTTGTCTATCTTACTAAACTCTTGGTTCTTTGAGGGGAAGAAATCTGTTTTGTCCAAAATTGTCATATTAGTCTCCTCTCCCAAGTGTCTACCTAATGCCTGCTACGTAGTACGGAGTTCCACAAATGTGTGTAGAAGTGAGTGAAACTGAAGCCTTCAACTACTTTTTGTCCTTTTGCTTAACCCTCAATTTATCACTTCTCTTTGTACTTCATGATTCAGTATTTTATTCAATACTGTTGTTCTCACATTGTTTCCCACTGAAAGTCTTGCACTCTCCAAGAAGACGCTAAGGTCCTGGAGAAGAGCATCTGAGTCTCATCTCATATTTCTTTGGTGTCTCACAGGGTTCTCTGCGTTTGCAGGGCTCTTAAGAGGCACCTAAAAATTTTCCGGTGAACAAATCCCCTGAAACCTTACACAGCATGAACCCTGCCTAAGTTTGTAGTTGTAACTCTTGCATGTTTGTCTCAGTTCCTTGATGGTGGAAGTTCTCACTTTCTTCTTTTCTACCCTCTACCCTGACATGCACAGAGTCGGCATCAATAAAGGCTTATGATTAATGGATGAGAATATCCCCACAGATCACAAACCCACAAAGCGATTTTGGTGAACTCACACCTCTCAAGAACACGTGTGGTGGAGGTCGAACTAACATTTAAAAATATCTTTTGGGGCGGGAGGGCTGGTTTTGGAGGTGACAATACACACTAATATCCGCGTCCAGCCGTTGAGACTACGTTGCTATTATCTGTGGGTAATTTTGGAGCCCGGTTTTCTTTTTCAGTCTGCCAGACATTTCTATTTCTATTTTTGAAACTCTGCTTCTGGTATGTCCCCAGGTCTCCAAAGAATCCTGCAGTCATAGCTACTGTCTGTTGAAAGGGCACTTGGCTCCCCGTTTCCTGTCCTTAAGAAGGTCCTTTGACAAGACACTCCAGCTGCCTGGGTTTCACACCTTACCACAGTGACTGATAGTCAAGAATATAACTCAGCAGTTTAAATTATTTACAGTGGCTCCCAACAAACAAACAAGCAGGGAGAGGTAAGTACAGAAGCCTATACATTCCCATCCCTCAACTGACACTTTAAACCGTTTCTTTTATCCAGGTGATAGATTTTGACCCTGGTTATAATACAGTATCTCCCAGAGACATTTTAAAACCTTAAAACCATGAGAAAACAGGGATTGGATAAGCGTCAACAAATTCATCCTCATTTATTCCCCCTTATTTGAGATCTCTGAGTGGTATAGCTTCTCTCTCCAAATCTGATGAACGGGTTTCCCTTTGAAGAACGGTTATGCATTCTTTGCCTTGTTTAGTTTCTACTCGTGAGTGTGAAGGTGGTGGTAGTGAATTATGTGTGTGTTTATGTGTCAGGAACATCCACAATATATATGAGGAAATGCCAGGAAGCAGGGCTTTTAAATTTAATCTTCTATGTCAGTGCTTTATACCCAATGAAAATATCCCAATTTAAGACAACTTTTGACATGTGAGGCAATGTGCTGCATGCCCTAGGGGATAAAAGATGTGTAAGACATATCCAGACCCTCCAAGTATACTATGGGGTATAAGCAATTCAAAGGAGGAAATTTTTTTTCCCAAAATGGGTAAGTTTGGTATTATAAAAGTAATTCACTGCCATAAAAATGAATATAAATTAGGAACATATTTAGTAAAAAGAGTAAAGTTTTCCACTTCTCCATCTCTAATCCCAGAGATAGGCACTATTAAGAATTTTGTTGTAGGCTTTCAGAATTTTTATGCATATAGAAACTTTGTTTTTCAAAGATTTTACTTATTATTTGAAAGAGAGAGTGACAGAGAAAGATCATGAGCAGGGTGAGGGGGAGAGGGAGAGGGAGAAGCAATTTCCCCACTGAGCAAGGAGCCCGATGCAGGGCTCAGTCCCAGGACCTGGGGGATCATGACCTGAGCCAAAGGTGGGCACTTAACTGACTGAGCCACCCAGGTGCCCCGATATAGAACATTTTTATGTACTGGGACCATATTATACATATTGTTCTCTAACCCTTATCAGTACATGTAGATGTATCTTATCCTTGTTTTATTTTCACTGGCTGTATAATATTCCATTGTATGGGTACACCCTAATGTCTGTTACTAATCAACAGTTGGATCCAATCTTCTGAAATTTTTCACTCAATTAGAAACAGCGTTGTAGTGAACATCCTTGTTCGTTTTTTTCACATGCCGAAGCACCTTCTTCTTGGGAAGATCAGGGAAGATTTCAGAGAAAAGGTGGCATTTTAGTGGAGCCTGAGGGAGGGAACAGCGTGAGCAAGGGTAGGAAATAAATACAAGGTACATTCAGGAGTTTGTAAATAGACCTCTTTGGGTAAAATGGAGAATGTATTGTTCAGTCTTGGGCAATCGACTCACAGGAAAAAAGTTCAGATGAATGGGGAGTTTTCAAGGGAACACAAGTTCTGTTGAGTGTGCAGTGATGCCATGATACCTGAGAATATCCCATACATATCTGGGAACGGAGGGCGATGTTCCCAGACAAGAACATCTGGGAAGAAGTGAGTGGAAGGCACTGGGCTTTCCAGGAAGCACTGGGAAGACTAAGACCCATGGAAGAGACAGTGTGATTCAACAGGGCTTGGTAATTGATTGGATGGGAAGGAAGTCAGTGGAGGGCCCAGGCCTGGTTTCCTCATCCAGAAAATGGGGACAGTAGTTCTCATACCTCAGGGTTATTATAAGCATGAAGCCAGATACAGGCAAACTTTCCATAAGTAACAGTTACTACTGTAATATTATTTCTTTTGGTTACGAATCTTCTCTGTAGTCCCCCAAATAATGGTCATCCCAACAGGGCTTTCAGAGATGCTAGTTTTTGGAACGAAGAGGATGGATTACAGTGACCTTTTCAAAGAGCCACTGTGAAGTCACCAAACGGGGTTGGCTGTGTTTTCTCAGTGATTCTGTGGAAACTTAAGAGTTACCTCCAAAGATGTGAATCTGGTCTAAATACTTTGGGAGGGGGCACTTTCACATCTGTGGTTACTGAATTCGATTTTCCCTTTTATCTAATTCAATTCCCCTCACCAAATTACAGATACTTGTTTTTGCTTTTAGAGCAGAAAGGAAGGATGGGAAGACACACTCCAAATATTTAGTTAGTTTCAAAAGTATGTGTTATTCCAAGCACCTTCAAGTACTAGGTTTCTTGAAATAAACTATCATCTTGCTCTGCTGTGTTCCCTTTGGCAGGAACAATAACCATCCACTTCATGTGCATAACACTCAGCTCTTTGCAGGAAAAGAAAAACAGCCTGATCGCTGGAAGAGCTAAATTCCAGGCTCAGCTGTCTCCATGTAACTGGGATGACTTCTCTGGGCCTCCTGTGCCTTACCAGTAAAATGAGAGGCTTCAACATGGCATCTTTACATTCCTTACTTGTAGGATATCACAACCTGTGTTCACAGAGCCCTTGCGAGGTTGATGGCATGGTGTTGTGAAGCCTGTTTTGCAGATTTGGGGATGGGAACCAAGGGGTGAGCGACTTGGCTCAACTGAGCAGGATTCCCTTCATCAGAGACAGGCTCAGGACTACTCAGTGCTGTCTGATTTCTAGCACATAATACTGTCTCCTGAAAGTTTCTCTCTTGAGTCCAGCTGGGAGAGAAGCTTCTAGAAGGTCAGGTGTCTGCCTTCTGTTCATGTGACAACCAAGTGCCACCACTTGGCAGCCACAGCCCTGAGGCTGACCACGCGCTTTCTTCCCTCCCCATGCCCTCGTTGCACTCCTGCTCCAGCCACGCTGAACTACTCGGAGTTCTTCCTATGGCCCCCTTCCCTCTCATCTCCTGGTCTTTGCATAAACTGGATTTAATGGGGGGGCTTGGGAAGCTCCTTTCCCCCATTAATCCCTTTCCCTACTTCTCCTTATTTTATTTTATTCTGCCATTGTTTCTTTCAGAGAGCTCTCCCCAACCCTCCCTCCAAGCTTGTTAGAGGCGATTTCTCTGGATTCCATAGTAATTGTCCTTCCCTAATTGTTGTGGTAATAGTATTTACCACCCTACATGGTAAGTGCCTGTTAACTCATGACACAGATGAAAAATATACTTGATGATGGTCCCAAATTGCAGTGGTGTAAACAAGATAAAAGTTTAATTTTCTTTCCCTGTAAGGGCAAATTTGGAGATGGGCTGTCCTGAGCTGGTGTAGTAGCTTTATGATCAACAAAGACCTAGGTCCTTCAAGTTTTTGCTCCAAGTGTTGCCTCGTGGTTGCAAGATGGCTGCTGGAATGCAAGCGTCACATCCATGAAAGGTGCAGGAACTGAAGAGAATGTCACCTAGATGAATCTGTTCCCTTTATGGAACTTTTCTATAAGCTCTACCAGAAGCTGTCTACTTGCCTGTCTTTAGCTGGGAAATGTAGTCTTGTAGCCCCCTGAGCAACATTGGATGTCTTTGGTGGAGTAGGAAAAGAGAGGAGCTGTTTGGTAGGCCATCATCATCTCTGTCAGCCATGCTGCTCAGGATGTGGTAGGCAGTCAATGTCAGTCTGTGAGCAGGCAAGTACAGAAATGTAAGTGTTCATGACTTTTATAGCGACTTGACATTTATGTGACATGGTATCAATCCACAAAGAAAATGACAACTTGTTCTTCACCACAGAGTTTGAGAAACCCTCTCTGCCCCAAGTCCTCTGTTTTCTCTCCAAGACTGCAAGCATCGTGAGGGCAGGTAAGTCCTGCTCTCTGTTGTATTCACTGATCCTACACAATGCCTAATGAAGAGGTGTGTAATGAGCCTTTGAGGCAGGAGAGCACTGAATCCACTTGTTACCGCCTGGTTCTTCCTCAGCTCGCCTTTCCTGATGTGTCTGGATCTCTCCTCTCCTGTCTCCCTCCATGATCTCCTTCTCTTGCTTTTCTCTTGCTCTCCTGTCAGGATCTTCTAGATCCCTCTTTCTCTTCCAGTCCTCGAATGTGATGACTTCCCAAGCATCAGCCCTAAGCCCTTTGCCTCTCTCCACATCCTCTCTGCTGGGCTTGCTTGCCTCCACAGCTTTAATACTCCTGCAAGACAAGGACCCCCAGGCCCTGGCCCCAGGCTGGACTCTCTCCTGGCCTCTGGTATTTTCCAGGGTTTGTTGGAATGGGTCCAAGCCTGAACTGTTCTTCTCCCCTACCCCAGGCTGACTTCCTGACTTTCCCTCAGAAGGGGTCCATAGCCCTTGGCTTCAACAGGGGGCGTTCTTCCATTGTTTCTGTGGCCCTTCTCCTTCTTGTCTTCTTTGCCTTCTAACATTGTTTATTAGTTTCCTAGGGCTGGTGTTACAAAGTACCACATACTGCGTGATGTAAAGCAACAGAAATATGTTCTCTCACAGTTTGGGAAGTTGGAAGTCAGCAATGAACATGTCAGCAGAAGCAGGCTCCCCCTGAAGCTTCTGAGGGAGGATCCATCCCTCCCTCTTCCAGTGTTTGGCAGCTTCAGGCGTACCTTGGTCTGTAGCTGCCTGACTCCGTGCCTGCCTTCGTCTTCTCTCTCGTGTCTCCGTATCTTCACATGGCATTATCGCCTCTGTGCCCCTCTCTCTTCTTGAAAAGACACCAGTCCTATTGGATTGGCCCACCCTACTCCTGCATGACCTCACCTGACTTCACTAAGTATACCCACAAAGCCTCCATTTCCAGATAAGGCCACATTCTGAAGTGTCGGTGGGGGGGGGGGGGGGGGGGGGGGGGGCGGTTAGGACTTCAGTTCATCTTCTTGGGATGGGAGGTCACGATTTCATGCATCACATTTCTCTCTCTCTTTTTCTTATTACTTCATGGAAATTTCAGTAGAGGTCTCAGGATGCAGCCTCTGAGGCAGAGTTCTGGGTGTTTGTTAGGGAGGGAACCTTGGGATGCAGCCCTTTGGAAGTGGAGGGCCAGGAGACTGGTCAGAGGAAGCAGCTGGGCTGTGAAGCGGGCCCAAGGAGAGCCTCACTGGGGCTAAGATGGCCCTTCAGATGGCCCTGCGTGGGGCCTTGGTGGTTGCTTGATGGTCATGCCTGCTGTGACCAACTGACCTGGAGTGTCCAGAGTTAAGAGATTTCCCAGGACACAGTATTTTCAATATTTTCAGGCTGACTGGGATGATTGGTCAGCTTTATGCTTCTGCATCCATCGTAGGATCTGGGTGAGGTCTCTACCCTCTACTCTCACATCCAAGATTGATAACATCAGGTGTAACTGAAAGACCTCCTTTGCTAACAGTGAAGAGACAAAGCTCTGAAAAATGAGTCAATAACTTCTCATGGCTTTCCACTGGAAAAATTTTCAGCAGGAGAGTGACAGGATTTTCATCGTCGTGTTCTTGTTCTCAACCTCTGTTGTGTTAAGGCTACATCTCCCTGTGGAGCTCTGTATGCCCAGCCCTCCAGGCTTGACCCAGCTCTGGGGAATGTTTGCTGCAGAGCTGGTGAAGAGGCTCCCGGTGTTCCCATCTCTCCACTGTTGCTCCCAGGAGCACCATGTGGAAGCTTGTCCCACTTTCCCCAACTGTTCAGATTTGCCCATACTCAAGGCTCAGACTCTCTCGCGGGTCGATGTTGAATCCCACTAGTTTCTGGAGATCAAGCTCCCTGAAGATGTGCCAGGCCCCCTGCCCTTAGACCAGGCCCAGAGAGGCCCCTGCTCTAGGGCTCTGGGATGGTGGACGTGGTCCTGTTTGCCAAAATACAGTGGGTTTTTTTTTTGGGGGGGTGGGGGGACTATTGGAGATACCTACTTCCACAAGGATGTGCCTTAGGTCACAGTGGGCAATTGCTCTTCCCTAATTAAGTGCAAAGCCCACCCACTGTGAGCTCCCCCCTGCCCCCAGGTCTATTCAGGACTGACCCGGTCTTCTCAGCTTGCTTCACAATCAATAGCGCCAGAAAAGGCAGTTTTATTCACTGAAGTCACAGATCAATGAGGCAAGATTTGCATATGAGCTTAGTATATAAATCCTGGGGTGAGGTAATCATTTCTTTTCCCTGCTCTCTCCTCATTTTCCCTCCCTTTTTTGTTTCCTCAGTTCATTTTCCCTTCTGCTCTTTTGTCCTTCCCTTCCCTGAGAATGTCCTTTCTTTAGAGCCCCAGCTAGGGAGTGCAGCCCTCTTCTGTGTTCCCCCATGCCCTGCGTGGTGAGCATCTCTTAATTTGGCTCCCTCCAGCCAACCCCCTATTCTGTGAGCAACTCGAGGGCAGAGATGTTCTGAGTCTCCTGTGTGTGGTAGGGGAATGCTCCCTTGTGCTGGATACTCAGCGGTGTATTGAACTCGTGAGCTTTTGACCACCTCTTCTTTCATTCACCTTCCCTAAATGGTGGACTCCTGTGTGGGAAAGAAGGGGCTAGAGTTTATCACCATAGTTGGGACTTCCTGTATCCCAGAGACCAAGGGGCCACCCAAGGTAATTAAAATCTTTTTCCTGCCTATGAGCTTCTACTAGTGTTCCTCAACACACTGCCTCACCCCCAGTTGACTGGAAGAACATGAAAATTATTGGTGCCCTTCTCCTGATTGAAGGCTTTCGGAGCCTCACTTGGAAGTAGAGGCACCATTTGGCCAAAATGGTACTGGGGGAAGCCCAGAGAACCTGACCGTGATAAGTTGCTCAAGGAGATGGTACCCATAGGCTTTTTCTGTTTTTATTTTCTATTTTGTCCAAAAATTTGTAATACTTGCACTGTTTCAAAGCAGATACAACTTTTGGGTTGATTTCTGGCAGCTGTACCATGTTTCCAACCGTTAATCACTTTCCTTTACTTCTCTGGGATATTGAGAAGGAGCACTAGCCCATTTGGGAGTCCTCTCCTCAATGCTAGATTTTTATTTAGAGATAGATGAGCTTTTCAAATAAAATTGGCACAGCTAACAGCCAAAACAACCTCCTACATCATTAGAGATCAGTAGGGAACCTCCGGTCCCATTTCATACACTGGCTGGTTGCCATCAGAGACCCTGGGGCATTGTTCTTGTTACTTGTAATAGTGGTCGCTGCTGACATTCCCATAGCATGTCATTGTGCCTCCATATGCAATCTGATTTGAGTCTTACATGAGGTCAGTTGTAATCATGTCCACTGTAGATGAATGAATGGAGGGTCTGGATGTTATGTAACTTGCCCACAGTTCCAGAGCCAGGAAGCACCTTCTCATGCTCAAACCCAAACCTTCCGTTGTTAAATTCCTCCATCTTCTCATTGTGCTTCATTGTTCAGGTATGAGCAACACTCCCGAGTGATGAGCATCATGGGAAGGGGCCTGGCCTGAGTCACCTGCCACCCTCCTGGTGGCTGCCCATGACAGTTGACAATGTAGGAGACATCCCCCATGTAGTCCACTGGGCCCGGGACAGGAAGTCTGCTCCTTGGCAGAAGATCTGTAAAAGGCTGAGCCTCCAGACTGACTGCCAGAGCCTACGGATAGGACCACCTTGAGACTGTTCAAGGCTCTGCTCTTCCTGTGCACCTGTTCTCTCCCCCTCAGCTCCCTCAGCACCTGCCTTCCCTCTCCCTCCTGCTCTCCGATCATACCAAAGCCCATTAATATCTGTCGTCTTGGTCAAAAATATTGTGCAGTTACTCTCCTATCCTAGCCTCTGCTGAAAAAGAATCTGGTTAATTAACATTGATTACAATCCACCAACTGCAAGTAAAAATCGATTGCTGGGGTCCCTAATTTGAATGCACTTCTCTCTCCTTATCTCTTGTGAGGAAGAAAGAGACACAGAGAGTGTGAGAAGGAGAAGAGGTGAGAGGAAAGAGGGTATTTTGTTAAGCAGTCCAATTTCCAGGGTCCCCAGTGAGGGACATTAGGGACGCGCTGGTCCTTAGATCTGGCCCACTCTCCTTCAGTGTGGCCATTTCTCAGCATGACGTCTAATTGCTGCAAATAGCCATTGTGCACATTTGGGCCTTGTTCATAGCTCCCTACTTTATTGAGAGAGGAGCGATAGTATTGATTCTGGATGGCCAGGGAGAATGCCAGAGAATATTAGTAAGGAGCGGAGAGAACACAGTACATAAACTTTTATGACACAATGTCAAGCTGGATTGTGAAGACATAAATGAAAAGGACAACACGGTCTGTAATTACCACAAACGTGCATCTTCCATCTGCCGGGGAAGGCCGCCTGAGCTGGCCAGGGCAAAGTGAGGGAGGGGATGAATTTTCCGGCTCACAGAGACGGTGGCCCATAGCGGTTGCTCCTCGTTGTGGAGAAAGAATATATGGGCCACATGAAAGCACTTCTTGTTGCGTGGCACAGTGTGGTCTTGAGCCAAGCGTGGGAATTTTAATATCGGGTCTGTACCCACTGCTCACCATGTGACGCCGAGCCGGTCATGTAACCTCTCTGGGCCCCGCTTCCCTCAGGACATATTAATAGCTACTTCGCAGGGGTGGTGTAAGCATTGAATGAGATAATGCCCGCAAACATTTTGCATGGTGCCTGGAAAATAATCAGCTCTCAGCAGGTCATAGATATTGCCATCATCATTCCTTTTCTTTCATTCTTTTTTTTTTTTAATTATTTATTTATTTGGAAGAGCGAGACAGAGATAGCGAGAGAGAGTATGAGAAGCAGGCTCCCCGCTGAGCAGGAGGCCCAACGTGGGGCTCGATCCCAGGACCCCAGGATCATGCCCTGAGCCGAGGACAGATGCTTAACCGGCGGCGCCACCCAGGCGCCCCCATTCCTTTTCTTTCTGATGCAGGAACTATTGACGGAGTGTTTGCTCTGCACCGGCACTGTGCTAGAGGCTGAGGCTAGAGGGGTGCCCCATGCTCATGGATCCCACAGCTCTGGGAGTGAGACAGACGTTAATCAATTATTGACTCAAATAAATGTGAAAGTGCTCCTGTGCCTGGAGCTGGGAATGAAAGACACGAGGCTATGTGACTGGATTTCTGTTGTTCCCATTTTTTTTTCAATCATCACATTTATTTGTTTATTACCGTCTCTCCCAGTATAACGTAAATTCCCTGAGGACAGAGACTTGGTCTGTTTTCTCTGCTGCTCTATCTTCGATGCCTAGAATAGTAAGTGACACACAGTAGGCGCTCAGTAAATATTTCCTAGGTGAATGAATAGTGATGTACTTAGAGTATAGAGGAAGAATTCATACCTAACTCTTAAGAGCTTATAGTCAAGTGGGGTACACAAGAGAAGTACATTTAAGACTCAGTGAAGTTATTAACAGGTTGAACTACAAAACCAGAGCTAAACTTAAACTGTAAGAGCTCTCTTTACCCAGACACTGACGTCCCACACTAGCATGGGGCCGGGTGTCAGATTGTTGGCCCGCCATGAGAAGTAATGAAAGGAAATGGAAAGACAAGGAAACTGGTTGAAGTCCCTGAGTTTGGCAGCTGCAGTTGACCCACTGTGAGTGTGTTAGGGTAGGCTGACTGATTAACAAATGATGCCTGATCCCAGCCGTGGGGTCAGCAGAGGGGTTCGGCTTGGGTCAGGTCTTGGGTCCTCTACCGGAGCCTCCACATCCCACTGCCAGGCAAGGGAAGAGATCTAGAAGATAGGGAAGCATTCCCTCTCTTATTGCATCAACCGGGAGGTGGCCAGCTTGCTGTGGCATGGGTTGCACTGGCCAGGGGAGTCACAGGGCCTCAGCTAGATGCTGGGGAATTGAGGACTGTAGACAAGTCGTGTGTCCAAGAGGAGGAGTTGGTGGGTGCCATATGTCTCTACCAGCAAATACTTAGGGAGGCTTCGCTGCATGCCAAACACAGGGATCCAAGATGGCCAGCGCCCTCCAGGATGTCGCCATCTAGTGGGCAAAACATGGAACTAACTAATGACTAATGAAAGGCGGGTCTTAAGGGCTGAGTACTTAGAGGGACTGCAAGTGTGACGGGAGTATGGAGGAAGGAGGGATTAATTCCACACGGATTGTGGGACAGTTTCAATGGAGACAGTCAGATTGGAAGGGAGGGTAAGACTTTAACCTCTGGTGTGGTGGAGATGGCCAAGTGTACACCAGAGACTTGTGTCCCCCCTCCCATGGTGCAGACTTGTGGTTGGTAAGCACTGTCCGGCTGGCATGTCCATTTCACAGCCTTCCATGCATGTAGGGGAGGCCTGGGACTAGTTCTCAGCAGTGAGACATGAGCCAAAGGGATGATGGCTACCTCTGGGCCAAGTCAGTAAAGAAAAACATTCTTTCTCCATCCTCTCGTTCTCCATCCATTGACTAAATGGTGACGCCCAGGGTCACATGGTAAGCCTTCTTTGGGGATGACCGTCTTTGGGGATGGCAGTTCTGACGTAAAACTACCTTGGACATTATGTGAATGAGAAGGAAACACCATTGAGTTTAAGGTATTATACAGTTTGGGACTGTTTGTTACAGACATTAGGTGGCTTAATAGAGGTGACTAATGGGAGAGAAGAGTCAGGCAGTAGCCATGGGACTTTCCAGGTATAGGAAATCATGAAAACAAAGACTCAGAGGAAAGAACATGAAGAGGATGTTCAATCTCGTATGTTGGTAGTGGGAGGGCAAAACAGTACAACCACCCCAGAAAATAGCTTAACAGCTTCTAACAAACTTAACAGTGCACCCATCCTATGTTCCAGCAATTCCACTCCTGGGTAGTTACCTAAGAGAAAGGAAAACAAATGTCCACAATAAGACTTGTGCCGGAGCGTTCATAGCAGTTTTATTTGTAATGGCAAAAACTGCCAAGAGTCCAAGTATCTGCCAATAGGTGAATGAATAAAAACATTGTGGCAAATTCATACCATGGAATACTTTTGGCCATCATTAACAAAGAACAGATTACCAATACCTGTGATAGTATGTGTTAATATCAAAACATTATGTTATACAGAGGAAGCCAGACACAAAAGAGGACATACTGTGTGATTCCTTTATATAAAGTTCAAGGCAGGCAAACTAATCTATGAAGACAGAAATCAGGAAAGTGGTTGCCTATAGGGGGGAGAATTGACTGTAAGGGGACATGAGGGAAATTTCTGAGTTACAGACATACTGAGGGGGTGGTAATATGGTTGTGTACCTTTATCAGAACTCATCCGATGGTAGGTACCCTGAGGATCTGTGTACTTCACTGCATTTTACTTTAATGTTAATTTAATTAAAAAATGTGTTCAGGGAAAATGAATGGATAATTTTGATTAGAGCATGGGATTCTGGATGGAGGAGTAGGGCTAACATATAAGATTGGTATAGAATTTGGGGCATTTAGTGCCAAAGTGGTTTGGATGTTACCTAAAATGGGGAGCCACCCACGGCTTTTGACCAGGGGAGAAACAAGCTCACGTGCAAGTTTTGGTGGGGGGAAATGGTGGCGGTGGGAGGAGGGTAGGGCGTAAGATGACAAGTTGTGTTAGAGGCAGGGGCCCCTGTAAGTTATGCACAGACTGGTCTTTCCACGGATGCACAGGCCAGCCCAGGGAGACGGCTGGGGACCTAGGAACTGTGTTTGCCAAAGGTCGAATTGTGAGACAAACAGTTTCTTTCATACAGAGAGTATTTTAATCCCTATGACTCTATAGTAAGATCAGGCCACGTGTTATGATTGGAAGTGATTTCTATTATTAGTTACGATTACTACTCTTGGATTGTCGAATGCCAGGACTTGGGAGGAGCTGGGCAGGCCCCAGAGAAAGAAATGGTCTGTGAAGTTCGCATTTTCCAGAGCTCAGCAGACAGGAACTCAGGCTTGAAGCTAGTCATTTCATGCTTATCCACTCACACCTCGGGCTGTGGTCTTCAGCTTGCGTCAGAAGCACCAAGAGCCTGGAAGTAGTGACCGTGGGACCTCAGGGCAGAGGCTCAGAGAGGGAATGGTTACTCAGACCCATGGCTGGGCAGCCTGTGTGTTTCTCAAGTGTCTTGGGAAAGAGTGTGGCAGAAATGCCTCCATGGGATTCAGAGTTAGCACGGAGGTGAATCTCACACATTTCTGGAGGGCTCGGGAAACAAGTAAGGCCTACCCAGCAGCTAAGAAGACCCTTGTTTCTTAAGCTAAGCCCTTCACAGATACTTTCAGCGTGTTTACTGTGTGTGGGCGCCAGGACACATCTGGGGAAGGAGGGGGATGTGTCCTCCACGTCACCAGCACCATTTCCTGTGGGCATTTTCAGAGGCCATCCTGAATTTACATATTGTTAATCCTTTGCCGCAAAGATGATTCATGAAATGTCAAACCAGGTGTGACCTTATTTTAGTACCCTTGTCAGATTTTTCTTTCAAACACATCCGGAGACAGGAGCAATGAAATCCTTTGTCAGTCTCTGCAACAGGGTCGCGAAAGTCGTAACTGTAGTTGTGATGTACACAGCAGGTGCTCAATAAGTGCTTCAAATGTGCCTAGCTTCAGTCACTTGGGATGGTTTGTAAGTTAAAGCCAGGAAGCTGCTTCCCAGGGTTCTGGTCATCCTGGCTGTGACTCACTGGGGGACTGTGGGTGTTCAGCAGTTTCATGGTATGAGTTCCTACTGAATTGTTGCGGTGTTTGCAATCCCATGGTGACAGGGGTCTCTCAGTGGCTGTGGGGGGCCCTCATTTAGTCGGCCAGCTGTCCTGAAGGCACAACACTCATCAGGTGAAGACTTCTTTGGGGGATCCTTGCTCTGCCCCAAACAGCAGTGGCTCGGACGCGAGGAATCAATCTTCCTGGAAGCTGCAGATGGTCAGACTGCCCGACTTCCCTGAAGGCGGGACTGATTACCAAAAGATAACTGGCTTTCCCTGGCAGGGAGACCTGTTTCCCACCCTGGGCAAATCTGTAGACCTCAGAACCCTAACCACACATGGGCCTTTGTCAGGAAGAGTCAGCAAAGCAGAGCAAAAAGCTTTGGAAGCACACAGGTCTAGGTTTGGATCCTGGTTCTGCCACCTTGCTAGTAATGGCTCCTGGTCCATTCATCTCTGAGCCTCAGTTTCCTTATCTATAAAGGGAGAAAACAGTGGTGGCTCCTTGTAGTAGTCAGACCAAGTACTGCCACGTACCATACACAGCACCTTAAATATCAACGTTGCACCATGAGAAAAGTGTGTTTCTCCTTCACACGGAGTCTCATATGGATGTTTGGACGGACGGCTCTCCTGGGGGGGCTCCTTTATAGGAACAGACTCAGAGATCAGGAGTCTTTCCATCACAGATATCTCCTCCCATCTTCTAGGGACATGGAGTCCTATGTTTCCAGCGTTGGAAGAAGAGAGAGAGAAAGGGACAGGCAGGCAGACAGAAAACCAAACATCCTTAAAACAAGTGTAGAACAAAAGCATCAGAACCTTTGCTCACACATTGTGCAGAAATGCAAGAGACCAGTGACTCGTCTCCCAACAGTTGGTAGCTTGAAGTTGACCCTGATAGGAGTACTTACACTGTAGAAATTGGCAAATGCTACAGATCAGGGCTATTTCCCCAGAATGGACTGGTGGTTAAACATTTCTAGGAACATCACGGGTCCTCTCCAGCTCCGAGTTAGGTGGGCATCCCTGGCATGGAGTACCCTCCTCAGACACTTTGTGTCAAATGATGTTTGAGAAAGAAGCGATCCCATTCCTAAGTCCTTGTGGAGGAGCAGGCCTGGCTGCTATAGGACAAAGAGTGGCCTCTGTCAGGGTTCAAATTCACTTCCGTGGTGGCTAGAGCCTGGGTGGTTTTCTCAGTGACAAGGTCCAGAGCTTTGCCCATGGTGGGGAACACAAAGTCTCACATTCTCAGCATGGGAAGTGACTTTGGTAGGGAGGGGGTCAGAGGTGCTCTCTAATCCTGCCTCAAAGCATGCCCTAATTCTTGACCACTGTCCCAACCTCACTCCATGCTACCAGAATTGAGAGAACGCAAGGACGTGGGCAGCTCAGCTAAAAGAGGGACTCCTTGACAATATCCCTGGCATCCGAGAGCTGTCTCCTAAAAATGATTATTAATCCTGCACCGCGTGCACCTACGCACATGCCCTGTTTCCTAATATTAACGTTTCCTACTTTTGCCATTTTCTTTTCTGAGACCTCTGGGAACCATTAACAGAGTTTTCCTGCTACCCAGGATTTGCAGGAGAATGCAGATGGGCCCAGAGCGGCCCAAGTGACGTCTGGAAGGATGTGATAGAATTTGCTACTGGAACCCCGGCTTTTCTTACCTGTGGTGAACATTCGTCATCATTCCCCAAAATAGTGCAGACAGAACAAAGGCTTCTCTGGGTCTCCGCTGGGCTTGGCCTGGGTCTGTTTGCCCTGGGGGAGCGGGCTGGTCAGAGCGGGTGGGGGTTTGTTTCACTCATCATTCCGGTGGAGGGAAGGCAAGGTTCAGTGCATTTCTGTTTGTTTTTACAAACTCAATGGGACCACCTCCATCCCCACCACCACCCAATTTGCAATCAGACCTTCCCCGGACTCTGGAACACAGCCTCACACAGCCACACAAGCTCCCAGCAGCAGTGGATGAATGGCGAAGTCTGAAATGATGTCAACGGCTTGTGTGCAGGCCAAGGAAAATATGCGGGGGCCCTCCGTGGCCTCATCCCTGTGCTCGCTGTGCTGCAGCTGCGGGCTGTAGGTTTTCCTTCTGAGCAGACAGAGCTCAGTACATCTGAATTTGATTCAGAAACGAGCATGCCTTTTCCAGACCCCTTGCACCTTCCCCCGACTCCTCACCCTCCTCGAAGAATAAAGTGGTCCGAGCCAGGCTGGAATGTGGGGTGGCTACACCTGGTGGCGATTTGGAATTATGCTTAAGGTCCCCGAGTCCCGGGGAAGGGAGGGGGGTGAGGAGAAGGAGCAGGAAAGGTCAAGGGGGCAGCGGGTGTAGGAGATGGAATTCCGTAGCCATAGGGACGCTGGGGGTTAAGACAGCTGCCGGGACCGTTTGGGCCCCTTCTAACTACTTCCTCCTGACTGATGCAAGTTTTTGCCTTCAGTGCTGTGTTTTGAAGGTTCGGAGGGTTGCATTGCCCCCCAAGTCATCATTCTCATCTTCCCACTCGATTTTTAGCCCCGGAGGCATATGTAGCTCAGAGCATCTCTGAGACCCGGTTCATCCTTTCGGCTACTTGATGGTGGAGCCATCTCCACGGTCAGTAATTCCACTGTTGAATCGGAATCACACAGATGCAGCCCCAGGGGAGTATCTGAAGTACCCAGGCAGTGAATTTTATGGATCAAATGGCAAGGCGGTGGAAGCTGGGTTATTTTTCGGAGCCGGAGAGAGGGAGAAGTTTAGCCTGACTCCCTGGCCGCCGCCTCCTCCCCTGACCCTCTCTCTAAATGGCTCCAGCCAAGTGAGGTTTGAAGAAAGTACGGTCTGTGAGGCCTGACAGCATGATGGGATGCAGGGCCTCTCCTCCTCCACACTGACCGCCGGGGCTGGGCTGGGAGCGCCTGGCCAGCGCCAGGAGCGCCGCCTCTCCCCGCTCTTGCTCCGACCCCGCCATCCCTGACACTTGGCTTCTATTTTACGATTGTGTTTATACAGCAAACATACTTTGGAAAAAGAAGAACTCTCCCATGGCTGCTGGCCATACCACCTTGTGGTCGCAGAAGCCAAGCAGGGCTGTGCCTGATCTCTGGGTGCTGAGGAGTCCACCCAAGGGCACATAGGTGCTCTGAGACAGCGGGGCCAGGTTCTCATGGCCTGGCCTCCCCTCTTCTGAGTCACACTCCCCTGTGAGAAGAGACGGAGGCTGGCCATCTCCTGGGGAAGGAGACGCAGCACAAGGCCAGAGACCCAGACTGTAACTGTCATCATCGTCATTATGAAGACACCCCCAGGCACCGTCTTGGTGCTTTGTACATATTTTCTCTGACTCTTACACCAGCCCGGCAGGAAAGGTATCATTATCTCCATTTTAGAGATTTGGCTCAGAGAAGTTAAGTAACTTGCCCAAAGTCACAGAGCCGGGCAGTGTTAGAAGCTACCTCCAAAGTCTAAGCTCTTTACAGGAAAACCTGCAGCCTCCTAATACTTTTTTTTTTTGTCCTCTTTTTTCTCTGTCTTGATAGACCACACAAGGACCTATTGCAAGCAGCACCAGACCCTTAGGGTCCACGGGGCCCCTGGCTTCTCCTTGGAGAGAAGCTGCCTTCTTTGCCTCTCCTTCCCTTCAGCCTGTGTACCGGTCTCTGGGTTTCTCTGAGGAACCCCCTGCCATGTGTCTGAGGGGCTAAGCTGTGAAGAGTGGTGGCCTTTGGGCCAAATGTCCTTTCCAGTGCCTATCATGGAATTGTTGAAAATATCAGTCAGGGGTGGGGTTGGCGTGGACCCCAGAGTGTTGCCTCCTGGGATCGGCCTTCCCACCCAGCTGACTGCACCTCCATGTCCTTCCCACCTACACTGGGCGGCGAGTTCCATATGACTCTGGGAGACTTGGCAGGCTGAGCCCCACAGCTGTGGGGGCAAGGGAAGATGGCCAGGGAGGGGGAGGTCTGAGAAGGGAGGAAGCGTGGAGGGCTGGTGCCCACCCACAGAGTCCAGCCGGGACCCCTAAAACCACAGCTACTGTAGCCACGGCCACTGCAGCCACTGGATTTCCAGGCTTAGTGGTCCACTGAGGAGCAGACAGAGAACAGCCTGCGACTTCAAGATCTGTAGGAAGAAGGAGGAACCATTCACCTGTCAGCCCCAACATTCTCTTTTTCATGGTGTGGATTTCATTTTGGCCAAAGCTCTCTGTGTGTGTGTGTGTCCGTGTGTGTATGTGTCTGTGTGTGTATGTGCCTCCGTGTGAAGGCCATCATTATACCCAGAGCTCAAACATCTCATGCCTGGGGTGTGGCCAGGAATTCTTCAAGGTAGGGCCTGTGACATTGTTTGGTGAGAGCTAGGCAGGGTCTCCCCAGAGATCCACAGTGGAACCAACGAATGCCTGCATGGGGGAATCAGTGAGGGTATCAATAAACTGATGAGGCCAGAGATCTATGTTGGGCTATTCTGGTCTTCCCTCCCTTTTCTCCTTTTCTCTATCAACAAATTCTATAAGCTACCTACAAATCCTGTCTCCTACTTCCTGAATGAACAAAGTTGGAATCAACCTATCAACAACCCTCAGTTACAGTATCATTGGTCATTGCCAAGGTGAATATCACTTCCATGGCCTACTCCAGGTCATCTGTAGAAAGCACTGGGCTAGAATCAGAAGACCCGCATTTGGGCTCTGATGTGGCTCCCAGTTAACTGTGTGGCCTTAACGAGGACTCTTCTCTAGGCATTAGCTGCTGACTCTTTCAAAGCAGCATCTGGCCGAGGGGGTCTGTTGAAGCCCATCAGAATAGGGTTCTCCGTAAGTGGCCTTTGAAGGTGCCCACAGCTATCACACACTTGGCCTATGGTGCATGAGCCACAGCCACTGCAGGCCACAGACTCTTCAGAGACTTCAGCTGAATGACCAAGGATCGGAAGCTTGGACCTTGTGTCTTCCAGCTCCTGGAAATGAGACATTGAGGGAGCCCCACAGAGTGGCTTCCAGTCCCCGAGACGGGCCTGTTCTTAGAGGTGCAAGCAGAAAGTGAGGGAAGGGGACAGAGGCTCAAGATGTAGAAGGCCCAGGGCCAGGGGTGAGTTGCCGGGCAGGGCCCCTCTCAGACAGGCAAGGAGCGCCCAAGGCCAGCGGGGTGGAGGAAGGGCTGGCAGGGAGGGAGATGCAGCTTTTCTGGGCTTGGGGACAGAGAACAACAGGCATTTCAGCCCCCTTCCCTCCTGCCTGCCACCTGTAGTAGCCACCCCAGAGAAAGAGTGGGGAGAGGGGTGAGCCGGGGTTCTCTCTCCGTGTCAGTGGCTCCATACCGAGCTGATGACTCAGGTGATTTAGTGATGATAACAGAGTCAAAGGGGCTCTGGAGGAAAAACATAGCTAACCAAAAAGCCTCTCGGGGAGTTTGGGTCAGAAGAGGAAACAAGGTCTAAAAGAAGAAAGGCCAGGAGAAAACATCTGTAGGTCGGGCTGCAGGGACGAGGAGCAAGAAGCCAGCATCCAGAGGCACAGCTGCCAAGGGGCCTGAGTTGCAAATCATCTCCCTGGTGAGGACTGAGGAGCTGTGAGGTTGGGCGGGGGGGGGGGGGGGGGGGGGCCCAGAAGGGCCCCGGGGGGGGGGCACAGCCTTCTACCCCCCAGCATAGCAGGTGTCAGGCTGACACCGTGTTCAGAGCTGGTGCTACCTAAATTGTATGCTGCAGGGGCCGATGCACAGGTCTTCTGTTCTCCCTGATCTGCAGCCCCCATCAGCCTCCCCATAGGCACCTGGAACTCTGTCCTGGTTTGTAAAACTTTATCGTTTCGGGAATTAGTGACCATAGAAAACTATCAAGCAGGCAGTGTGCCAAGAGCTGTGCTCAGGACTTCTTTCCACACTGTATTAGAGTCCTCCAGAGAAACAGAACTGGTACAAGATCTGTCTATCTATTCAGAGAGAGAGAAAGAGAGAGAGACTTATTTTAAGGAACTGGCTCTCGCAGCTGTGGGGTCTGGCAAGTTAGGAATCTGCAGGACAGGCTGGCAGGCTGGAAACCCAAGGAAGAGTGGATGTTGCAGTCTTGAGTCCAAAGGCAGTCTAGAAGCACAATTCCTTCCTCTTTGGGGGACCTCGGTCTTTTCTCTGAAGGCCTTCAACTGGTTAGATGAGGCCCACTCACATTGTGGAGGGTAATCTGCTTTACTCATAAGCCACTGATATAAATATTTGTCACATCTAGGAAACCCTTTCACAGCAACATCTAGATTGGTGTTTGGCCAAGCACCTGGGCATTATAGCCTAGCGAAGCTGACCCATAAAACAAGCCATCACCTGTACTTTACTTCCTTTGATCCTCACAACCCTATGAAGAGGTGCCCGTGTAATCCCTATTTATAGGCCAGAAAACTGAGACTGAAGGAGGTTATAACACGTTGCCAAAAATAATACCACTAGTAGGTGACAGAGCCAGGACTCAGTTTCAGGATTGCTTGATTCTGGAGATCCCCCTGAGCCATGGGACCTGCTCTGCCCTGCTGGTTTCACTCCCAGAGACTCTATTTAAAGATTTAATTAATTAATTGAGAGAGAGAGAGTGAGAGAGGGCCAGGGAGGGGCAGGGAGAGAGGGCGAGAGAGAATCCCAGGCAGACTTTGCACTGAGCATGGAGCCCGACGCAGGGCTTGACCCCATGACCCCCAGATCATGACCTGAGCCAAAATCAAGGGTCAGGTGCTTAACTGACTGAGCCACCCAGGTGCCTCCAGAGACTCTATTTAAAAACATATGCTTGGGAGGGATAGCATGTTAAATAATGATCAGGGAATCGCTTGCTCATTCCATCATTCAGATATTTGGGGAGTATTTATGAATGAGCCAGGCATGTTAGTGAATCAGTCTGGTTGATCATGTTTTGCCCCCTGAATCAGCAGTATTCATCCCTTCCCATCAGGGTCCCTGCACCAACATCGGACTAGCATTAATGAGTACAGGCAGTGCCTGGCACACTTATGTTTTCTCTACTCTTCTATAGTGCACTCGAAAAACTCTCATTCTCAGATCATTGCCTCTCTGACACCATTCCCAGAAGTGAACTTGCTTATGAATTCCAAAAGGGCATCCATTTGGGTTTGGGACTTCTACTTTCCCAAACCAATCATGGTGGTCGTCTGAGTGGCTTTGTGCCCCGAGATTGGAAGCTTGGGTGCCCACCAATTTTAAGAGGACCAGGACATGCACCTCCTACCTTCACTATCAGGGGTCAAGACCCCACTTCTGTCCTGCTTGGGCTTGGAAACACAGGCATCCTTCAAACTCACAAAGGTAAAGGAGAAAAGGAAGAGAAATTTAGATTCCCATGAAGAGCCTTTAAGAGATGAAGAGCTTGAATTAGAAAGTGAAACTTTTTCCAGCTTCAGGCCCCCTAGAGAAAGGTGAAGAACCCAAGAAAACGAGGCAAGAAAGTTGTCATCAGCTCTGTGCTCTGTTTGCCAGTGACCCCCTCCCTGGGCTCCTTCTCCCATTGGTCTCTAGGCCCCTTTCCTGTCTGTCTCCACCTTCTGTGTTAAGCTGGACAAGAAGGGTCAGCAGAATGAACACACTAATTTCTCTTAGCTGATGGCCCTCACACTGCACGTAAACATAAGACAAATGGTTCTGGCCACTACAAATCATGATCCTGACATGTTGCTGGCCAAAAGTCATGTGTACACCAATTGTTAAGACTCTTGCACTATTCCTGCTGTGGGAGAATTTGCCTAATAAATGTCCTTTCCACTGTGTGAGGGGGAAGGGAAAGAGAGAAGCCAGCCAGCTTGGACAGAAAGCCCCACATGCTGAAGGCTCAGTATTTACTGCTTTGCTGGGTCTCTCCTGTTCAGCACCAGCCACCAGCCTTATTCAGCATTTACTCCCTGGTAGTGCCACAGACTGGTTGCTGGAAGAGGAGAAAGGCAGACAGATGTTGCTTCTCAGGTTTCAGAGTTTTAGGAGCCACTGGCTCCTTGAGATTCAAATACCACAGGTGGTTCTCAACTTGAGCCAAGATGGTCAGATTACAACGGGATACAGAACTTCGTTATGGGCAGAGACATGAAATCAGAGATGGTGCGGTGCGGGCCTCTCGGAGTTGCTACTTAGGGCTGCATAAGTCAATGGATTGGTCTTGTGCTCTGCATAAAACCCTGGGTTTCATTCTGTTTTCCTTATCAGAGAACTAGTTAAGTAGCATATCCCAATAATGATGTCTCCAAGGGGACCCCTGTGATCGCCAGATTCATTCTCCAGGGAACGCTAGTTAACAAGCAAGGCAAAGAAGAGTTGAAGCTCTCCTCGGGGTGACCAGCTGTCTCTTACTGCCACGAGTTGGTTACAGCACGGAGGAGTGTTTTGCCAGGTGAAGCCCCACTGCCCAGTTTAGTTCCATGCATTCTATTTCGTAGAAAAGCCAAAAGAAAAAGAACATGTCTTTTAAAACAACTATTTTCTAAAACAAATGGTATGAGCAAGAAGGTTGACACATGGGCCAGGGCCGCCAAATTTTCCAACCCCACAACACATGGGCTACACTAGAGAATAGGAGGAAACTCGTATTTCCACTGGTAATGGGAAAAGAAGGCTTTTCTCTATCTAGCGGGTATTGAGTGCATATTTCCTAGGTGTCTTCCTTCCTTCCATCTTTCCGCCTTCATTTCCTTGACGAACATAGAACAATATCTACAATATCTTACAATATGTAAGAGTAAGCAAAATCACTCAGAGTAAGTCTTGCAGTTCGTGCTTGAATCTCCATGTTATGGGACTAGGTCATTGGTCTTGCAGTATGTTAGTTTGGATTCTCTTTGTGTGTGATTCTAAGAATCAGAATTTTGCAGCCAAGTGCATCACATATGATTCATACAGTCCAATTCCCTTTTCTTATTTTTTTGGGGGGGCGGGGGTTTGTTTGTTTTCAAATTTTTATTTAAATTCTAGTTAGTGAAAATACAGGGCAATATTGGTTTCAGGGATAGAATTCAGTGGTTCATCACTTATCAGAACACTCAGTGCTCATCACAACAAGTGCCCTCCTTAATACCTATCACCCACCTAGCCCATCCCCTAACCCACTTCCCACCAGCAACTCTCAGTTTGTTCTCTATCATTAAGAGTCTCTTATGGTTTGCTTCTGTCTCTGTTCCCCTCCCCCCATATATTCATATGGTTTGTTTCTTAAATTCCACATATGAGGAAGTCATATGGTATTTGTCTTTCTCTGACTGACTTATTTCGCTTAGCATAATACACTCCAGCTCCATCCACATTGTTGCAAATGGCAAGATTTCATTCTTTTTAATGGCTGAGTAATATTCTGATATAGGTGTATATAGATAGCTATATCTATCTATCTATCACCTATTCTTTATCCATTCATTAGTCAGTGGACATTTGGGCTCTTTCCATAGTTTGTCTATCATTGATAATGCTGCTATAAACATCAGGGTGTATGTACCCCTTTGAATGTCTATTTTTGTATCCTTTGGGTAAATACCTAATAGTGCAACTGCTAGATCATAGGGTAATTCTACTTTTAACTTTTTGAGGAACCTCCAATTCCCTTTTCTTCTAACAGAGGAGGAAACGAAGGCCAGAGAATGTAGATTCTTGAAAATTGTCACTCCAACAAGATGAGTCCTAAAGCCTGAATTTGGGGAAGTGGTGTCAGTTGCAACTTCAGACTGAGGAGAAGACTTTCTTTTTCCTGGAGGATCATGAAAGTCTTTCAGAGGCCACTACCAGTCCCATAAATGCATCTTCTTTCATGGGCTACCACCATCTCTTTCTGTCTTTCTGTTTCGGACTGCAGCTCATGCTCTAAAAACAAAGGACATGGAGGTCTTCTGTACTGTGGAAAAGGCTAGAACGGCATGCATAGGTTAGCCAAACTATCTTGTGCGGTTCTTAGCAGCAGAAGGAAACTTTAACTTGGAGAGCCTGCTGAAATATTTTATCCTTCCTTTGGAAAATGTCTTGACAACTCAAACTGGTAAAGAGCCAGAATATTAGAGAGGGCTCACTCTTGGGTAATCCTCAAAACTGGAGATGCTGTAAATGTGGGGATTATCTGTGTCATCATTTTTCAGAGCTGAAAATTATTAGATATGGCATTGAGGCTGGGTAGGCTAGAAAGATGGTACAAATTCTACTTTTATTCTACCCTCTTCTCTTGGGAGCCCAAGAATCCCTCCCCCCGCTTTGTCTTCTCAAATCCATATGGAGTGATCTTTGGTGTCCTGGTTCTTTGGTTTTATCACAGTTTTTCCATAGTGAGATTCTGAGAGAAAAGGGGGTCACCCAAAGGCAGGAATCCACTTGAAAAATGAAACATACAGAACTCTGGTGATCATCCTGCCTTGAAATGTAAGTCCAATTGTAATCTTTTTTTTTTAAAGATTTTATTTATTTATTTGAGAGAGAGAGAATGAGAGATAGAGAGCATGAGAGGGAAGAGGGTCAGAGGGAGAAGCAGGGGACTCGATCCCGGGACTCCAGGATCATGACCGGAGCCGAAGGCAGTCTCTTAACCAACTGAGCCACCCAGGCGCCTGTCCAATTGTAACCTTAATCATGAAGAATGGAAGTCAAGATAAGCAGGTGTGACTGGCCCTGGTAACCCACAGCCAATTTTTTACACTGCAGCGGCAGAAAAGTTTTTCAAGACTTAGATCATGTTATTCTCTTGCTCAAAATCTTCCAGTGCCTTCCCTTCACTCTCAGAACAAAATTCAACGTTTCCTCACCGTGACATAAAAGGCTGTATATAATCTGGCCCTCGCCTACCTCCATGGCTTCACCTCCTACCATTCCCTGTCCTTCATTCTGCTCAGGCCACACAGGCATATTTGTTTCTCTAATACACAAAACAGATCCTGCCTCAGGGCCTTTACACTTGCTGTCTTATCTCTCTGGAATATTTTCTGCACCAACAGCTACATATCTACCTCCTGACTGATTCATATTTCTGCTCAAAGAGGCTTTCTTAGCCACCCAATAACACCCTGTCCACTCTTGTCTTTTCTTTTTAACATAATATTTTTTATTGTTTATTTTCTGTCTCCTTTATCCAAATATAGATATCATGAGGCTAGTAACTTTATCTGCATTCCTAGGCTACTGCCAAGTATGTGGTAGGTATTCAATAAATATTTATAGAAGACATGAATGATTACCTTATATTTAGTGTTCACATATCTTGATATCTCTCTTCATACATCTTTTTTTCAAGTACACATACTTCCATCCCCCTACACACACACACACACACACACACACACACATCACATCACATCACATCACATCACACATGACACGCATACTAAGCATAAAACATTTAGGCATGAGGTCATTTCAAATTCATTAAGTATTAATTGAACATCCTCTTAGTGCCAAACCCTCCACCAGGTGCAGGGGCAAGAGGAAAGTCCTAGAAAAAGGAATAAAAATGGTCTTATCTCTCCAGCAAAACCCCTTTCCGTTAACTCTTAACTAAATCTGTTTTACTTATTGTAATTACGGCAAAGAATTTACATGGGAAATTATTTGTTTATGCTCATATGTATTCTGAAATTACACTTTGTTTTTAAACATGCCACTTCTTTAGATTTTTCCTTTTTCATATCATTGTGTCTGATCTGATTGTTGTAGGTTTATAATTATTCTTTAACACTGAGTTTCAACTTTGGAATTCTTGATGAAAAATAATCCCAGTACTGAGGTTGCACAATTAATTCTTCAAAATAAGATTAAGAAAGCCTGCATTCTGGTTGGAAGACCCAGTCTGGTGATTAGTTGCCTGGAAGAGCTTGTTACAGGCCAAATAGAAGGAGCTGTCATCCAGTTGATGGTTTCCAGGGATGAAGGCTCCAGGACCTGCAGTAATTTCATTTGTCATCATTGCAAAGCCAGATAGTCACGTGAGCTGCCAAAGCCTGCAGCAGAGGACGTTCACTTGCCAACTGTCCTTAAGAATAGGAACGCAAGGTAGACAAGGCAACTGCTGGAAATGAATTATTTCTGGCAGTTATATTATCATCATTATGAAAAATAGAGGCAGCATGGTTGGATCTACTTGTAATAATTTCCCAACTCTAGGCAAAAACTTTTAGTGATGAAGATGTCTCTAGAAATCCTGAGGATTTCCACCACCCTCGGCATTGTGAGAATAGGCTCTGAGAAAGCTTTGATCGGACAGGGCAGCAGCACTGAACAGGAGGGAGAGAAAGTAGTGTGACCTGGTGGAGCCACACTACCAGGGTCTTTGGTGCAAGCTAGAGGAAATTCACCTCATTGGAGAGTCAGGAATCCCACGGGTATAAAAGTGAAGGTGAGAGTGAATTACAGTGTTGGTGTAAAGTGGGGAAAATCATGACTCCAAGGCGTGGAGGGCTGCACTCTTATTCTAGTCAAATTGTCTATTTATTGATTCATGGAAGTGCCTCTGCCGATAACCAGGGATAAAAGGAAAGCACTCAACTACCTGAGAAGGGGGTTAGCAAGAGCTGTGAACAGCACAAAGACCTTCCATAGCCAGGCCAAGCTAAGTGGGTGTTGTAGAGACCAATAATCCCCTAGCTCAGTGACTTCAAGCCATGAACGTCTGTTTCTTGCTCATACTATATGTGCATTGCACATCAGCAAGAGGCTCAACTCATCACCGTCACTCAGGGGCCCAGGTGGACAGAGCAGTCACCATCTCAAATGTTGCCTGTCACCTTGCCTGAGAGGAAAGAGGACCCCGGGGTGTCTTGCACTGGTAATTGAATGCTCCATCCCAGAAACAACCCATATAAATTCCACTTACATTGGCCAGAACTGATTTCACAGCCCCTATACAAGGGAAAGCACAATCTCCAGGGTCGGTGGGTAGAGGTCAGAAGACCAAAAACACCTGGTGAATGGCATTAGAGACTAGTGCAACCCCGTCCTTGCCCTGTGGGGTGCTGAGAAATAATGAGAGTGTTGTCCAAGTCAGGGCTGATATCCAGCCAGGGGGGTTTGGGAGTATGAGGGAGACAATATGGAGGATGGGGAATGGGGGGCCAAGGCAGATGCTGAAGATTTGATACTGAGCCCACAAAGTGGAGGTGGGAAGCCTGAGGTAGCAGAGAGGCATGTTACAGCTCAGTGGCCATGCTGACCACAGGCTGTTCCTGGGGATTGGGTCTGGGTGGTGGGTAACTCAATTCCAAGCCTCTCCTCTCCCAGTTGGGAAACTGAATCTACAAACATTCCTTCCTGCATCCTCATGGCTGCGGGTCCTCCAGCCCTTGCAGGAGGAGACCATCAGAAGATGTACCTGTGATGAAATGGAATGGGAAGAGGTGGGCAAGGGAGGAGGGGCTCACACACCTGACTCTTGTCCTTTGACTCAGAGAAATGCATTTATTTTATTTTCAAGGACTGTCAGTGTAAGTCCCAAAACCCAAGGGAGAAGATATAAAGGAGAATTTTCTGAAGCTTTTGAAATCCCCAGCTGTGTTGTAAGGGAGGTAGAGGACTTTTGTTTGCTTAAGACTCTAGAGCAGTATTTCATGGTGTAGTTCAAGACCACCTGCATCTGAATCACCGGGGAGCTTGTTAAACATGCAGTTCCCTGGGCTTCTCCCCAGACTTACTCATCTGGGGATGAAGCCCAGAAATTTGCATTTTGTTCCCCTGAAGAAAATTAAAGTTGGAGAATCATTTCTTTAAAAATGGATAGGATTACGATCAGAGCAGCAAAAGTTGGTGCCCCCTAGAAACAGAAAAGGAATCCCTTCTAGTTCTATGGTCTTATACTCCAGCGCAGCAGTTTAAAGATTCCAGTGGATTCCACCAATTAGTCCTGTTTTCATTCTGGCTCATCACTATGTCCTGGCTCCCCCCTCTAAAACAGTTCCAACTTCCCCTAGCATTTGCCCGAGTCTGAGCTACCAGTAGCTGCGATGGGAAAGACAGGTGGCTGGGCCTGTGGGGTAGGGGGTCTGCTCTCCGCAGGAGACAATTACATGCTCTGAAAAGGACAACCATGGCTTGTCCTAGGCAACAGAGGGGAACTCTTGTCAACATTTTGAAAAGCTGGCGCCATGCTTGAAAGGGGCTGACGGGAGCCACTGATGGGTCTGGCTGAAAAACAATTGCTTATGAGGAGGATCAGTGTCAACTTTGAAGTGAGCCATGCTCGAATTAGCACCATCGTGGTAACAAGCAGAATGAGCAGGGCTGAAATGACATATTTAGTCAGGAAAGAGGCCTGTGTTTAAGGGAAGGACTCTTGCAAAGGAAACAGTGCATGAGACTTGGATGAGAACCTTCTGGCTCCTTGTTTGTCTGGCTTTTAAAAACCTCAGCAAAGTTCACATTCAGTTGAGTGGCCCATTCGCTGAACTGAGTTAGGTGTGTAGCTGCCGTATTTCCATGGCAGATGGAATCTGGCCTTTCTGGATTGTTGTACAGGTTCCACCATTCATGGGCCATTTGTCCATAGGAGTCATGGAGCCCCTGTTTACTCCAGAGTTTCCAAAGGTGGGATTCCATGCCTTCTCCCACTGACTGGGGGGTCTCTACATAGCTTGAGGGATAAAGTGAACCATGCTGCTGCACTGGGGGAAACTGGGCTCATTCTCTCCTCCTCTGTAGGGGTCATCTTCACCGAATATATGCAGAGAGTCATGGTGGTGTTTTTGGTGGTAATGGTGGGGGAAGAGTTGAGTGAGCAGCGGTGTTGGTCCTCCTGCCAACCTCGGCTCTCCTTGCTTCCCCCCATTGCTGTTCACTCTGCCAGGAGCTGCCATTCACTAACTCCTCATCTCAGCTCTGACCTCCTTGATTATCTTCATGGGAAGTTGCTGCTTTCTCTTCACAGAACCTCCTAGGATGAGCTTGTTTTTTTGTTTTCTTTTGTTTTTTTTTAGAGAGTGGGGAAGGGGCAGAGGGAGAGAGAGTCTTAAAGCTGAGCGCGGAGCCCAGTACAGGGCTCGATCTCATGACCCTGAGATCACAACCTGAGCTGAAACCAAGAGTGGAACGTTTAACCCACTGCACCACCCAAGTGCTCCGGCCAAACTGGGTTCTTGAATGGGGTCTTGTCCTTCTCCCGAGCTCTGGGTGGGAAGTGGGAAACAGAATAGGAAGTTAGTTATTCTTCCAGTTACACATTCATAAACCTTTACTTTCTCAACTTGCTTGTGTATACAATGTGAGAATAATACCTCCCTTGAAGGATACAATTCAATCTCTACAAAGCCTAGCTCAGTGTCTGGCAAAAAAGGAGCATGTGATACATATTTCTTGAATTTAATTGCACTATTCTGATTAATTTTACAAATGATATTATTATGATAATGACTTTCTATTTGGGAGCAGCGCTGATTCGGGTTCTGACATCAGTCACATTACAGATGTCACAAAAGGCAGGATTTTTGTTCTGTCTGCTGCATATAAAACAAACAGCTCTATTTATCTTCATTTAGGGGTAAAGTGTTTTTTGCCTCTTCCCTCTTAAAAGCATTCTTTAAAAGAGTCCAAAGTGCACAGTTGGAATACGCTATCCAGTTTGTAATTGAAATCAGGAGTCCGTTATTAGCTTTCTGGAGATGCGCAGGCTAGTTACTTAACACTTCTCCACCCAGTTTCTCCTCATCGGTAAGACGGGAACAGTGTTCATTTTCCTGATGGTCATTTGTCAGCTGTTTTGTAAAGATGAATAAAAGAAGATCCCTCAAACTTTTTCAGTTCCTCAAAAGAAAATGTTGCCATAGTAACCCAAAGCCTTCGCTGAGGTTTTAGTTCATTGTTGGAAAATTTTTCCAACCTTAGTTTCTGCATGGGGAAAAAAAGAGAGACATCACGTTAACATCACCCATTCAGGTAACACCTGGCAACTTATCTACAGATCAGGAATCACTTCCGGAAGGTTATGGAGAGCATGTGGTGAGAGGAACGCGCACAGAAAAAGCTTAGCACAGCTCCTCACAGCTCAGCCATCTGTCGAGCCTTCTCTCCCCACCACCCTTCTGTCGCTTACCTGGTGGAGGGCCTGCCCAGGGACGGCAGGGGGCAGGTCTGCAGACCCAAGGCCGGGCTGGTGCTGCAGCAGCAAGCACAACAATCCAGCCACGAGACAGAAGAGCCCATTAATTGGCTAATTTTGCTTATAATGTCTGGTCACTACTTGGCAGGCCCTGCTGTCTCTTGGGTGGTATTTACTTGGGCTCGTTTGGAGAACTGGCCTGGTTTGGAATTGTTTTTTAATGGCAAGATGTGAGCTTCTAATTGTTCCGATCTAAGGTGAGCTCCTGTCTTTCCCTTTGACCATTCTCTAGCCTCGATCGGTTCTTCTGGCCCTGGTACATCAGACCAAGCTAATTCAGAGGTGAATCTCAGTAGGTCGCTCAAAATTTCTGCTCCTCCCTAACCTCAGATTCTCTGGTTTAAGGTGAAGGAGGACGGCTGCAAACCCTAGCTAGCCACACTCTGCCTTGGGAATCCTCTTTCAGCTAGACCCTTTAATCCAATATGGCGCTATCCGTGGGAAGTGTCCAGTTTCTAAAGTCATCCTAGGTCTGGCGCACCGAAGGAAATAAAGTGCCCGGATGTTTACTGCAGTCTGAGCTGCAACATTTTTCTTCCGAGGTGTGCATGTGTGTGCGCGCGTGTATGTGTATTTCTAAGACATTTTTGGTTCTTTGTGAAAATTTAGTAGAAATTGCTGAATAAAGATGAGCCCATGGCTCTACCCTTTATTTGCTCTTTTAGTTCAATGATGTTTTTCTATTTCTTTAGTGTTTTGTCTTTCAGACTTTTTACAGGCCTTGGAAGCGTTCTTTTTGACACGGTTTCCCCCAGAAAGCCAACTTACTCCCCAGTTCTTCCTCCTTTAGACCTAGAGAGGGAGCAAGCCTCCTCCTATCAACTTCAGGGTCTTTAAGAACCTTATAACTGTCTCCTTCCCTTCTCTTCCCTTCAAGAAAAGGGTATTTCCACTTCCTCTCTTTCTACTCCTGTTCTGGAAATGCCTTTTTATTCCTCACAGTTCGCCCAGCTTCCTCTTTTACTTGTCAAAGATTTTCTGAAATTCCATTTCCTTTGCAACGGTCTTGCTGCCCATCAGAAGGATGTTGGTGACTTATCTCAAGAACCAGTGTACACAGGTTTTTTCATCCTTCCAGTTCCCTCAGCTTTTGCATAATGAAGATTCCTTAATTTTCCTGTTTTGCCTGCCCCTTGGGGTGTGTGACTTCCCAGGCTCACAGGTTTTCGGCTGCCAAGTCCTCAGTGTCAGATGTTGTCTTTACTTAACCTTGTCTCCTTGTTCCTATGGCTCCAGGTACTTGGGGTAATTTAATTTTCTTTCACAATGATGAGGAGCTCTGGTTTACAAATGGCAAAATGAGGTGCAGATAGATTCCTCAGAACAAATTAGTGGCTTGATTAGACATGGAGTTAATCTTCCGGTGCATGAGTTATTTGGCCACATTCCCTGGAGTTTCTCATGTTTTTTAGATCCCACTATGAATGTGCAGAAAAGACAGGAGCTTTTTTTTTTTTTTTTTTAAGCCTACGTTCTGCTCTATTTCCCGTACGACTGGGTGGACATTTTACAAATGCTATACGATGAAAATGAAACCTCACATTATAAAGAACAACAACATTTGAGCTTTTATCTAATTTTTAAACTTCTAATACTCTCTCAGAATGTGACTTGTTTTTCTGAGGGAAATAATTTGGTTAATGGTCAGTTATGGTTCTTTTCAAGGATAAGATAGAGTCGTTGAAACCCAGTTCCTTTTGAAGCTATCCTTTGTAGTGAAATTGTAACTCTTGATGCTGGTGTGTGTGTGTGTGTGTGTGTGTGTGTGTGTGTGTGTGTGTGTGTACATACACATGTCTTGGGGTCCCGGTGAGAGGAGCAAAACTGTAAGCATCTTGGAGGAAATGTTCATTGCTAAATTTGAAGTTAAGAGCTCTTCCCTGAGCTCAAGTTTCACTGAAAACCCAAAGCATGGGCCAAATTCAGCAGAAGGCTTATTTGCGGTTGTGACCCTTGAGGACTGGGCAAATTGAAAGTTCTTCAGGACTGGTTTCTGGAGGATCCTGGGTCAGTTTGTGGAGAGAGTCTGGGTCCAATTAGGACTTGATGTGTGAGGAGGGTTCACTTCTGATCTGAAGGACAATTTGGGGGTCCTCTAAAGGGAAGCCACACACACATGCACACTTGTAGACACAGACAGACAGACATTTGAGTTGTATAAGGTTTTTATGTGAGAGGCTTTTCCAGCTACATTTCACTTGGATACACTCTCAGGTTCAGAGAAGTGTACTAAAGGAAAAAAGGTCATTTTCTGTGGTAAGAAATTCAGAAACCTGAAACAAAAGGAGAGAATGCTTTACATCCTTCCTGGGCTATGTTTGCCCCAGTTTTACTCATTTCTCACTAGGGCCTTCTGGGTGATAGAAGGACGAGAGTCACTGGTGCTCACTTTGGAACTCCAACTTGAAAGAAACATTTCTGACATAAATAATTTGCAAGCACTAGATCTAGAAAACCATAGCATGGCTTCCCAATTATTAAGCACAGGCTAACACCCATGCAATGCTTTGCTCCGCGAGATGCTTTTTACATAAAACAATTATATCTGCCTGTGTATCTTGTCACCAATCAAATCATTGCTTTGTGTTAAAGCAAGACAAATACAAGCCTGCATTCCTTGCACAGGGAAAAACATAAGTGAATTATTTTGAAAATTTGATTGTGAGATATGCCTGCTCCATCTGAGAGACAGACAGAGAAACAGAGGGGGAGTTGACCCTTTGTCCCTATAAAACCCCCACAATAGTGGAATAAGCTTCGAACGTTTGCTGATAAATGATGATAGAAAAGAATTAGGCCATTGCTACTTTTTTTGAAATACCATGAAAAGCAATGCAAACAGCCCCCACCCCACCAAAACAAACAAACAAACAGACAGACAGACAGACAGACACAGAAACCCAGTGGGAGAAGAGAATGTAAAATAATTTCCAGGTAGCAAGTTTGGTGAGGAATACAGAATGAACTCTTTCTCCCTTGTGCCTCTGAGCGTTTTCCTCTTTGTTTTGACCCTGACCTCAGTTCTCCACATCTGGTGTGACAGAAAGCAAGAAGGCGGGATTCCACAACATGGCCGACATCTTAAAGGAAGTCTCAGTTACACGATAGAACTTTAGGTGAGCTTTTTCGACACTAGAGAGAAGATAAGGAGGTGGGGAGGGGGAGTAGATATTTATGTGTGTCTGCACATGCAAAATTTGTATTTAAAGACAAAAATTCTGTATGTCTGGTAATAATTGAGACCACACATGATATATAAATCAATGAAGGAAAATGCATAAATAATCCAGAGAGCAACCGAGAAACAGATTAATGTAAAATAATATAATTTGGTGACGCGTTGGCTTCTGCCTTCTTTTTAGGCAATGAAAACGCATGTTTGTGTAGTCTGGTTTCCAGGACATTCCCTTTCAAGTATCTTCAAAAACATTATCTTATCTCTGGCTCACTCCCCTCTTAACCTTGGTCCGATGTCTGGGATAATGATGGTGAATACTCACAAGATCCAGAAAGCAGTATGTTAACCGTACAGTGTTCAGAACTGTTCAGGGGATGGAGACACTGGCGTGTGCATATTCTATGGTACAGCAGCCGAAAGGACAGACGGAGGGCCCTTTATGTTGTCTGATAATGCAGCTCTTTGAAACCTTGCTGGCAGACTCTCTTCACATCATGTCACACAAGACAAGAAATGGGACAGGCCCTCTCTGCTTCTCGATTCATCGACCTGCCATACAATACAACAAACCGGCTTTTTCAAGGCCCCCTGAATGAAGGCCTGTGCCTGCAAGGGAAATTTAATTGGATTTCTTTATGGGTTGCAACAATCCAGCGAAAAATTATGTAAGAATGGCATGATTCAGTTTCAGCATGCACTTGAATAATAATTTTTTTTTATTTATAACAAGAATTCTTTAAAAAAATAGTAAGAATTTTTAAATGAAAACACCCTGCAACAGCACTTTTCAGCTCAGCTAGACCGGGCAGCCCAACTTTATGCACAGTACCTCGTGTTGTGTGGATGTTTGGGTCGCTGTCCCAGCTTAGGAAATGATTTTAAATGCATAGATTACATTCAGAATGGAGTCAGAGGCTTTCAAAAGAGCCCAGTTTGGCTTTCTGGAAGAATAATGTTGTCTTTAACAATGTCCCCTGCTTTGAACCAGAGTTCATTTATGAATCCTGGAGAGGAAGAAAATGTCCATCACTCCATCCATTCTTTGGAACATCTTTGTGACACTGGAAGATTAAGTCCTCTGTAATGTCTTGACATCTCCATATTGGTTGAAATGGCACTGAGGATTATTTCTTATCCTCCTCCTGGAAGTGGGCAAGTGCCCAGTATCTGCCTAAAACTCCTTCCTTGATATTCCTTTGCTAAGGCCCTCCCTCCTGTTTCCATGGTTCCAGGTGTCCTTTCTGGCTCACTGGGCTGCAGACGGAGTGGAAAGGAGCTCACTGCATCCACCTCCAAACACAAATTTCCACACAGTTAAAATACAAGATGGTAGCTCATTTAGGCTCCTTTCCTTATGACTTTTATTCATCTTCCTTTATTCATCAAACCACATGCTCTTCCCACTGCCGAAAATACGTCTTCACCTAGTTCACCTGGACAACCCATACTTATCCTTCAAGACTGGGTTCAAGTATCAACTCCTCTGCAAGGCTTCTTACAGCCCTTCACCCATTCCAGATTAAGTACTTTCCCCTCTAGCTCCCATGGCCCCTGGTGAGTACATACATACCTCTCCACTGTAGTTCATGTCACATCGTTGTAACTGTATTCACTGGCTGGGCTCTCCCAGTAGACTGTGAGCTGAATACAAGGGCCATCAGCCATATTCATTATTGTATTTTCAGTACTTGATACAGTGTCTGGCACAAAACAGGAATTTAATAAATAGTTCTTAAGTGTATGAATGAATCAATGAATGATTAATGAATTGATGAATGGGTAGATAAAGATAAAATATGGGTAGCCCTCACAGACATGCCCAGCCAGAAAGAAATCTATTTTTCCAAAGAAGCACTAATAAAATGCAAGATTTTTTACTCCTGAACCAGGGCCCTATGATTAATTTCTATAGAAATAAAAAACATCATACTCATTTATGTAGAAACAATATGCCTAAAAACTGTATAGTGGAAAGCTTTTAAATATACAGATAAATTGGTTGAACAGGGCAACCCAGTAACCAATCACTTGGTATTTGCATGATAGCTCATAATAATAATAGTATCTGGCATTAGTATGCGTCTTACAGTTTTCAAAGTACTTTTTCACTCTCAAACTTGTATTTATTCAGCAAATATTTACTGAAGGCCAGCTATGATCTAATCACTCTGCTATAAAGTGCTACATTGAGCAAGATAGTCCTCATGGAGCTTACAATCTAGTTAGTGAAGGAGGCAGATTTTAACCACAAACAGTACGGCGCACGAAAAGGAACAGAACCGTAGGAAGCTGTCTATTACACTTTTGTCTTACTTGAGTTTCGCATTCTTGTGGAGATTGCAGACAAGTGTCCATCGTCGTGTGTCACGTTTAAGCCAAAACGGACAGCGTTAACAATGGCTAGCAAGAGTGGAGGCAGGATTAGAATCCAGTGTTCTACTTCCAAGTGGAGCGAGGTATTGAGGATGGCTCGAGTGTGAACTATGCAAGCTACTGGCGTGGGACACTCCAGAAACTTCTCCACTGAGGCAGAGGGAAGAGGTCCCAGCTTGGTGCCTGGGAAAGACCTGGAGGCCAGAAAGCAGCCCTTGCCGGAGTGTATGACACTTGGGAGGCTTATTTGTCAGACTGACAGTGTTTATCTGTGTGCCGTGGGGGTGGTGTTGGAGGGGGCAGTGTTCATGAGGTCTTCTAGACTCCTGGTATTGACATGATAATGGCAACCACTTGAGCACTTATTACATGCCAGGCATTTACAATATATTAATCTCCATTTTACGGGTGACAAAAGGTGGGATGTCACAGGAGCTCGAGCTTAGGGAAATTAAGGAATCTGCTCAAGAGCATGGAGCTAGAAGGTGATGGGATGGGGATCCAAACACAGTTGGGTGGCCTCAGAACCTAGGTATGCCGCTGTTACCTACGGTGCCTTCTGCCTTGTGACCTGCAGATCTCATGGTTTTATAAATTTGGCGGATGTTGTCAAAAGAACTTTTCTATCATCTTTGCTCTTATACTGGAGCATAGACGCCAGAGGATTTGCAGGATAATCGGGTTGGCTGCTTTTAAATGATGAAGTTTCAAAAATGGGTTTTCCACTTTGGTACAAATCCGCCATCCATGTGCATGTGCTCGTGCGTACACACACACACACACACTCACACACACTCACACACACACACACACACACACACACACACACTCTCTTGCTCTAGAGCCTGTCTTTCTAGCTCCACGTCCTTGCCACCAAGAAGAGACCTCAAACAGGTTTGGGGCCTCTTTGACTTCAATGGGATCCACATGTGTGCATCTGGAGACAGCGTTTGGCTAGTGGGAAAGAAATGAATTGTCATTTTTAGTGACCGTAGAGAGAAAACTTGATCCAAGAGCCTCTTTTTACCATGGGAAGTAGCTTTGTTGGTAACAGTCCTAATCTTCTTTTTCAGCGGGTGAACAGGGTAATGATGCTTTTGGCCAAGGGTCATGGGGAGTGTGGCACTTGGGGGCATAGCTGAGCGCTCACAGGAGGAAATGCAATCTCAGGCATTGTAAAACCGCTGCCATTCAACCCACTCCAACGGCTCCAGCCCCTCACATTTCAGTCACTCATAACTTTATGACAAATTCCCCTTTTGGGATAAAACTTTCCAAGTTCAGTCTCTGCTCCCTGGGGGTCAGCTTTTTATGGGAACTTTGTGCTAAATCAGCATAGCTCTGTTCAAGTTGGAGAAATACTAGACATAATACACTTTCCTTCCGCCAACTTGAAAGAGATGGTCAGCCGGGAGCATCCCCTGAGGTTGCCGTCTTGGGGACGTCTCCTGTTTCTAAAAGTTCCAGGCTTGGACATGCTCATAGTGATGATGAGAAACAGCATCGCCAGTTTTAGAGATGTCTGGATCAATGACAGAGCCAATAAAAGGATATTGCTGGGGAACAGGGACAAATGTAAGGGGGATTGAGAGGCAATAAACGAATGAACAGAGATATTATAACACGGAAAATATTGATTGAAAGGGACTTCTCTGATTCAGGGGGAAAAGCCCACAAACTTCTAGGTTTACATGGGAAAATGCGAGAATGCACCCATCCGTTCAGGAAGTCACAAGAGCTAGTCTCTCAAATTGGGTCGCCAATGTGTCCTGAGGATCTACCAAGTGTCAGACACCACCTGAAGCCATTGGTATTATGTCCCCTCATTCTCACCACAAGCCTATATAGCAGAAATTACTATCCACATTTTACAGATGGGGAAACAGAAGCTTGTTTGTCCATTGAACCAGTAAATATTTTGGAGAGTTTATCATAGGCTTAAAGCAGTGAACACAACCCCAAATCCCCTCCTCAGAAAGATCACATTCTTGTGGAGTAGGACAAAGACAGAGAAGACTTACATGTCAAGCTGCCATAAGAGGGGTGCAGAAAAATAAAGCACGGTGCCATTGGGTGACCGGCGCAGAGCTCCTGATGGGGTGACATGTAAGCACAGCCAGGAGGAGGGGAATCTTCTGTGGCCGGAGCACAGAGAACAAAAGAGTGTGATAAGACATGAAGTTAGAGGGCTAGTCCAGAGGGAGATCAGACAGGGCTTTGTGGACCTTGAGAAGGCTTTAGATTTTATTCTAATTGAAAAAGCAAGGTACTAGAGGGTGAATGAGCAGCACACATTCAGCTGCTAGGATAGTATAATAAGATGGAAGTCTAGTTCTCTTTCATGTGATGTCCAGAGGCAGGAAATCCAGAGCTGTTAGAGTACCTGTGCTCCTACCCTCCCCTGGGGTGTGATGATGGACATCAGCTCACCAGCCAGAAAGGAGAAAGGGAGGCAGAGGAGCCTTCCCTTCTTTCAGCCTGTGGCTTTGTACAGTTGCTTCAGCTCGTGGACCCCTTGCTCCAACCTAGTCACATGGCTCCAACTAGTCACACAGCTCTAACCTAGTCACATGCCTCCCATGTAGTCACATGGGCACACCAACTGCCATGGAACCTGAAGCCAGAGTCTTTAGTCATCACCCAGATAAACTTTGGAGAATGGATGAATAAAGAAAGGGAGAACGGATGTTGCGGGACAGCTAGGATTCAGTCACGGAAGATTTTGCTAGAGGAATAATACGATCTGACTTATGTTTTCAAAAGACTCTTCTAAACATTGGCTTGAAAAAATCATCTGGTGGGGCAAGAATGGAAGTAAGGAGACTAATTAGGAAGCAATTTTAATAATCCAGGTAATGAATAATGATGGCACAGCCTAGGGTGACAGGAATGGAGACGGTGAGGACCGTCCAGATTCTGGATATATTTAAAAATAAAACTAGAAGGATTTCCTGATGGATAAAAATGTGAGGTCAAAGATGACTCCGAAAATTTTTAGCTTGAGTACTAAGAGAATAGACTTACCATTTACTGAGATGGGGAAGAGTGGGCAAAGTTTTGGCGGTTAAATAAAGCGTTTAGTTTTGGGATGACTATCAATCATCAAATTAGAAATATCTAGAAGGAAGTTGGAATTTGACCCTCCCATTTGGGAGGACGATCAGGACTGGACATTTAAAGTCACACTCAGAGAGATAATGACTTTAGAGTCATGGGTCTGAAGGCACAAGTCCTGGATAAAACAGCGGGGCGAGGTGGCAGCTGGGGTGGGTGGTCGAGGTTGTCAGGAGAATAGAAAGAAGAATACTGCCAGAGCCCAGGTAATTAGGTGAGGAGCTTCTGGGACCATGTCTTTGAATGTGCAGAAACTGTAGGACTGAGCTTTAGTTCAGAGCTCTGGTTACCTAGCCAAGACAGCTGCTTGAAGGGGCTGTTAAGGTACAACTATTAAAAACAGTTTTCATAAAGATATCATGCAGGTTGGGGCTGGGTTTGGGGACTTAAAATAAACTTCATTTAATTTCTATCATCTGTTTGTTCCTACCAAGACTATATTAGTTGAAAAAGAGCATGATTCTAGAAGAATAGAGAAAGTTGAGCATGTCAACATTAATCTTTGCTTCTGTGCTCTTTCTTTATTAATTCACTTTCCCAATGACCTATTCTCAGCTGGCTCAGGGAGCTAAGGGATTTTTGTCCTTCTATACTAGTGGCCTTGTTATGGGCTAAATTGTGTCCTCCTGGAAAATTCATATGTTGTTGAAGACCTAACTCCCCAATACCTCAGCATTGTGATTTTATATGAAAATGGAGTCATTGGAGATGTCATTAATTAAGATGAGGTCGTTAGGGTGGGGCCTAATCCAATAAGACTGGTGTGCTTATAAAACGGGGAAATTTGGACACAGAAACATGCATAAGGGAAGATGTAAGAATAGACACAGGCCAGAAGATGCTTATCTACAAGCCACGAGGGAGGCTTGGGACAGATCCCTCCCTCACAGCCCTTAGAAGGAACCAACCCTGCTAACACCTTGATTTCAGACTTCCAGCATCCAGAATCATGAGGCAATAAACTTCTGTTTTTTAAGCCACCCAGTGTGCAATACTTTGTTACAGTAGCCCTAGCAAATTTTCATAGGCCTCCACAAGTATACACAGGAGGATACCAGACTTAGCCTGAGGACAAAGCACTTATGCAAAAAAACTTTTCCTCACCTCTAATTTGTGAAGTCCTGTGCTAATCCCCCTGGCTTTGTCTTTACTGATGCTTTTCAGGACCTGAGAATCATTTTTCCTGCTGCACCAGCAGCCCTGGTGAAATAGATTCATGTTACAAACCTTAAAGAACGTCAATGATACCAATTCAGGGGAAAAAGAGAAAGAGAGCCGCTCAAATGATACTAGTAAGTTTGCCCACCATCCTATTCAATATGTTCATGCTTCACAATGAGTCTGGGCTGAGACACAGGATTCTGGTGTTTCCTCCTGCTCTCAATTCCCATATGCCTTCACGTGAGAGCATCTTCTAGGCCAGGGTGATTCCTATGGGTGAGGAAGCCTATTTTTCATGACTCTGGGTTTAAATTACTTTGCCTGGTAAGAAGCCTCTAATCCCCATCCCTACATGGGAGGTGACCTCATAAGAAGGCACTTCCAATGGACACAGTAGCATTGTTTGGGGACCCTCCATAGGTGTCACACTCCATGGCATGGATTGTACTAGGCACAACAGGCTCACTAGGAGATGCCACCCTGAGGCTGTTTATAAAATTTTTTCTTGTGACAATGTGACAACAAATGAGTAAGCCTGGTGTGGAAGAGCAGGAAGATCATCTAAGCTAGTCAAGCTGAAACTTCTCTTTTTAAGTTCAAGACAGTTTTATACAAAGCTAACCTATGTGGAACTCAGTGTAAAAGAAACAGGTGAAGATGGAATTTCTAGGCCAGAGTCACACCAGCCAAGCATCTCAAGGTAGATCATGAGGCTGGGTGAAGTGGGCTAGGTGCAGCTCTGGAACGAACATCTTGGACTAAAGAGGAGCCACTAGATGGCTTCAGCCCTGCAAGATGGGTCTTAAGTGTTACCAGATCTTCTACCTCCAAGGGCAGCCAGCAAGCTGGATTGTTGTGTGAAACTCCTGGTTTCTAAGACTTCTCCTCTGTGAAAGACATTGTTAAATGACTGAAAAGATAAATCACAGGCTGGGAGAAAATATTGGTAAAACACATAGCAAAAAAGGATGCATATTCAAAATATACAAAGAACTCAACAATAAGAAAAAAAGCCATGCAATGAAAATGGGCAAAAGATCAGAACAGATGCTTTGCTAAAGAAGGATTACAGATGACAAATAGGCAGATAAAAATATGCTCAACATCATATATTACGACTTGTGGGAATTTCCAATTAAAACAATGATGAGATACCACTACCACCTATTAGAATAGGGTTAAAAAACCACACCGACAACACCAAATGCTGGTGAAGATGCAGAGCAATAGGAGTTCACAGTCACTGCTGGTGAGAATGCAAAATGGTGCAGCCACTTTGAAGACAGTTTGGCCATTACTAACAAAGCTGAATATAGTCTTAGCATAGGCTCCAGCAATCACGTCCCTTGGTATTTATCCAAAGTAGTAAAACACTTATATCATGCAAAAACCCGCAGACGGATGTTTACAGCAGCTTTATTATAATTGCCCAAGGTTGTAGGCAACCAAGATGTCTTTCAGTAGGTAAATGGATAAATAAACTGTAATACATCCATACTGTTAGAAAGAAATAGGTATCAAGCCATGGGAAGACATGGAGGAAACTTTAATGCATCTTACCAGGTGAAAGAAGCCAATCTGAAAATGCTACATACTGTATAATTCCAACTATGTGACATTCTGGGAAAAAGCAAAACTATAGAGACGGTAAAAAAGAGCAGTGGATGCCAGGGGGATGGGGGAAGGGAGAGATGAATAGGCAGAGCATAGGGGATTTTTAGGGCAGTGAAAATATTCTGTATGATACTGTAATGGGTGTGCATTTGCAAAACCCATAAAATGTACAACACAAAGAGTGAACCCTAATGTAAACTGTGGACTTTAGTTAATAATCATGCATCATTATTGATCCATCAATTGCCACAAGTATATCATACTGATGCCAGGTGCTAATAATAAAGGACATGGGGGTGGGGAAAAGAGAGGAGGGAGGGAAGAGTCAGTATCTGGAAATTCTGTACTTTTTGCCCAATTTTTCTACAAATCTAAAACTGCTATAAAAATCTGATAATTGAAAAACTCTTCGTTTTGAAAGTTTAGCTGCTATATCAATATTAAAGGAAAATAAAACCATTGCACAGGTCAAGAGAAATTCAGCCGTAAGCTGACCAGGACCTGCTTGATTTTACTTCTGCCCCAGGCGCCTTTGGCAGCCCTAAGGGCAGTGCCTTGGAAACCAGGCTCCATGGGACACAGCTTGAAGACCACAGATCGCTCCAATCTCCTGTCTTTGGAGAGGGGGGAATGGAGGCTCAGAAAGATGAGACGACTCACCCAGGGTGACCTGGCTCATTGGGGATAGAGTTAAGACTGAGATGCCAGCTTCTCCAAGACACCTTTCCTAAGGCCTCAAGCCCTCAGCTTTGTGTCCCTTCATTGCTTAATGGAAGAGAAAGGGCCAGCTGGGCTCATTTCCATAGAGGCAGACACTGAATCATTGAGGCTTAGACTTGGAAAAGGGAAGACAAAAATGGATTGGAGAAATTAGCCGAACAGACAAGGGAAGCAATGGACGGAGGCCTCAAGACTATCCTCAAAGCTACTACATGGCCAGTTTCTGGAGGGAGTCCCACCTGGGCAGCCTCTTGGAGAATTGGGCATCATGGCTCATCTGCTATGTTTCCCCAGGCTGGTAAGTGGTTGATTCTGTCCTAAAACTCGACCCTTCCTTGAAAAGATTCTAAAGACTGCCCTGAAATATCACTCTCAATGACTTGGCACATTCCCCATATGTCCAAACCCATCAGTGTCCCTCAAGATAAGCCTTTGCCTCTTAAAGGATCCAGTTAGAGTGGAAAAACATTCCTGACTTGGAAAAGTTATAGACCCCTTATCACCCTTTCCCCAGATGAATTTAGTGGGGGCTGATAGGAAGAGGGGATATCTGTTGGGAACCTAGCCTCAGTGTGCTCTGTCTCATTTCCGCAGCCCCATTCCAAGTTGGTAGAATGAATCCTAGATTATAGAGGAGAAAACAGAAACTCATTATTGTGACACGAGTACCTGAAATCCCACAGCTACCCGGTGTGGAGCCAGATCTCAAGCCACATTGGTGTAACCAACTCTTGCCACTTCTGGTTCAGATTATGTCACCACTCAGCACCAAGCAGGGCCTTTTCTGTTACACAACTTTGCAGGCATTAACAGTGGATCTTTTGGATTGAAAAGAAAAATGTAAGGCACCACCAGTCGAGGTCCTCCTTTGTAGCTCCTTGGTCCTGCCCTTTGGTGGAGAAAGATCCATTCTTCTAGCTGGAAGCTTCCTGCAAGGCCATAATGACCCTTCATTTTTGATCCTGGTCATAGATTGAGAAGGACGTATGAATGTATGTTGAAGAAACTTGGGCGACGCTAAGGATTTGGGGGGAAGAGAGCAGAGCATTTATGGAGTGCATGTGAACGCTCATAGCTACCGTTATTGAGCACTAACTGGGCCAGGCGCTGTACATGCTGTGAGCTTTTTATCCTCACCACCACCTTCAAAGGCAGGTGCCATTCCTATTGCCACGATTTCACAAGACAACTGAAGTACACAGAGCTTGGTTGTTTGCCCAAGGTCACATTGGTCCTGAATGATAAAGCTGGAATGTGGAGTCAGGTGGTGGGTCTCCCAACCCCCTGCCATAATGCCTCCTTGGCATCTACCAAGTAGCCCGGATTGGTGGTCTGGTGTTTTGACTGTGTGATTGAACCTATGAGGCAGGTGCAATTGGTTACAAACATTGGTGCTTAGATATCCTCGCTTCATCATATACCCATTACCTGGCCTCTCTCTGCCTGAGTTTCCCGTGTGTAAAGTGGGGCTGACAGTACCGATCTTGTGGGGTGACTGTGAGGGTTAATATGCATAAGGAACCTAGCACTTTCTCCCCCCAATTTAATAAAAGAGAAGAATGAGTTTCCGAGAGATTAAGTCACTTGCAAAGATCACAAAGCTGGTGAGTATATCGCCTTCTTGGACAGGAGGGAGAGGGGAGTTGGGGGCTGCTTCTGAAATGAATGTAATTCACTCTAAAACGAATATAATTTGGCCACCAAATGCAGTGGAGAGCATCGGCCTCTAATAGAGAAAATATGATTTAGTGGTTGGTTTTTAAACTAAACAAATTTACTGTGGTCTCTAAATGAGTCTCATGACAAGAACAAAACATTTCTTTTGCCCCAGATTACCAATATCACATGTTAAGGAGAGAAAACCAGATGGCTCTTAAGCTGGTGTCGGTAGAAATATATATAGGTGGGTTGTTTTTTATAGCTGTTGGCATATAAAATAAGTCATTATTCTAAATAGAAAAATATTGATGATGTCATCGAGGCCATTGAAAGACACATCAACCTGATCTGATGAACTGGGAAATCAATAGATACTTTCCAAACAAGATGACATGCCTTTTTAATTGGTTGTGTGAGTGTGATATACTGTATACTGCAAAGTTCAAAGTTAATTCTCACTGGTTTGGGGTTTTGATTGTCATTTCTGGAGGCAGACACTCTTGCATCCACTTAGTGTATTATTAATAGTAATAAGAGGACTTTCCATGGATGCTTCCACTCCAACAGAGGCAAATTTATTGTCGTGTTTGCCAACAACATAAGATGGCATTACTACCTACTTCTCGGGTGGTCATAGGATGGCCGGGGTGGGTTTGGTCTACCTTGAACACGTGGGACGTCAGCCAAAGAATGTCCCGTTTGCCGTAGGATGTTAATTCAGAGGCAGGTGACTTAGTAAATAATCCAATCAATTCTGCTTGTGATATCTCTGAACCATTGGCCTGGCCTCAAATGAAACCCAGCTGAACCGTGGAAACACATCCCTGTCCTTGAAACAGCAAGATGAAAATGGCTCGAGGTCAGAGGTTAAGATTAAGGGGAGGTGGGGTCTTGCTGCTGTGTTGCATGGCTTCTGTTTGAGGCCAGTGCAGTATTTTCCTGATAGGCAGCTTTCCAAGAAGCAGGCCCTGGTAAACATTAGAAGGCTTTGCTCCAGAGGACTTGACATCCCTTCATGTCTTTCTTGGTGCCTTTTCTTTTTTTATAAATTTTTTTTAATTTATTTTTTATTTATTTTTTAAAGATTTTATTTATTTGAGAGAATGAGATAGAGAGAGAGCATGAGAGGGGGGAGGGTCAGAGGGAGAAGCAGACTCCCCGCCGAGCAGGGAGCCCGATGCGGGACTCGATCCCTGGACTCCAGGATCATGACCTGAGCTGAAGGCAGTTGCTTAACCAACTGAGCCACCCAGGCGCCCTCTTGGTGCCTTTTCTTGATTTCACATTGTTTGGAGGTAGATTTCCTTTGGGAAAGTGACTGCAGATCCAGAGGGGCCCGCACGGGGGGAAGAGGAGTGAGAGATTCTGAAAATTCCCCAGGAAATCAGCGCTAGAAAGGACTTTAGAAAACAGTCCTTGCTCTGTAGGCAAGGGGCTTACAGTATAGCCTAGAAACTGTATGCCAAATGAATATCAAGCTAATTAAAAATTTTTAAAAAAATATTTGCTTACCATGGTGTTTGGGTGACAGTAGACAAGAAAAGAAAGTAAAATACCTTGATCTTCTGTGAAACTATTCTCTGGAATACCCACATTTTGGAGAAAATAATGCATGAAAAGTCAGAGAAAAGATGGGAACAGAGAGCGAGGGGGAGGGGAATGAGAGACATGGAAGAGGGTGACAAGAACCACAGGGAAACCCCTACAGCAGTGTCTTATTCTCCCCCACCCCAGAACATCACAGTGTTCTGTCCTGGCCACGGGAAGTTTCCCACTGTACAGAAACTCAGTGTGTGAAAGCCGTCCGCTCACAGGCAAAGGGACATCTGGTGTTTCTGGCCCCTCCACATGTCCTCGGCATCTCTGGGTGATGCCCGGTTGTCTTCCCTCAGGAGCAAAAACAAGAGGCGCCCAACTGTTGTTATGGAAGGAAGAGGTGAACATCGTACTGTAAACAGGGAGGACGGGGAGCGGTATATGGAAAGGTGAGCGGTCAGACTGCAGCCAAGTGAGTGGGCTGGGAGGTGCGCCTAGACACTCCCACGCCCTGTTAAGAAGGTTCTCTGGCCCCTGCAGAGGGTCCCTGCAAGTGGAGAACTCACATTAGAAGATAAAGCAGCTGTGATGCTCCAGACCAGCCCCATGTTTATAATGACCGGCACTGCCTGAGATTTACAAGACCGTCCCTGAGGAGGGCAGTGCCGAAGAACACACACCAACCTTGAAATGGAGTTGGTTCATCACTCCACACCTTTTCACCTCTTCATCAATCAGAATGACGTTTTTTATGGTCGTCCTTCCAGTCCAGGGTCAGCGATAGGGCAGTCGGGCTTCTCTTGTTTTCCTTCCTTCTGAGACTGTTAGGGAACCTCGTGGCATTCCTTCCCACCAAGCCTCCTGGAGGATTTTTCCTGCTTACTCTTGGCTGAGCTGCTGATTATTGGTGCCTGGTACTTGCTGGGAAGCTGGCAACCCATCCTAGGGGCGCCTGTGGCCAGGTCTCACTTTAGTTCAACCAATCACGGTTTCTGACCGGTCCTGCTTTCTTCCCTGAGGGGAAGGTCAATGCCACTCTGGACGGCACCCTGCCAGATCTGCAGGATGAAGCACCCCATCATGGTACAGAAAGCGATTTAAATGCAGCACCTGACATTGTGCTTTCACTAATGGAATTGTGACCTTAAATAAACCTCTCAAGTTTCCTGGGACTGTTTCCTCATCTTGGATAACAATAACAACAACTGATAATAATAAGAAGAAAAAGAAGAATTAGGAGGAGGAGAAGAAGAAGAGCTAACATTTGTGGCAGGATTATTACCAACTAATGCTTTGTGTGAGTTAATCCATCTTAATCTTTCAAGAGGTACTGTCATTATGCCCATTTCCCAGGTGAGGAAACTGAGGCCCAGGAGGTCTAATTGACTCCCCTAAAGCTCTTCAGTGGGTCACTTACTACAGCTGGGGATTTTGCACTCAAGCAGTGTGACTTTTGTTAGAGGCTTGAACAGTTTGCAGACTTTCACAAAAGCAATTTCCCTGATTCTTCAAAATAGCTCCAGGAAGAAAGCAGGCTACACCATTCCCACTTTACAACTAAAACGGACTCTCAGAGTTTAGAGAGACATCCAAGGACAACTGGCTTGGGTGGATTGGAGTTGTGACCCTGTTTCCCTTTGGTAGCTCTAGATCCCTTAGCTCCGAGCCTCTCCTCAGCCTGGTGGCTCCTCAGAGTCCTTCCAGCCAGCTCATCTGATCCTGTGAATTGGGGAGGCACCTCTCCTGGCCATGAAACAAATGTTCCTTCCATTTTTCTTTAATGGTGGTTAGAATATAGGAAGGAATTTCTTCTCATTGAGGCCAAGAAAGTTATTTCATTTAGAAAAAGCCTGGCTAATATTTCCTTAACAACAACCACCACCACCTCAAAATCTTTGATTGGATATGTTGCTTTTTCCAACAGAACTCTTTAACAGAACCCTAATATTTACTCAGATTGCCCTAGCCAAAGAATATTAATTAGAAAGTGATTAAAGAATACCAGATCACCTTCCATTCATTGCCTCAAATATTTATGAGGGATGTTCATTTTGTAATCTCTGAATCTACTCTATTAGCTTTCATACTGGGTTTATTTTGTCAGGTTTCCCCCCAAATCCAGTGGCTAAATAGGACCTAAATCTATTAACTATTGACTCCAGCTTTGCCAGGCAGAAACGTTATTCTGTTAATAATGCAAGTCTATTAAGCATCATTGATACCGTAAGTGAGCTAACTTCTCAGTTCGAGTGGTTGTGCTCACTCTCAGGCAAGAGAGCAGAGAGGGGTTTTCTGATGTAATGTCAGCCAGTTTCCACCACGGGATGCTCGTGAAAGACAAAACTGACCAAATTAAAATTGGCCTGTGGGCTTTATTTTTTATTTCCTGTAGCTAAAAGTGTATAAATTGAACTGCACTAAATAAAGCACAATAATTTGTTCTTGAAATTAGCAAGCACACGTTTCACCCATAAAACCGTTGCTCTGTGATGTGAGACTGGATTTCATTTCAGTGGTCTTGATTTATTGTTTGGTTTGTTTTATTTTGAGGGGGTGGGGACAAGATGACTGTGGGACAAATCTATTAAAATGGTTGACAAGAGCAGATTTTTGAAGGTTTATTAATCTTTAAAAAGTCTGAGTCAGTGAGTTGAAAATGTTTAAATGTTAGAAGGAATTGCAAAAGGCCTTAAAGATGTGTATATGGAGCTTGAACCAAAATATTTGATGGTAGCTTGGAGAGATCATTCCCTATCTCTTTCATCCTTCACTTTAAGGTCATTTTCTATGCACTTGCTTTTTATGCTTAAGGGACAGGTCTCTTGTCATGCAGGTTGAGAACATGGTGAGTCAGGGAATAAGGACACCTTGGCTAGCCTTTCAAGATCGTAGATGCCCCTCCTGTAAAGTCCCCCTCCCCCGAGCTCCCCGGCTCACCATGTCTGTGCGCATTCCCTGATAGGAGCTGGTGTCAATGGCCAAGCCAAGGTGGGAGGCACTCTGGTTGGAAGTGGAAGTGGGGGGCAATGGGAAGAGAGGGGATGGAATGGCAGCCACTTTCTGGGGCTGGTTGTACATTTTTCTGGAAAGGCAGGTAAAAGGCAAAGGCCATCAGAACAGCTCAAGAAAGACTTGGAGAAGTGCTGGACACAAACCTAACTGCTTTGGGTACAAAGATAGGACTTAGCACTGCTCTGCCAAGCAAATAATTCAGTTAGGACTCTTGGCTCCAGTGACAACTCAACGGGCTGAAGGACTAGGGAAAAAAAAAAAAGAATTTATTGGTTCATATGACTGAGAAGTTCAGGAATAGGCTGGCTCCAGCCAGAAGGTTGTGCCAGGGGGCCCAAATGATGTCACCATCCTCCTTCTCTTGGCTCTGCTCTTTCCAAGATGGTTTCATGATGAGGCTGCACGTGGTGGCAAGTTGGCTGCCAACAGTTCAAGTCCGGTGAAAACAATGCTATCCTCTCTCCCAGCATGCCCAGCAGAAATGCCAATGGATCTCATCGCCTCTGGTTGGGTCACCTGACCATCCTGGAACCAAGCACCCAGTCTAGGGAAATGACCATCTGATTGGTCAGGCCTGAGTCATCGTTTCACCCTTGGAGCGGGGAGAAACCAAATCCACCAAGTACCTGGATTGGGAGAGGAGGATCAGTGGTTTGCCAGAAGAAAAGAAGGTGGTTGAGAGCTGGTTGGCAGGAAGAGTGGGGAAACCTGGCCTTCTCTGAGCAGCAGGGTAACGGAGGGACCGAGGAGATCCAGCTGCAGGTAGCAGCTGCTGTCATGGGTTGGGACATGCAGGACATCCCTTTAGGGACTGCAAGAAATAACGGAAACATTTCAAGGGGGCTCTGTTTCTGGCAATTAACTAGGTGGGAGACGTGGGCCATTGTGATTTGAGTATAAAAACGAGGTGTTAATTTACCTTCCCAAGGAAGGCCTAGGGCATTTGATTATACTTGGAACTCTAGAGAAGACAGATGTCACTTAAAACAGAGTTGTATGAACATAGGTAATAAAATCCCCGCAACACTCTATTTAAACTCTTGTTATGGTTTGTTTTAATGCAGTTTGAAAATGTTTCGTTCTGGTAGAAATACAAATCCATTTATAGACCGATTCTGAGGAACTGGAGACAAAGAAGTCTTTATCGCAGGCAGTTATTAAGTTGAAATTTTCCGAGGCTACCTCAGCAACTAAGAGATGTGATTGCCTTTGTCTCATAGAATGAATTTTGTCCTTCCGGTATCTGTGACTGTGCCTTTCCTTGCTTGTGCTCATGATGTGTGTGTGTTTGTTGCCTCTCTTTTTTAGGCTCACTAGGGGTTGTCAATTTGAAATGTCTTTTCAAAGAACCCACTTTGATTTATAGTTTGTTCTTTAAATTTCTAAAATTAAGCAACTTCAGCTTTTATTTGTGCGCAGTTCATCTTCCAACCTCCTTTTAGTTTATTTTTTGCTCTTTTTCCCCTATTTCCCCAAGTTGCAGGTTTAGTTTACGTATCTTATTGATTAATAAAGCTATACACTTTCTTTTGAATACCGCTTTAGCTACTGCTTGTAATTTTTTTATGTAAAGTGTCTTTGGTATTTTTTTTTCTAACTTTGGGATGACTTATCATTCAGTTTGATTCAGGAATTGTTTAAAAATTTTTTAATTGGGGCGCCTGGGTGGCTCAGTCGGTTAAGCGTCTGCCTTCGGCTCAGGTCATGATCCCAGGCTCCTGGGATCGAGCCCTGTATCGGGAGCCTGCTTCTCCCTCTGCCTGCAGCTCCCCCTGCTTGTGCTCTCTCTCTGTCAAATGAATAAATAAAATCTTAAAAAAAAAAGAATGTGTATATACATGTGTGTGCATATATATACACACACGCATGAAAACACTCATAACCACATATACTAGATGGAATTTATTGATTATTATTCTAATCCTTTATATTCACTTTCCCCCCAAAACTGATCCATCAGAATCAGAATGAGCCAAAGTCCCCCAGTATGATTTGGTTCTATCAAATTATTCTTGTATGGTTCAAAATTTTCATATTACATATTTTAATGATTTCAACAATTTAAAATACTCTTCTTTAGTGAATTGTGTAAGACTGATGAATCACAGACCTGTACCCCTGAAACAAATAATACATTATATGTTAATAAAAAGATACTCTTCTTTAACCTAATTTCATTTTGGCCTTAAGTTCCACTTTATCTGACTTTAATACTGCCATTCTTCTTTTCGTTTGATTTGTATTTGGATGATACAGCTCCAGCTACCCTTTATTTTTAAACTTGGTTTTCATTTTATTTTAGGTACATCTCTTATAAACCTAGCCCAATTTTGTTTTTTTGTTGTTGTTGTTTGTTTTTTCTAACCTAATCTGTCTTTGTCTATTAGTGAGAAAAGTAAAGGTATTTGCATTAATTGTGACACGACATTTTTACTCTGATGCCTTCCCCATTTATTACAGATTTTCTTTTTTTTTATTGTTTCCTTTTTTCGGTTTGAATTTTTTAATAACCTTTTCCTGTTCTTTAATATCAAGTTCCACTATGTATCTTATTTTGTTCATAGATACTTTCATCTTTTTAACAGTCATATTTAAACTTATATCCCTCTGCCAAAATTAAATAATAATTCTACCTCTGCCCCTTGCCCTTCAAAAGCACAGGACCTTTAGCAGACTTTTGCTTTCCCACTTTTAATTCCTATATATACTCCTCCCCCCACTTCTGAGTATTGCTTAATTAATATGGGATTTTATTTCCAACCAATTATTAATTTCTTGTTAGAGCATATCTCTTTCTTTTCAAATATTCTTTCTTAACATTTGTATTATAATTTATGCTTTCATTATTATGAGACTATTTATTGAGGTCTTATAGTGTAGAAGGTAAGTGTGTAAGCTCCAGAATCAATCTGAGTTCAAATCCTGGGTGTATGACTTTGGGTAAGCTACCAAAGAAAAAATAATAGTAAAATGTGATTGATTGATAGATTGATTGATTGATTTTGGTACAATGTGAGGAAAGTAATAGCAATACGTATGCTTAGGAAAATGCCTGACATATGGTTAGCAGTCAGAAACTATCATAGAGTAGTACCATACAGTTAGATTTAATTGTAAATTTTATTGCATTATTGCTTTTGGTCTCCCCTAATTCTTGTACTCTGGTATGTGCTACCTTGAGATCTGTATTCTGATTTAATTTTTATTTGACTTGTACATTTTAGATATTCCTTTAGAAAAAGCACAAAAGTCTTTGCACATGTGAAAATTTTTGTCTGTCTTTGGTTAAGTGGATAATAATACAATAATAACAATTGATAATAATAATAATTGAAATTATCATCCTTCACTTATAGATAGGAAAATCAATGCCAGGCTCCTTCTGTTCTCCAATGTCAGAACCTTTATCCAGATATGTCTAGATGTTTTTTTCTCTCTCTCTTATTAAATCTGCCTGGCACTTAGTAAGCCTTTTTGATATGAAAATACAAATCATTGTTTAGGCCAGGGAAATTTTCTCCCAAAACCTATTTGATTATTCTCCCCAAACCATTCCTTTCTCTCCTTCTGAACCCCTTATGTTCACATTCGATTTCTTGGCTCTATCCTCCATATCTCCTATCTTTTTGCTCATTCTTACCATCCCTTTGTATTTTTGTTCTGTGTTGTGAGACAGCTTGTCCATTTAATCTTCTAAATCACTAGCTGAATATTCTTCAGGGTCAAGTCTATTCAATTTCCTTGCTCTCTTTTAGCATTTAGAAGCTGTTATTTCTTTCTTCAGAAACATTTACGATCTTGGATGGTTCTGTTACACCATCATCTTGTATGCCTTTAGGAGTTTTCTTAGCTTTCTATTTTGTTTTGTGTCCTGTCAGATCTTATTTCTATTATTTAATTGGCTTCAACAGGTGCCACCCATCTGGTTTCACCTTGGTCTCCTCTTTCAGAGACCACTGATTCATTGGCCATCTTTCTTTGCTGACTTTTATGCTAGTGTCTGTGAGTTGTTTGGGCACCTGCGCAGGTAAGGCTACCAGTGTCTCCTGGGCATATACACACAGTGGAAGGTTGGCAGGTGATCAAAGGAAGAGTGGAACATTTTCTCCCACCTGTAATCAACAGATTAGCAAAGTGAATCCCATGCCTGGGACGTCGGGTGGGGGCAGGCAGCTCTCTAGGATATTATGGTTCTCCATTAGTGACAGTGATGTGCTGTCCCCAAGCCCATAGAAAGGAAGCTGTTCATTCCCAGATTGGTGCTGGCCTTGAAGGTAGCTGGGTCTCGTGGGATGAGAGGCCTTCCCAGAGCCGCACGCAGCCAGCAGATGGGGCAGTTCCTTTGTCTGTGCTAAGGGCATCCAACCTGGCCCCACTCAGGCAGCCCTGGGAAAGGTGGTCTTGGCTGCAGAGCCCTTCAAAGGCAGGCCGCTTAACTGTAGAAAACAAACGGAGGGTTGCTGAAGGGGAGGTGGATGGGGGAAAGGGATAACTGGGTGATGGGCATTAAGGAGGGCAGGTGATATAATGATCACTGGTTGTTGTATGCAACTGATGAATCACTGGATTCTACCCCTGAAACTAATAATACTCTATATGTTAACTAAATTGAATTTAAACAAAAAATTAAAAAAAAAAAGACAGGTCGCACCTTCAATGCCCCAACCGACCAATCCTTAGTGGCAAAACCATGGCTCAGGAAAGCTACCATTCATCAGCCCATCATCTGCACCTCTTCTCAAGAACCTGAAGTCTTTTTTTTTCCTTAACTTTTTTTTTTTCAAATTCCAGTATAGTTAACAGACAGTGTTATATTTGTTTCAGATGTACAATATAATGATTCAACGCTTCCATACAACAGCCGGGGCTCATCACAGCAAGTGCAGTCCTTAATCCCCAACATCTATTGCACCCATCCCCCCCCCCCACCTTTCCTCTGGTAACCATCAGTTTGTTCTCTATAGTTAAGAGTCTGTTTCTTGGTTTCTCTCTCTCTCTCTTTTTTCCTTTTTTTTTTTTGTTTGTTTCATTTCTAAATTCTACATATGAGTGAAATCATATGGTCTTTGTCTTTCTTTGACTGGCTTATATCATTTAGCATTGTACTCTCTAGCTCCATCCACCTTATTGCACATGGCAAGATTTCATTCTTTTTATGGCTGAATAACATTCATATATATATATATATATATATACATATATATATATATATATATATATATATACCACCTCTTCTTTATCCATTTATCTATCAATAGACACTTAAGGAAACCAGAGTCTTGATTGTATGTGGCTTCCCTGCAGGCCCAGCAATAGACCTCCCTTAATCTATGGATGTATCCATTTGATACCATTAAGATACCATTTGATCCTGGAAGATCCTGTTGGGAAGAAAAAGACTTTTTTTTTTTTTTAAGAAAAATTAGAACATTATTTGTTTCTGATTCAGAGAAAAAGAAAGACTGAGAGATATGAATTTCATGAAAGAAAGCTATGAATTTTGTTTTTCTTTGATGCCTGAAGAAGAAAGACTCAGAAGAGACAGGAAAAGCAAAACTTCCTACCTCTGTGTTTTCAAACTGAATGCGACAGACACAATTATTTGACTATTCAGGGGCCAGTCCCACCTACTCATTCCCAGTTAGCCATACTCCAGGAGAAGAATCGTCATTAGTCTGCGCCGGTCAAGGAAATTCCATTCAACTTTCTTTCCCAAGACTTGCTTTTCAGCCTCCCTTGTAGCTAGGGACAAATTCTGGCCAAAGACACTTAAAGGTACATGTTTTGGAGGGCTTCTTTTTTTAAAAAAATTTTTATTGTTATGTTAATCACCATACATTACATCATTAGTTTTTGATGTAGTGTTCCACGATTCATTGTTAGTGCATAACACCCAGTGCTCCATGCAGAACGTGCCCTTGGAGGGCTTCTTTCCTCCCTTTCATTCATCTTGGGATGATGGTGTGAGAAGTGATGCCTGGAGCTATGGCAATCATTTTGTGATCATGAGAAAAACAGGACAATCATGGAAAGCCAACACATTAAGATGATAGATTTACCTAGGATGGAAAGAATCAGGTCCCTGATTATAGAGGTGAATCACTAAATACGTTTAGTAATCATATGTGTACTTAGGGTTTAATCCACTGTATTTGAGTATTTCGTTATTGGCAGTTGAAAGCATTTTTAACCGATGCACTGATGTTTGGTTTGGTGTGGTGGAATTATGAAAAGGCAGAGAATAAACATTATTTTGTTTAAAAAATAAATACCAGTAGGGGTGCCTGGGTGGTTCAGTCGGTTAAGCATCTGCCTTCAGCTCAGGACATGATCTCAGGGTTCTGGGATCAAGCTCTCTGCTCAGTAGGGAGTCTGCTTCTCCCTCTGCCCCTCCCCCCAACTCATGCTCTCTCTCTGTCAAATAAATAAATAAAATCTTTTTAAAAATTAAAAAAATAAATACCAACGTATTATAAAGTAGAATTCAAAATTCATGGGAATTTTTAAAATAAAACAAGAAGCATTGAAATAAATTTCTGCTTGCAGTGGGCTTTTTTGACTCATGGTTATGGGTGGTCCCTTTCCTGTGCCCTTAGGAATTTGGAGGAAAAGAGTTTCATAAAGAGACTCGGGCAAACCAATGTTCTCCCTTCAATAAGGATCAGTAGTCAATAGCCAAACAGATTGTTGTTGCTGATATCATTATTTTTCCATCAGTGACCGAAAAAGAACCCATTTCTGACAACTCAACATCAGATGTGCCAGCCTAGGAAAGATCAGATTTTACCATAAAGATTCCGGGAGAATTATGAATGTTTTTTTCAATGGAATTAAAGTTAAAAGAGAGTGAAATTAAGAATAGTTGGGAATTTGTGTTATTTATTATTTTTTAAATTTTGCTTTTAGCTGCTCTTTAAGTAATTTTTCTTTCTGAAAGGAAACCTGGGTAAAATAATAATAAATACTGCATATTATTACTTAACTTGGGGCGGGCATTGTGCTAAGCACTTCCTAGGCATCGGATCATAAGCCCTTACAAGAATTCTAGAGCACACCATTTCAACCATGGTTTCACAGATAGGGAAGCTAAGACTTAGGAATGTTATGTAATTGGAAGAAGAGATTTTTATCTGCTGAGCTCATATTCTTAAAGCAACACTATGCAGTCTCCCAAAAAGAAGTGTAATGCCATTTGTAGTCCATCAAACTTATAACGTCGTGATCTGGATCTTTTAACCAACATAACTGTTTGATGGTCACATATTTGAATTTCAGATTCACCTTTTTAAACATTACTTTCTACATCTTTGAGAGTGACTTGGCAAAATTAAACCAATGGATTATCAAGAGAATATGGTGGGACTGGTTTCTTCATTATTAACCAGTGGTATGTTTATTAAATGGTTACATGCATACTTTCATTGTATTAGATTCTTAAAATAGCAAATTAAACACAACACTGATGGTCCTTGAGCTACAGGTAAAGTGAGGGAAAAAATCAAGGTTGCTGTGGGGCATGTCACAGATAATTTGAACATAGCCCAGTAGTTTTGTTCATAAGACAGTGCACATAGTTTCTGACTTTTTTTCTATATTGGCAAAAAATAATTCCAATTTTCACACTGTCACAGTACAAATGGAAGTGTGACTTACGTCTCACAATTTGCATAGCTGATTTCATGTCCTTCTGACCATTCCATCATGTGTCTGACAGTTACAAAATTGTTTTTCTTTGGGACATCATTGGTATATGCTTATGCTTCAAGGAGTTTCCAAATTAAACCATGGGTTTATTATAAGACACACAGCGAACCTGAGCCCAGTATATGATAATCAGGTTCAGCAAATCAGTAAATTAAGCTTCACCAATTCTCAGATCTGCAGCTTCATTCTCAGGGAGCTCTTGGATATTTTGAGTGCCGGGATGATGAACAGACTGAGCAGTCCTGAGGCCTGGGGTTAACCAGCCCAGAATCCTATTCTCTGTATTCAGTACTAATACACATTTAATTAGAACACTATAAACCTGTAGGTGGTACCTGATGAGAAGTCAAGTTTGGGATAGCTTAAGGGTCTTTATTTTTTAACATGGAGATAATGAAGGAAACCTGAATGACTGGTTGGGAGAGCAGTCACCCTGCCTTAGTCACCAGTCTCACCATGATTACCTCGATACAGCACTGAGGCCACCCAACATGGCCCCATCCCTTTTCTGAGAGATGCTTATTTGCCTACCGCTCCTGCTAAAAGACAACTTTGGTGGCCATATTTCATATCACGTGACTTGCCCCCCGGCACAGCTGATTGGACCAGGGGTGAACACTGACCCAAAGAAGCCACGCCAAAGCTTGTCAAACACACAAGACATGGCCTGACCCCAAAACGATGAGTTGAGTCAAACAAGATCTTTATTTAAGAGGACAGGAGAGAATAAAGTATCGTCCATGAAGATGAAGCAGAAAGAACATGATGTGGTGGAGTAGGGTTGGACAAGGTCTTGGGGAAAAATTTCTGAGTGAGATGAGGAAGCAAATACAGCAAGGAGATAGGAGCTCCAAGGGAGAGAAAAGACATGGTGTACAGAGTGAACATAGGTCATTAAAGGACAGAAAAGAAAGATTCACAGGGAGAAATAGAATGAGGGAAGTGGGATGTGGACGAGTCCCTGAAACTAATGTTAGTAGTCTTCTAATTTCTGTACATGGCTCTGTATATCTTTACAATTAACCATCTTTTTTTTTTTTTTTAAAGAGTTAGTTTCTTTCCTGCAATCCAAAGGGTATGAATCATATAATAGACAAACAAAGGGGAGAGGTTGGCAAGTGTAGATACACCCTGATGATGAGTCCAGGCAAACGCAAACACCAGGAGATGTTTCTGTGTCCTTTCCTCTGTGAGCCAAGACTCCAAGGTCCACTCTTGCTAGAAGTTGCCATATACCCTTCTCGTGTCTGAGGCCCCATTTTGTCCTATGAGGGCATTTTCAGAGGCAGAGACCTTGAAAGACTCTCTCTGCGATGTGTCTCAGAAGTCTGAAAATTGAAGGTGACCCCACTTGACATGACTCTGTGGTCTGAAAAATGTTATTACTGAGAATTCACTATCCTGAGAAGGGGCACACACAGGAACCTTAAATGAAGAGTCTAATTCAGAAAAGCAGAAGCTTTGAGTTTTCAGGTCTTTAAGGAGAAACTCACAGTTTTCCTGGTTGGGAATCTTTTGAATTGCCTCTGACTTAATTCTATGAACAAAACCCCTGAGACCAGCCACTGTTTATAGCTGAGGGAGGTATCTGTTCACTCAAATCGGGCCCGTCATGCTGGTAGCTAAATGCTTTGACAAGTGGGAAAGGACAAGTGAAATTATCTAAATGGCTTGAGCTATTTATCTATATATCGTAAGTGCTATATTTCCTGGAAAGAAGCCGTGAGTTAAAATAGTTTTAACTTGTTCTCTCAACTTCCTGGCTGCTGTGATACTCAAACCACATTTCAATATTTCTGGGTTTTGTCTGACAAAGTAGAAGCGCGCGGAGTTGGAAGTGGGGAGGGGAGGCAGGGAGAGGATGTAGTGAAGACAAAATCATGAAACCTAGAGAGAATTTCAGGGGTTCAGATGCTGCAACCCCTGAAAGTGGTGCAGGTGGGGCTGCCCTGAATCCAGGGTGGGTGTGCCTCCTGTTTAAAATTGGCAAAGAGGGTAATATATATATTTAGACCACTCCCTCCTCCCTATCTGTATCATGTCGCCAAAAGCCACTTTAGCCAGAGTTGATTACATGAGATCTATTTGCAGGTAATTGCCCTTCTTCTGAATCTCTTTTCCATTACTGTCTAAAATTTTATAGGCTGGGCTACATATCTCCAGGCATGCTCTTTTGATCTTTATGTAAACTTAGCAAATAACTTTTTCTCCAGAGCAGGACAGGATTAGAATTTGATAATACTGGTTATCTCTGGGAGCCATGAGATAAAAAGAAAAAGAAAGAAAAAGAAAGAAAGAAAGAAAGAAAGAAAGAAAGAAAGAAAGAAAGAAAGAAAGAAAGAAAGAAAGAAAAGGAAAGGAAAAGAAAAACTAAACCAAAAAACCAAACCAAAACAAAAGACCCAACTCTAATATTTCTGTAGCACCATAAATCTGTGGTTTGTGAAATGCTTCATAAATTATTTCACCCCCCACGACAATACAAAAGATAGATAACATAGATGTTCATATTATTTCCATCTTTCAGATGAGAACATAGAGGTTTTCAGAGATTCTGTGACTTTCCCAAGGTCTGTATGTAAGAAGCAGAGGTCCTTGGTGACTCAGGTCCTTGGGGGGAGTGCTTCTTTCTACTCTAGGTGGACTCTCCAGGGAACTGAAGATACTCACAAACTGTTCCAGGTCAACTTTTTAGCTGGTGACCAGCAGCCAGGAGGGTTCAAGGCCATAGGAGGCAGTGGGTCCTGAACCCAGGAGCAGGCCAAGTCCTCTCTCTGTGGGTAGCCCCTGGGAGGCCACGACCTCACCCCATCCCAGCCCATCCCACCCCAGGTGAATGGCAGCTTGGCCAGTCCTACTGAGAGATGACTTGAGCTTTCTCTGTCACCAAGACAGAAAGTTCTACAGGAAATTACTACACCTCATCTCTGCTTTCTCATTTTCTACCCAAAGTGTGATGCCCAAAGTGTGTGTTGATTAGTCACCATCTGTATTGGCTATCTACTGGTGACTAGCAAATTAACTCAAAACTTAGCAGTTTAAAAATATAATCATTAGTTATCTTTGTTTCTGCGGGTCTGACATTTAGGAGAGGCTTAGCTTGGTAGTTCTGGCTCAGGGTCTGTCAGAGGCTCAGCCAGCAGAAGGTGTGAAGCCCTAGAGGCCCCACTTCCTCACCATATGGACGTCTCCATATCACTGTTTGGCTGTCCTAAAACATGGAAGCTGGCTTCCTCTAGAGTGAGGGATCCAAGAGAAAGAGCAAGGAGGAAGCCCTGATGCCTTTTATGTTCGAATCTTGGAAGTCACACTCCATCATTTCTGCCACACTCCATTCGTTAGAAGCAAGTCACTAAGTACCACTCACATTCAAGACAGGGAATTAGAGTCTAGTTCTTGCAAGAAGGACTATCAAAGTATTCATGGTCATATTTTACAGTTACCACACGAGCCCTCTAGAGCACTGAGGAATCCCTATAGCATTCAAGAAATGAACGACTCCAACAATGTTCAGGTAATGGAACCAGAAGGATGAAGATGCATCTTACTCATGCACCTAGTCACAGGAGGATTACAGGACTGTTCTGTTGGAGTTCTGAAAATAATGTGGTCATTCTTCTAAGAAGCAGAGTCATGCATATAGCAGGTAGATAATTACAATACGTTGCATCCAGTAACAACCATGACAAAGATTTTTTGAGCACTTACTGTATGCCCATGGTAGTCAGAGGGCTCTACTTGTATTGAGGAACACAGCCCTCACAAAAACCCCATGAGGTAGGTACTGCTAATATCCCCACTTACTTACAAGGACGGTTAGTGATTGCTGGAGCTGGGAGCCCAGCAACTGGATTGAGGAAACCCAGAGAGGAGGGGCCTCCTCCAGTCAGAGTTGGAAAGATCATATTGAACGAGGACATATTTAAGCTGGGCAGTGGTGGTCAGAGTTGTAAAGATCATATTGAACGAGGACATATTTAAGCTGGGCAGTGAAGCATGAGTAAGAGTTTGTTGAGCAGAAAGGTAAAAGAGATGTAAGAACACAGTCTGGGCAAGGAATTGTGAACACTGAGGCTAGGGTGTAGAGAGTTACTGGAATTTTCCCCCAGTCGTCACATATGTTCTGGGGAATGTGAACAAGCTTTTTGTATTATTCACATCTGTGTTTTATGTAGTTCATACCCACAGTCTGATTTTGGTCTATCCCTGAATGGAAATTCCTGCACCAAAAGACCTTTGAGAAAATCATGATGGGTGTGGAGAAAGAGGAACCTGTCCACAGCTTGCCTCCGTCTAGTTAGCCATGTGGCTCAGAGCAGACTGGGAAAGAGGCTGCCCCCTTAAATTCATTTCCCGTATGGTCTGGTTTGCTTTTTTTGGTCCCTGCCACAGACAGGGACCGTGGCAGCTCTGACCTGGCCAGCTGTCCCACTGGTGTGTCTGGCTGGTTGCAGTCTAGCTGGATACACTCCACCTGCACCACTGGGTATGGATGGGAGGCCTAAAAGCACATGTCCTAATGACAGGAACCATCCTTCTACAGAAGGACGCTATAAGTGAAGCACATCGTTGCCACAACAAATTCCTATTTAGCCTGAATAGGTAAGCAAGCTGTGGTGGTTAGTTGGCTGTTTTGATTAGCTAGGGGTTATTACAGAGCTCACACATACATAACTAATTTTCAAAGAATTAGAATCCAGTAAGGCACCACTTTATTCTAAGATATTGCTGTGCATGATTTGGTATTTCTATGAAGATTTAATGGCACTGCAAATGTTAAGGATTCTTAAAGCCCACATTATGATGGGAAGGTTAGATATATGAAGTTGAGAAGGAAAAAGAAAAAGGTCAAAGAATGTTTTCCTATAGAAACTATCAAGTAGAGAAAGTCAATTATCATATGGTTTCACTTATTTGTGGAACATAAGGACTAGCAGGGAGGACATTAGGAGAAGGAAGGGAAAAATGAAGGGGGGGAATCGGAGGGAGAGATGAACCATGAGAGACTATGGACTCTGAGAAACAAACTGAGGGTTCTAGAGGGGAGGAGGGTGGGGCGGTGGGTTAGCCCGGTGATGGGTATTAAAGAGGGCACGTACTGCATGGAGCACTGGGTGTTGTACAAAAACAACGAATCATGGATCACTACATCAAAAACTAATGATGTATTGTATGGTGACTAACGTAACATAATAAAATAAAATTTAAAAAAAAAGAGAAAGAAACTACCAAGTTTGCTCTGGGGGTTGAGTGTGGAGGTCTGCTTAGGAAGTCATGCATTTCCAGGTTGTTCCTAGAATAGGCCAACCTTCAAAGAGGGATTCAGAGCCATGTCAGAGGACAGGTACCCCAGAAATACTGTAATGGGGCTCCCCGACCCCTGGCTAGAAAGACCGCTGTTGAAAACTTCCCTGATAATCAAAACTGGCTTCAGAGGAAGGTCGGAGTGTAATTTCTAGGGGCAGTGCTTCATAAGAGCACTAAAGCATCACTGGGGTGCTAGACCTTACTGGAAATATAACATGGAAGAAGTTGGATTTATCAGAAGTATGTGTGCGGTTGGAATTTTTATAAAAAATACTGTTTGCAATGGGGTGGGGTTTCACACTAGTTGCGTGTCATTTTATCTTCAAAGAAGGGCAGGTCTGGTTGGTTGCTGGGCTTTTGCTGGTCTGAGTGGGGCATGCAAATCTGGGACAGAGCAGAATTGTTGAGAAAGCAGAGAAGAAGAAACCTGGTGCTGTCCTCTCCCTCTCACTTCTCTCCTTCTCGTTAATGGTGAACAGATTTTTTTTTTAAATCATTTTGGAGGGATGCTAAATTATTAGGCTTCCCACTATGGCCATCTTATCTCTGTCTGGCTTTGTTCCTAATGCACTGATGGTTTAAAGCTCACTGGTCAACTTCTCTCACGAACCCCCTCTCTCCACTCTCCTTCATTTCAGAAAGTTGATTTTACTTCCAATCAGAAAGTGGGAACAAAACAAGAGAAGAAAGGACACCTAGAGCCATCATGTGTTCTACTCTCTGATGACTCCAATATTTTAAGAGGGGGAAATCAATGCAGGAGGCTGAAGCCGGTGTTTAAATGGGATTTCAAAATGACTTATGTCCAGTTTTAAAGTAAACTATACTAAAAAGGATTTTAGCAAAGATCTAAGAGCCTTTGAGGATGAGGAGACTGCCATCCAAAGTGACTTACTTCAGGTGACAATGCAATTTCAACATCGAATTAGGAGGTAATCCACGAGAGGTAGGAAAAGCATCCCCAGGATAGCATTGGAAGGCTGTGTCCACCTGGTCATCATTTCTGTGTGTTCTTTCCTTGCTTTAACCTAAGGAAAGATAGGAGAAGAGAATTACTCAGGATTCCTTGTGATTACCCAGCATTACTTGTGAATATGAAAACCAGCCTGGATTCTGTGCCTTTGACAAACATTTATAGAGTGGTTGTGGTTATTATGTGTCAGGCATTGTTCCAGGCAGATTCTGAATATGAACCCATTTCATGACCATCACAACCCCACAAGGCAGGTGCTGTTGTTATCTCTGTTTTACAGATGGGGAAACTGAGGCATACAGCCAGCACGTGACAGAGGTGGGGTGTACCCACCCAGTCTGGCTCCGAATCTGTGCTGTTAACCACGAAGCCCGCCTGACCACAGAGCTCTGCCCCTTAACATTTTCCAGAAGTCTATTGCAATCCCCTGTGATCTGCCTAAACTAGCGAACATGCAGAGGTCTGGTGCTGGTGAGAATGTAGACTTTGCTGGCTGGGAGGGGTCCCTGGAAGGATCCTCAGGAAGGAACAATAGAGCAACACGAAGACGCCCAGTGGGGATTTTCTATAAAAACATCAGCTTTGTTGGGAACAGAGGGAAGAAAATGGGTGAGGGTGAGGCTGAGGATGTAAGATGCAATCCATATGGGAGTACATTAAGATATATGTGTATACATGTTTGGAAGTCGGCACACATGTGTTTCTGGTTGTGTGTGAAAGTGTTTATGCATTCATTTTTTTATACCCACTGTGTGCATGAGCGTGTCTGCGTGTGTGTGTGTGCGTGTGTGTGTGCGTGCACCTGTGGGCTTGCTAATGTGTATGGAAGGTGCTAGAATAAATTCCTTCTATAGTGACTGAGTTTCTGCCTATGTAGTGAGGTCATATACACATCTGGGTTACTTGGCTTCAGGAGTACCCAGTCCTCCCTGTCCACTGTGTGATTCCCATCACTCTTCTTGAGCCAAAGGAAAATGAAGCTGAGAAAAAAAGAGAGAATTCTAAAAGAAACACTCCCCCCCCCCGCCGGAAAAGGCTATTATTTGCTCAGAAGGCCATAGGATGAGCAATATACTTGGCGATTTTCCCTCCTCTTTAACGAAGCTGAGGCCCAGCTGGAGAGGACCACAGAGTCCCCTGCTATGTTGACTCCCCAAATCCATAGCCCATCCCCGTGGGCAGTCAGGACCTAGTACAGGGGCTCACAGGCATTGACCATCTGGCCATGAACTGGGAACCTGGGAGGGCCTTTCCACGTTCCACTTCCCCACACCCTTAAAATTTTAAGACCCCATTCAAGGCCAGCCCTGCTGTCCCCAGAAATACTGTTTATACAAGGGTTTTTCAAGGAGCCACTGTCTACAGGCAGACAGGGAAAGGAAACAGAGCATTGCTGCTGCTGTAGTTTCAACACAAACTGTGAGCATGACTGGGGGCATTTGTCTGTCTGCAGAAGTGGCACGGAAGTGGCAGCCCAGGCTTCTTGCACCGGAAGGAGATGGCTGGGCCGATATTCCTAAAGAAGCCAGAACAGGGAGAGCCCAGGGAGAGGGCGACCAGAATTGCTTGGCGGCCGGGATGACAAGCAGGACCAGCAGAGGGCGCCACCGCGCTGACGCTCGTCTTGCTGCGCGCGGTGCAGGCAAGTGGGGGATGCTCAGAGAGGCCAAAGAAGGATCGATTCAATACTGTACCCCCTCCTCTGTCTCCCTCCAGCTCCTATCTCTTCTCTCCTTCCTGCCCCCTCCTCTGTCGCTCCCTTCCCTCTCCTCTCTCAGTCTTTCTTTCTTCCCATCTCTGGCCCCCACCCCCTCCCCAACTTGAGCGGCCACCCCAGGGAACCTCAAGTCTAGTAACTGAGTGTTAATTATGTCTGAGCGGATTCTAGAGAAAAAGAAAACCATATACTGTATCAGCAGAGAAATGGTTTCACTATGAGGAAACTAATGATGCTTTTATCAGGAACAATATAAAGATCGCTTTTTTACTAGTGTGTGTCCCCTAGGGTTCAGGGCTATGAGATATTTCTGTATCTGGCTTTAGGTTCCTCTGAGCTTTTACATAATCAAATCAATATAGCCATGATTCACCCTCTGGCAACAACTGCTCCCTGCAAGTTCGCTGTTGCTTCTTTAGTGGCTAAAGAGAAAATAAATAAATATATAGAAAGGAACTCATGAATCCGTAAACATTGATTTGTTTGGTCTTCAGTCTTCCTTTTTAATTGCTCTGCATACACATGCACACACATGCACATGAAGTGAGCATATAAGGTCACGGTCAGAAATGAAGTGGCAGACGATGGGCCAAGACATATTTACCATTGTCTGTACGGAGGAGATTCGTCCTGCTTTTCAGAGTCAGATTTGCTGCTTGTCTGTCCTCCAGTATCCTTTTCCTACATAGTCTTCGTCTTCTTTCCCATCCCTGTGAATTCCCTACATTCCGGACATGATTTTGGTTCTTGCTTTTCTCTTTGAGCCATATTGCTTTTATCAGGAATTTCCCTCCCCTCTGCCAGGCAGAAACGCTCTCCCTTGGACCTAGATCTCGTCCCAGTGCCATCAGTGAGAGCTCAAGCTTCTCTCTCCCCTGACCTGGGGACAGTTGGCATGGACCCCAAAGAGAACAACACATGGGAGTGGGAAGGAGAAGAGAGGTCACAGGGCCACCTGAGAACAGATCTTGCCATTTCCTCGGGCAGCGCACCTTCCCTTCTCGTGTCTCCTGAGGATCAGCCCAACCTTTACAGTTCACGGAAGGATAGCACTGGCAACGACTGTTGAAATCTTTCACAACACAGGCAGTTTGCCACTCCTTCTGCTTCCCCTCCCTTCTTTCTCTGGGTAAATAAACAAAGATATCTTTCTTTTGGACTAAAACATGGGTGGGGGGGCCGGGGGTGGGGGGAGGATTCGGTGTCTTAGCACACTGTCATCTGCTTTTCATAGACAAATTGGGATGACAGGAGTCTCTACATAAGGCTTTTACAATGCCACTTGATGCTGTAAATTGGCATAAAGTCGACTGAGAAAATAGGTAAGTTTCGCTACGTTTGGGGAACAAAGGTGGAGCCTCACGGGCACCTGGCTGATCAAGGGGACCGGTGAAGATTGTTTAGTCATTTCTACTCTGGTCCCAAATATCAGAAGCCTTGTTCATGCTTTGCTGGCTTTTTCCCCGCTCCTCCCTCAGAAAGAGAAAAAGTTAGAAGTGATAACATTGGAAGTGATAACAGAGACAAGACAGGAAAGGAAAACCACGTAAGTGATCAGGTGTGCTGAGCCCCGGGGGTGACAGTTATCACAAATATAAAATGGCCCCCTAATTATGGGGGAGTCTTATTAGCAGAGCCGTGTCTCCACGACAGGGATGCCATACTTCGAGAACCGCGAGAACAGAATTCTTTAAAGGTCTCCCTTCCTTGGGTAAATACTGGCCGTTGAAGAACATCGTCCTGCAGGATTCTCGGTGCTTCTATATCCCAGGACTTCCAGCCATCAGGGCAGACATGATCTAGCTTGTATTCTAGGGAAGGGAGGAGATAGTCAGCATTGGGTATTGTGGTGCTAGCAACACCACATGTCAGCATAGGGAGAGTCACAATGGCTGCCATTTATTGAACATCTGCTCTCTACCACAGGCTGTGCTGGAAGCTTTGTGTACATTATTGTATTATGTTAATTGTAATCTTCGGGACAGGACAGCAAAGAAAGTCATATTATTCCCATTTTATGGAGAAGGACATTGAGACTCAGAAAGGTTAAATAATGTGTCCAAATGCATAGAGCTGGTATATGATCAAGTTTCTTCAACCCTGAAGTCTGTGGACTTGCACCATGCCAGTGTCACAGAAAGTGTGGAAAACCTGCCAAGGTGACCTTGAGTTGATCCCGGGCAAACTCGTAAAAAATTATATAATTGCGTGTTTCTTTTCAACAAATATTAAAAAATCGTATTGCTCCCACACTGTGCCCCCTATTTCATGGATATTCTTAGAAAAAGGCTATTTTCTGATTGAAAAGAGAGAGAATCGATGTAAATCAATTAAGTAAAATCCACTGAGATGTGGGGTGTGCCGATGTGGTAAATCTCACGAGACTGGCAAACAAATGATGGGAGGTCGGGGAACACCACAGTTGACCACATTGCCTTGAAGAACAGGCGAACAGGAATATGGTCAGTAGCTGCCTTGAATTTTGTGTTGAGAAGGATTCTGAGGCCCCATGTGTTACCTATTAGCGATGTCTGCCTTGGGACACCCTGCAAGCTTGGGGGGAATAGTGACTTGTGAGGCCTCTTTGATCAAGCCCAATATGCTCCTTTCCCAGACAAGGAAGAAGCCCAGAAAAATTAACTGAACCATTCAAATGTTTTGAGTCAATAATTCTATCACGAATAGCCTTTTTCCAACAGATCCAAACATTTGCTCATGGTTCTCCATCAACACATTTTGTCCTGTGGGGAAGAGGGATCATGATATAGGCATCATTTCACCCAGTTTAACTTGCTTCTAGCAGACAGGCAGAACTGGATTAGAATCCTGCACTATTCCACATGTGATGGGAGGGAGTGACCTTTGAAGAGTCCTCCTCCACACAAGAGCTCGTCATTCTGGTGCCGTCGGCCCATTGGATGAAATAAACTACATAAGCACCCATTCTGATCAATATGTGGAATAAACCTTCAATAAACAGCACCCACTACCCTGTTACTCCCTCTCCATCCAGGGGATGCTTATTCTATGCCTACTATGTGCACGGACCTGTAACCAATAGGGTTCGCATAACAGTGCAAACAACAGGCAATTCATTTCTCAGCTCACACTTAGAAGGCTCTGCTGACACTTCCCGAGGCCTTTATGGACATCACCTTGGGCCCACAGCCCTCCAACCTTACCCCCGCCGCCACACACACACTGGTCCTGACCAAACGCTCTCACACCAGAAAAATCAGAAAATACACTAAGAAAAATCCAATAATACTTACTTGAGGTTTTTAAACTCCTTGGGGGTAGAGAGATACAAGGCAGTAAACCAGCATAGGGAAAGAAAAACAGTTAAAGAAAAAAAAACTAATAAAAAAATCCCATAGGAAGGAAATGGAAACCCCCCGCCCCCCAAATGGAGCTAAATTGTGTGGTTGCTGTATCTGCTTTCCTGGAAAGGGGGCCAGAAGCTGTGAGCATGGGGCACTTAGACTGGAATTGTTTTCTAAACAGATTTTTTTTGTAGCGTGTATTTTTCACATATTTCAACCTTTCTCAAAACGCCCTGGCCAAAAGCAGTAAAAATGCTGTACTATTAAACTTAAATTAGGGGCCTGTGTCGGCTGAGGGACCCAGCTGGGTTTCTTCTGGCAACAGGGCAAAGGACAGAGAGGGAAAGCGGACCACGGCATATTGCCCTCAGGTGCTTGCTGGGAGAGCCCGGGAACATTCCGCTCAACCAGGCCCCGGCTAACAACAGAACAGCCAAGGCAGGGGCGGGAGAGTGGGGAGAGAAATCTTTAAAAACAACGAAGGGACATGTGTATGTTGAGAAGGTAAAAAAAAAAAAAAAAAGAAAGAAAGAAAAGAAAATCTGCATGTTTTCAGAACCAGCAAGCGAGGTTAGGGCTATAGTTTCATTTGGATTTCTTGTCCCCGAAAGGGAAACATTTCAGGACTTGCGGGTAGGTTATGAAGGGGGTGGAGAGTGGCCCTGAGTTTTATTCAGAACAGTAGGTTTTAGCTAAAGCCAAGTCGGGCAAAAGAGACATGTTCACAAGTCACCACCGGTTGTGGCCACAGAAAAGTCACTTTCTGTATTGCGATTTTCCACGGGTCCTTGGGGGACCGGATCGAAAGCTTTAGAACATTTTTTCTCAGGGAAGCAAACTCTTGGGTGACAAGCTGGGTCACCTTACCATCTTAAGGGCCCAGCACAGCCTGACTTGCTCAGAGGGGACCTGAGGAAAGTTCTGTGTTCAGGGATGAGTGGGTTTATTGATCGTATGGAAAATGGGCATTTCAGCTTCTCTCCGAGGAATCAGCCTGGATGTGTCAGCAAAGAACCCCTTTGGACACATCAACCCAGGCTGAAGAGCGTGCTTATAACATCTCATGTCCACAGATTCTGGCTGGAGCATCAGTAGCACTGGCTGATGGTCCACTCAGGAAGAAAGGGAGCGAGACAGAACAGGATGCCCTCTCCCTGCAGACGGCATGTGCCCGGGTCTGCATCCGGTGCATCGCATCCAGGCCTGCGGGCAGTTATGGGCGCCGTCGGGGGACCCAACGAGCCTTGGCACAAAGATTGTTGTAGCTGGGAATGTCCTTGAGCTTGCAGATGTTTTGCAGCAAGGCTAGAACATGTGAAGCATCTGCTGGTGCCACCAGGCCTTGCAGTTGGACCTGAGCTTGGGCTGCTAGGACATGACCAAAGGAAACAAATGTTCAACCAGACATCTGAGAACATCTGTTTTATTTTGCTTGTGCGGATGCAGCCTGCCTGGTCCGAGGTGTCTGCTTTTGGCTGAGAGGTGAAGTGAAGGCCCACTGCAAACACGGGCGATGCCAAATATGGGCAAAGTCAGCTTCGGGGATTGCGTTTTTCCCTATTTAAGTTCCCTCGGTGAGATGCATGTCTTCCTAATTTATTCCAAGCCCAAACGTTCAGTGTTTGAAGGGAGGGGACAAACACGGATGTGGGGTGTCTCAGGCACCAGTCATCCTCTGGGCTTTGAACCCTTCTCTCCTTCCCAGTTCGGGAGATTTAAGGGGCCTCAAATCACCACTGCTTGGACCATCCCACAACTGGGACAAGAAAGGTGAGGCTGAGGAAAAGGGTTTGTAATAGAGCTCTCCTGGGAGGAGACCCTTAAAAAAAGGAAGGAAGGGAGAGAGAGAAAGAGAAAGAGAAAGAGAAGAAAGAAAGAAAGAAAGAAAGAAAGAAAGAAAGAAAGAAAGAAAGGGAAAGAACAAGAAAAAGGAAAAGAAAAAAGAGAAGAAGCAGTTAGGTCCCGAGCATGTTTCCTTGGGCTTCGTTTAGAATGCCCCAGTTCTCGGGGGTAGAATGATGCCTGGGTTATTCTGGGTGGAGTGCTTGGGGAGTGTGAGCCCGTGGGGCTCTGGAACGGAGGGAAGAACAACCACCACCAAAGAGAAAAAGACCCAGGCTGGTTCTGCCTGTCTTCTGGAGCCATTCAAAGCTGGGGGAGGAAAGTGGATAGAGGCAAAGACCCAGACATGGCTGCATTACGAGTGCCCCCCCCACCTACTGACCCCCAAATCATGATTGTTTTATGTGGTTCTTTCTCCCTTCGGTGAGGAAAATGGGATGCGGTGTCAATTACTGGGAAAAATATACAAAGTCCTAATGGCTAATCTATTCTTCTAAGTACGAGGAGGGCTACTACACCTAAGAGACTTGATCTAATTGTATAATAAAACTCGAATCATTCCAAGCAGGATCGGACCTGCCAGGTCTGTTGGAGGAGCTCGGGCTGCCGGGGCCGCCTTGGGCGGGAGAGCGGTGAGCTGACCCTGGAAATTGCTTGTGGGGCAAATCAGAAGGGGGACTGAAGGGAGTGGGGAAGATGGCTGCAGGGAGTAGTGAGGGGCCATAAAGATGTTGGGCTGTAAACAGTATCTTCATGTTTTATGTGTCTCCGTGGTGGCGGTTGTTTTCTCAGCTCGAACGTCTATGTCAAGAGCCTAACCTTGGAAAGAAATCCACAACGCGGCTCCATGATGTTCTCGCCCTTCTTTCTCCCCTCCCGGCTCTCATCTTCTGAAGATCCTTGTTTAAAAAATTCGCGGTGCCCACCCTTCTCACGGAATAGATCTTGTTTAATTTAAGCCTCCCAACAACCCTTGGTGGAAAATCCAGTTATCATTTTACAGATGAAAAATCCAGGAAAGGCTAAGTTGTCCGAAGTCACACTGCTAAAAGGTGATGGCACCAGGGCCCCCACCTGGGCTTTCTACCTCGCTCCTGCCCTTGGCTGCCCTTCCTGGGGCTGGCCCTGTTGTGGGGTCCCGCCAAGTGATCCTGATCGTGGTGCAAGGCGTGGTGGGGAGCCGAGGCTCGAGAGGCGGGTGTGTGTGCTGGGAAGCTGGTGGCGACTCGGATCCTAAAATTAGCTCTTCTCTTTTCAACTCTTTCTGATCCAACCTAAAAACATGAAAAGGCTTGCAACTCCCTTGCATGTAAGTCCAATGACAGCTTCTAACACTACCACAAAAGGCAAACCTTCTGTTTATTTAAGCATTGGGATTTTTTTTTTTTTTTTAAGAAAAATACATCTGGGAGTAGAAGTCACTGGGTTATAAATGAGCTCTCACCCCACCAAAGAAAAAAATAATAATTATAATAAAAATAATGGCACCGTATTCTCTGATAAACCAGTGCCAGAAAAGCTCTTGGGGATCAAGTTTTGTCAGTCCCCAGCTTTTACCAATTTAAATTCTTGGCAGAGTATTAAAAAAAAAAAAGTATAAGGTATTTGAAACTCCAGTCCCTCAGGTACTAAATCTAGTGTTTCCTGGCAATAGATGAATGTTGCTGGAGTGAAAACCTAGCACCACAGGACCATATCTCCATGGCTGTTCGTATTTATACTTAACAGACAAATATGTCATTCTTTCGGGATCCCTTTACAGGCCAATTTTTTTTTTTTTTTCTCACATGTTACCCACCCTTTTCTGATAAAAGTGAAGGCAGACCCAGGCCAGGACACAGACTTTGAGTTAGGGCTCTTCTGGTATCGGAAACCATGTTTTCCCAGAGGTGCCTCATTTCCTAAGTCGTAGTATAACGAAGAAGTGGGAACAGGACCCTCGACCCACAGCTTCCTGTGGTGACGGTGAGTGGAAGCAGGATTGACGTAGCCTGGTGGCAGTCACTAGCCAGTGACTTCACATTGCCCTGTTCTTTCTAGCGGGACTGTGATCCACTGGGAGTATTAGGACTCCATGGTCCCTCAGATGTTTTTGCCAGAACCTTGGCTTGGGAAAGGTTGTTTAACTCTTTCGGCACAGGGTCCCTTTGTAACATCAATGCCTACACTCCACTGATGAAATATGGGTCATTTTTTCGATCCCAGGCTCCTGCAATTTTGCCCTATCACAGAATCCTCTAGTCACCTTCCAGAATATTTTTCTATTCCACTGCTTCTAATCAAGTTTGTTCTCTCTCCTCTCCTCTAACCTCTGCTAATAGGAGTTTAATCTAGAAATAATCTGGAAATATCTCAAACAGCTTACCTTCCCCGAGTCTGCAGACCATATTTCAACCTTCATCATGTAAGAAGGGAAGAGGGCATGCGTTTATTGAACGCCTACTACATTTGGGGCACTGTGCTTAGTCCTTGTCCAATTTTAAAGTTGGATGAGAAGTCTTCTGAACCTCGTGAAGGAAGAACGGTATTAATATTTTACGTACTCTGAAGCCCTGAGAAGCACGGCATAAAATATTGCAATATGCCACTTCCATTGCTTGGTCCAATCTAGAGCTTCATATTTTTTGTGAGTGGAAAATATATCCTTTAACTTTCAGAAAAACGAGTTTTCAGTCAAAGTGTTAAGATATCTGAATCCTCTGTACTTCGTAAAATATTTATATCATAACCTGAGGGACACAGGGCTGTCTCGGCAGAAATGGAAAATAACTGAGGTGAGGATTTTCGACAAGAAGTTGCCGCGGGAACTTCCCACATCTCCTGTGAGTACCGCTTAAGCTTCAGCCCACACGGCAGCCTTTCCTTGGCCCGGGCTGGTGAGATGCTCCTCAGCCCATGAAAGCAACTGAGAACCACAGTGCCAAGTCGTAATGGCAATGAGGTCACCTCGTCTCGTTCTCCTGTTCTTAGAATAAGGCAATGGCTGGAGGTAGCCCCTGCTCTGTACCCTCCCTTTCTATTCTCCTTTGAAGAATTGTTCATCTATTCTCTCCCTTTCGGTCATGATGTCCGTGCTGATCTCTACGCCTCATGCTGACCTCTCCTCAGGGCTCTGGTACGGTGTGGCCAGCTGCCCATGGGACATCTGAACACGGTGGCCTCATCTCAAATTCAACATGCCCACAAACAAACCCTTTCTCTCCTAGAATTCCCTATGTTAGGCAACATCCTCACTTTGCCAATTACCCACATCTGAGATACCAGCACCCTTCTGATTCTTGCGTCTTCATGTTAACAATAGTTGCCATTAATTAATGATAACAGCTCGTTTTAACTGGATTCTACCTGTGTCCCCTGTGCATTGCCTCATTTGGCTTCTAGTCTCCTTGAGCCTTCATCACAATTCTATGAAACACATTATTATCATTCTCATCTTGTAGGTGAGAAACAAACTCAGAGATGGCAAGTGGTTGGCCCAAAGTCACACTACTGAGTGTGGAACGCCAAGCTGTGGGTTCAATTCAGACCTTGGTCTGTCCTTCTCCAGAGCCCACACTTCACTTTTCTACACCATATGGCAATCAGGTAGAGTCTGCCCGATTCTTCCAAAGAAATGTCTCTTGAAGTCATCAGTCCTGGTCTATTCCCAGGCTACCTCGCCCCTCACCATCTTTCTCCTGAAGCTGATTTTGCTAGCACTGTGATTTCCCTGGATTCAGACTTTTCCCATCAGAAACATTATCAAGAGCTCATCTTTTAAGATACAATGTTTACTAAATTGAGCGAGACCAACCTCCAGTGGTTCTCCATGACAGCAACCTTACCCAAAGTGTGTCTTGGAATATTCCCCGTATATCCCTCTCATTGAAGGGGCAAGAGTTTTCTCTGTGCCAGGAAGGAGACAAGCCAGACTAATGGAGTTTTCAGTCTAACGAAAAAGTAAGCATTGAGGTGATGAATGGTTTGAGAAAAAGTGGAGAATGGTTATGGGGGCCCCTGATCTAATCTCATCTAGCCAGCCGGTCAGGGAAGTTTCTTTTAGGAAGATCCGTAGGGTGTTTGGAGGAGTACATTGGGTTGAAGGAAACCAAATATGTTTCATTATTCCAGGTCTTCTCAAAGCCTGACAATGTGCTAAAATGTAGTGTGACCTTCCAAGGGGGTGACTTGGTGGAATACGGCATCTCCCAGATTCTCTTGGTCACGATGCCCTCTGTTCTATGAAGCACCTTACAGGGTGAGATTTCCATAGCATGCTAATGTAGAAAAGCCCACCCTAGAGAATCAAGTTCAAATTCCTCATCCTGGCTTTGGCGTTCCAAACACAATTATTCACTCGCCTCAAAAAGCGTTGCCCCATCCCACCTTCCTCCACGTCTCCCACCATTAATGCACCCACTTGCTATCAGTATGTTTCCACTCAGCTCATCACACGCGCAGGGCCACCTCCCTCACAGAGTGCTGCCTTGTTCACCCCATACTCGCCGAGTCACACCCCACTATTCAGGTCCAACTTGAAATTCCTTTTGCAATCAAGAAATTTTTTTTTTTACTTTTTCACTTTAGGTGGCTCTCTCATTTTGCAGTCCTTCAGCCCTTAGCTACACGACTCCATTACATGGAGTAGATACTGGAATCTAAAGACCTTGGTTCACGTCCCAGCTTTGAGTCCACTATCTACGCGACCCTGGGAACCTGGCTCTTCTAAATCTCAGCTTTCTTATCTGTGAAAAAGGAATATTGTTCCCTCAAAAGCTGAATCTATTTTTCCATTAAGAGGTGGTGAAAAGGAGCATAAATGTGGGGAGAAGGCATCTTAGCAGAAACGCTCTGTCATGGTCTTTGAGCGAGTCCGCCCAGGCTCTTTCCCATGCTCTCCAGGACATCAGTCAGAAGCTGCTGCTCCTTGACCCTATACTAAGAATATATCTGGGGCTTGTGTTTACCACCCAGTTCTCCTCTCCCTAACCACCCGCCCCCCCGCCCCCCCCCCACCATCACGCTCAGCCTGACTACAGCCCTCACTGGGCTGGATCCCTTGCCGGCTTCTCGCCTCAGCTGGCTCTCAGGGAAGGTAGCAGAGCTTACCTGCTAGCACGGTGGTGAACACTGGTGAAGCCAGCGATGAAGCTCGGAGGCACAACTGAGATGTCCTCATTGCCTTTGATCTTTTCCATCCTATGTCCCTGGTTATCTTAGATGGGAATGGAATCTCTTTCTCTCTGTCTGTCTGTGGTTTGTACAGAGAAGGGACTCCATAAACACTGATCAGAGTGGTGGTGCAGGTGGACTGTGGGCACAGAGAACAGCCTTTCTATACGCCTTCTCAGAAAGCCTTCTCTGCCCCCACTCCAAACTTGATTAGGTGCCCTGATCTTGATCTTTTCCTTTTGGGTGCCCCATGCCAAGGTTCAGGGATCGTCTGCCCAGCTGCTGGTCAGCTTCAAGACAGCCAAGCCTGCCTTGTCCACCTGTGTCCTGGTGCCTGGCCCAATACCTGGCCCAGAGGAGACCCACAATAAGTGTTTGTTCAAAGAGCAAATGGATGAACAACACAATGATCTTGGATGAAATGACTATAGAGGTTATTCCATCTATCATATTTACTTAAATGTCACTGTGCCTACACTTCTACATCTCCTGAAAGGTGAACTCCATTAAGACCTTATTTCCTTTAGTCCTCAGACTTTTACTCTAGGCAAGAGTTTAAAGGGATCAAGGACAAAAGTCTGGTAGACCTGGGTTTGAATCTTCTCCTCCACTTATGAGCTGTGTGAACTTGGGAAAGGTACTTAATCTTTCTGTACCAGTTTCTTCATCTATAAAATGGGAATTAAAATTGAAATTCCTCATCTATAAAATGGGTGACTGGGCAGAATAAATAAGAATGCATGTAAAATCTTTGGCACAGAGCTTGGCATATAGTCGTTCACCAAAGTTTAGTGTGTTGGTATGGTTGCAGGTGTTGACTAATGTGTTTCCAGCCTCGACGAGCTTGCAGTCTAGTCTGGGAGACACAGAGTGCCTGAGCACGCTGGTCATCAGATAGGCCCACATCCACCTCATGCTCCAGTGTAACCAACCCGGCAACCTGAACTTTAGATCCTTCTAGGGTCATGTTCAATGGGCACCACCAAAAAGGAGCTGACCTTACTCCATTTGGCATGCGCTTTTTAGACCCCAGTTGGAATTCTAGCTCCCCAACTGGCGAGCCACATGATCCTAGTCAAGCTACGTTACCTATCTTCCATTCTGGTTTCCGTTTTCATGCTTATGAAATGGTGCTAATGATGCATATCTCAATGGGCCACAGCAAAGATTAAATTAGATAGCATTCATGAAAAGGCCTTTTGTAGAGTAGGTGTGTAATAACTGTTGGTTGCCTCCAATTCTTAACCCACTTTCCCCTCCCCCACACCCTGCGCACATGCCTCCCTGCCCCCCTGCTTCCCTGATGTGCAGGAAGCAGCCCTCAAGAAGAGAGGCCCTGGGGCGCCTGGGTGGCTCAGTTGTTAAGTGCCTGCCTTTGGCTCAGGTCATGATCCCCGGGTCCTTGGATCGAGTCCCATGTTGGGCTCCCTGCTCAGTGGGAAGCCTGCTTCTCCCTCTCCCCCTCCCCCTGCTTGTGTTTCTGCTCTCGCTATGTCTCTCTCTGTCAAATAAATAAACAAAATCTTTAAAAAAAAAAAAAAAAAGAAGAAGAGAGGCCCTGCCCTGCTAGGGCTGGGATTTCACTCTCGACCCCATACAAGAAGGACACACAGGGGTGCTTGGCTGGCTCAGTTGCAGGGCATGTGACTCTTGATCTTGGGGTCCTGAGTTCAAGCCCTGTGTTGGGCAGAGAGCTTACTTAATTGAAACAAACAAACAAACACACAGATGCCCAGTGTCTGAATGTCCTTATAAGTTTCTGGATTCTAAAAGAAATATGAGGATTCTTCTTAGCGAATTCTCTCAGCTTTCTGGATCATCAGCATAGGGTTCAAATGCAGTCCTCCTTCTCTCCCTTGTCTTTCCTTTCTTCTCCTCTTAAGCCTGCACATAGGACCTGGCTCCCTAGGCCTGAAGGCAGAAGGAAACAGCATGGCCTGTTCTCTCTGTACTCCACTGGACTTCTTTCTGGCTCTCAGAGTCAACAGTGCCCCTCTCCAAAGATCCAGAAAATCCCCGCCCAAATGGGAACACCCCCACTGGTGCCCCTTTTGCAGGCCTTCTGAACCTAGAATCTCATCTCTCTGTTCTCCAGTGAGCCGACTTGCAGTTCTCACCTGCAGAGAAGGGAGAGGATAGAAGCGTTGTCTTCCTTCCCCCAGCCTTTTTATTTCTGGTTTCCGTAGTGGCTCTTCAGCATTTTGTACTGTATGTCCTCGAGACTCTCAAGGTCCTGAAGAAACAGTTGGGAAGAGATGGAAGAAGGTACAGATAACTAATTGCCATGTAACAACATTTGATTCTCTTAAGAAATTTGTAAGAGGGAGTGATGTTATGGAGTGAGTATGGTGATAACTTGAGGACAGGAACTAGAAGCTGAAGAGTCTGCTCCAGTGGGGGGGGCGGGTATACAGCTGCTGCCTGGTGGGGGGTGGGATGAGAGGGAAACCAGGGGCCACTGAGGAGGGACTACAGAGACCAGAAATACCAATGGGGATTTAAGTTGTCTGCCATAGAGTCTGTATAGACTCCTACCAGATTTTCAGTAAAATCTATGCTGCTCACCAAAGTACTTATGCAAATGGATTCTTTTGGGGGAACTCCCATAGGGGCCGAATTCTGCAGCTGGGTTGGTGTGGGACAACAGTCAGAAATGCTTGAGAAGAGGCAGAAGCTGGAGGACAAAGGGACCACCTCCACCTGGCTTTCATGGGACATACCATGGTGCCAGTTCTCATGGAGCAGATGATCTAATGGAAAAAACAAATATGCAAGCACCCAACTGGAATCTAAGCACAATGACCTCAAACCAACCATGGTGGGGTCATTAACTTCCGACTGGGGGAAGCAGAGAAAATATCAGAAGTTTTAAGAGATGACATGGATGGAAAAGGGTAAGGCCATGCATGAAGGTATAAAAGAACACGTTAGTGTTTAAGGAAGCAAGATTGAGTAATATCATGTGACTCAAGAATGGGGGTGTCTTGGAAACACTTGATGGAATTGGGGTTTTATTACCCAGACACGGAAGGATTTTGAAGACCCGTGTGACTCTGACAATCAGTGAAGTGTAGAGTGGAGGCATATACATGAGGAACTCAGAGACGGGGTAGGAAATGACTGCAGTCATCCAGGTGAGAGAGGATTCAGCCCTGAATGGGGGGTCCTAGCAGGGCTTCCCTTCTCAGCTAGCCTGTCTGGGTTCAATCGTCCCCTTGAATGTGCCTGTAGAAGAGCTCGAAACTCTTCGAGTAGTCCATCATTGGAGCTCACCTTGTGTATCCATTGGCTTTAGTTGCTCTCCTCAAGCCCGCTTCCTCCATTCCCCACAAAGCCATCAAGGAAAGGAATCAAAGACGCTCCAGTAAAGCAGGTGATTGGCGGGCTAGGAACAATGCAGGGAGAGGGCCTGGTTGGCCCCCCAGTGGGGGAGCTGGGTGCTGGGGGAGAAGGACTGATGTGAATCCACGTGCGAGATTCAGCTGTGTATTGATTAAGCCCATTTGCACGTGAACCTCATCATCAGCTCCTGCTTAAGCCCTCGCTTCCCCGGTAATTGACTCTCGCATATTGATTAAGATGTTGATGTGTCCCAGGATTTCTCGGTGGTGATGCTGATGCGGGCTGGCCTCCCGGCAGGCAGGGCTAACAAAGCTCTCGCAGTTTGGCTGTCACCGCACGCTCCTTAATGGATAAAGCTGTCATCTGAGAGCTGGAATGTCTTGCAGGCACAAAGACGAAATTAACTGTTCAATAATGTATGGGACATGGAAAAAACTTTACCCAACAACTCGAATTGATTGCTGTAAGTGTTTTGACTGCACTTGCCTGCTTTGCATAAAGTCAGCGACTTTGGCTAGCCTGATTTTCACACACAGCCATTTCTCGGCCTCTTTCCCAACAAGAGTTGAGAGACATCGGCGGCTGCCAGGAACGGGCCGCTGTCGGTGGCGGGGCGGGGGGGGGTAGGTGGGGTGGGGAGCAGGTGGGCACGGCTGACACCTTCCCTCGGGATCTTTGAGTGATCCCCGGTCTTTAAAGCAATGCATTCCTGGCAGTTCTGCGGGATCTTGCTGGAATTGATCACCCTGGGTGAATGGGGTGAATCACTGGGTGTGTAGTTCCCGGATTCTGTGACCTCACTTTGCCCGTGGTTCTCTTCCTCTCCCACTGTGTTAGGCTGAGGCCCCTGGCAGAAAGAGGCTGTCAATCGGACCTATAGGGGGAGAGGGCAGTCGGGTCACACATTTAACACCAGTTTGATAAACAATTTCCATGTCATGTAAAGTGGACCTTGCTTATTATTTGGGATTTCGTTAAACACCAGGTGAACTCTCCCACAGATACCAGAAACCACTGTGCATTTCTCCCCGAGTCTGCTCGCCTTCTAACCTGGGAAAGGGGGAGAATATCAAGGTAGCAAACCTATCCTCTACATCCTTTCTGCCAAGCTCAGCCTTTTAAAAACAGAACGAGACCCTTTGAACGCAGCTCTGTTTTATCACAGGATCTTTATTGAAGTTTTAATCAACACGAGCAGCTGACAAAATAGGAGCTTGCAGATTCGGCTGTACGTTATGTATCCTCCTTGTGAGTCCGAAAAAAAAAATCCTAGCATTAAAAAAAAGGGAAAATAAACAGCCTCATTTAAAAAACAAATGAATCCCACCAAACCAAGGAAATCCTCTCGCACCCGGAGGAAGAAGGCCTGCCGTGCGGCGTGCCGACTGCGGCCCCGCAGTTTGGAGCCTCGTGGAGATCATTACCATAAAACAAATAACCATCTCGTTTTTGTCGCCCACTATGAGTGAACTCAAAACCTCAGGCCCACGTCCAAAGATTCCTTCCCCGCAGGCCCTGCCAGCTCCGGATCAGGCTGACACCTCTACAGAAGGGAAGGAAGGCATGGCCTCTGTGTCCAACTCCAGAACCTTCTCTCGGTCCAGCCCCTTTCTTCCCTCACCCAACAATGGACAAACGCACACCAGTTTGAGTTTCTCTGCTTCGGTATGTGAGACAGCGCTGGGTGAGGAGGGAGGAACACTCTCCTTTTTCTATCCCCATCGGGGTCCCTTTTTGAAGCCAGGCGGCCATCTTGTGCTCCAAGAAGGGCATCCCCTGGGTCTGCATAGCTATTTCGTTTAAAAACTGGTGCATGGAAACTATTGAAGAGAGGGACCCTGGTGGCCGCAGCCCACCTGAAAAGACTCCTGCTTTGACAGCCGATGCCACTTCTCTCTTCTCCGAGATAGGGAGTGAATGCGAGGGCAAGGGGAGTGTGGCCCTCAGTCTCAGGAGGGGTGGCGTTATGATGGAGAACTGGCCTCTCCGGTGGCTTAGACCTAGATTTGAATCTGCTCTGCCACTCAAAACGTGTGGGCCTGGCACCCGGGAGGTCTCCCTAAATATACATTGGCAGAAAGGATGAGTGAGGAGGGGGAGGGGGATGAAGATACGACCCTCGAGCAAGGAGGGTGTGCACGAAGTACCGGGAAGATCAGCTGAGCCATGATCCCTGAGGAAGGTTTCCTGAAACAATCTTTTAACTGGGTTATGAAGTAACAGCTGCATTCTGTTTGGTAGAGAAGCATTGGAAGACTCGAGGTATGACGAGCTGAAATGTGGCATTAGCCTGAGGATCCTGGGGAAGTCTCGAGATCTGGATGGGGCTTTGAATGCCAGATGGGGCCTGGAAGGGAGCATTGGAGTCTGGAATAGGAGAATGGCAGGCTCTCCCTTTGGGAATGATTATGTAGCCATAATGGAATGATCATGAAGGGACCCTGGGGAGTCAGGACGCATGATCTGTCCAGGGAGGCCACTCTGGCGTGGAAAGGGCTAAGGCTCTGGATAGCAAGGTAAAGAAGAGACATAATCTTGGCAGGTCTCGGGGGGGACTTCCCAGCCATGAGATCCTCCAATACTGTGGTGGCCTTCATGTCAGATTTTCAGTCTTGGGATAAAGACTGCAGGAAACTTCCCTAGAAGTTCTGTTTCTGTGCATTTTATTAGTTTGCAACCAGATCCAGAGAACTGGATCCCTAAGCCAAGACATCTTCCCGTGGTCCATGAATATTCCTTAGATATTCATCCCATGTAGGTAGTGGGGACACAAAGATGCAATGCTGCCGGTCCCTCTTCCCTGGTGTTTTCAGCCCACAGCAGACAGACAAACTGATACACGGAGGACCATGAGACTAACTCAAATGGGGGTGGTACCTCTAAGCTGGTCAGAGTGCAAACGGGAACTTGTCTTCGCCAAAAAAGTAAAAGAGAGGTTCCAAACGTTGTTCATTGCAATGGGATGACAGAAAGATCGGGAAAAAGTGGGGCAAATGTACAGAAGGGCATGGTTGGGTCTGGCCAGGCACTCGGTTTGGTAGAAAAATTGGGCTGGCCTAGCCATAGCTCCACAAGTGAGCCCCCCCCCACCGCCCCCCCCACCTCCGGCTTTGAGAAGCCAGCACTGCTGAATGGGGGAAGGGGGTTCCTAGAAAGACTTCGTAATTACTCTGGTCACCTTTAGCTTCTAGACTTCCCAAAGTACAGAGAGTGCTTGCCCCTTGGCCATAGGGAAGAACAGTAAATTAGGTCAGAACTGCAATTTCTCCTCATAGGTAACTAGGGTAATTGTCCCAGAGCCTGGGTGACCAATAGCCAGCTCCCCAAATCTTGTCTCAAGGCAATTGCAGTAAGTGATTTGCAGTGGTGGGAATGGAAGTGATTTATTCTCAGAAGCCTGTCTGCATTGCTGTTAAATCATGTGTATTTTGTTACGGGACACGAGTGAGCTAGCTGTTCCCCGAACTGCACTCCTTTGCTTCGGGCCCCCACGCCGGTTGCACAACTGCTTATTTCGGGTGACAATTAGCAGGAAATGATGTTAAGGGCCCCAGGGTGGTCACTTTTCCAAGGGACTCTGGGTATTAAGTTTCAATTACTTAGAGTCTCTGATCTAGGTCTCCAAAAGGAAATGAGCTTCTTTTATAGTTGTTAGAGAATATCAGGGTTTTGGTTTTGGTTTGTTTTTTTTTTTCCTTCTTCCCGTCTTCTGTTTTGTCAATTTTCAGAAAGTTAAACTAAGAATTAAAGCAAAGGGGCTCTGAGGTCCAATCTGGCAGAAGCACATCTATTTCTCCCACCATCCACACTCTAAAAGGCAAACCGAGAAAGAATAAGAAGCAAGGAATAAAGCCAAGTGAAATAACATTTATTTGCCGGTTTCCCTTCAAGATGTGAAGCCCGTGTTATTGAGAATGTTCCAGGCAGGGTCCCCGGGGGGGAGTGCAACCGTCCCAGCATTTCCTGCGCTGGTAGGCGACCCGCTTGCTCGTTCTCCTCGGAGGAACTTTGCTTCAGGTCCAGAGAATAGGATGCATGGGTTTCCAGGGCCGGGTAGCAAACGGGGGTCTGGCCCAGACCAGCTGAACGAGCAGGGTTTCTGTCAACTGTGGCCGGGGCTGGCCTGGTACTTTTCTGCCGGGTCTGTGAAGACAGCGAGCAGTGTGTTTGAAGTCTGGTCTTTGGGAAGGAGACCCAAGAGAGCATGAGCTGGGCTTGTCTGGATATCAAAGTCCAAATTAAAAATTTATTCCAGTGTTTGAAAAATTCCTGGCCAGAACCTTCATCTGGATTAAAAAAAAGTACAAACCTCCTTGTTTCTTCAGTGGCTCCAATTGAGGACGAGAGGATTTATTCTGAAAAAGGAAAAAAAAAAAAAGCAAGGCCAATAGTTCCATAAGTGGACTCAGGTCAGATGGCTTCTTAGCTAAAGCTGCGGGCAAAGTAATCAGTTAAACCACTTTGGGTACCTGGGAAGTGCTTGTTTTCGTTATCATGTTTGAATCTTCTTTTCTCCCCTCTCCTATTGCATGTCACATCACCTGGCTCTTTGCTGCTGGAGCTGGAGGGGACAGAATGAGAAAGAGCTTCTCCCCCTTACCTACCCCCACCCTTGGACCCTGCCCCCTGCCCCCACCATTCCACTGGACAGAAAAGTAGAGATAAGGCTTTTTATAAAGTCGTAGGTTTGAGGGGGGAAAATGGAGACCAAGCAAATGATCTCATAGTAATTTTGAAATTATAGATCACTAAGAGCACAAAAATCATCAGGCAAAACCAGGAAAAAAATTAAATAAGGAAGAAATGAAAATTTCAACAAAAAAATTAAACCAAGGCCATTAACAAAACTTATAGAAGGAAATGGAACTAAGTCTATATGGAGCATTATTTGTGAAATATGAACAGAAGTTGAGGATGAGAAATCAGCTCGGGGGGCAAACCACCTAAATGAAGGATCAAGATCGATGTATCAAATTGAGATTGAAAGCCAAGGGCAGAGTAGAGGAAAGGGATAGAACCATGTCGACAGGCGGAAGCAATGGAAACTAGGAGTGGAGATGGTACCAGAACTACAAAGACATAAAGCAACCTGCAGAAGGTAAATGTTAGGAATCAAATGAATTTACACAGGTCTTCGGGTCTAAGGTTTTTGCTATTGTTGTTTTGGTCCAGCTTGGTAACTTGAAGTATAACTTATATATCCATCATTAGTGTGCAGTCTGATGAATTTTTCAGAGCAAATGCACCCACGTGACCACCATTCAGACCTGGCCGTGGAATGTTGCCGTTACCCCTAAAGCTACCACCTTTACTCTCACTCGCTAATTGTGACCTCTCTTCGGACAGCAATCAGCAGAGATAAGTTGTGCTTATGTTTGAAGGTCACTGAGAGTCACACAATATTTTAAATGCCTTTTTTATTTCTTCCTTCCTTCAACATTACATTTATGATTTTTGTTCGTGTTGTTGCATGCAGTGGTAGTCCATTCATTCTCATTGATATATGGTATTCCATTGTATGAATATACCATAATTTATACCATTCTACTGTTGATACATTTGTGTTGTTTCCAGCTTTTGCTAGTAGAAAACAGCACCGCTCTGAACATTCTTGTGCATGTCTTTTGGGACCCTTATATGTACATTTCTGTGGGGATATATCCAGGAAAATTGTTGGGTCATAGGGTATGCATGTGTTTAGCTTTAGCAGACGCTGTAAAAACAGTCTTTCCAAGCAGCTGGGCCCGATTACAATCATGCTAACAGCGTGTGTGCCAGTTCCTATAGCTTCACTTCTGCACCAATAGTCAGCATTGTCAATTTACCTTAAATTTTACACATTTAGTGGTTAAGTGCTTAAAACTGAATTGTGATTTTGATTTTGCATGTCTAATTGTTCATCTTTTCATAAATTTGCTATCAATTTAGATATCTTTTTTGTGAAGTGGCTTTTCAATTATTTCTTCCAATTTTAATGAACTGTATGTTTTTTGTTGTTGTTTTAGCAGAAGAAATCTTTACATATTCTGGATACAAGTCCTTTGATATATTTTTGGAAATATCTTCTCCCATTCTATGACTTGCCTTTCATTTCTCTTAATGGCATGGGTCTATTTGCTTTTCTTTTCTTTTTCCATAGGGAAAAGTTCTTAATTTTAATAAGACCAATTTATCAATCTTTTGTTTTATGGCTAATGAATTTTAGGTCATTTAAATTTACCTACAGCAAGGTGATGAAGATATTCTTGTGTGTTACATTATAAAAGCTTTATTGTTTAAGCTCCACACTTAAGTCTGATTCATCTGTAATTGACTTTTATATATGGTGTGAGACAGGGGTAAAAGTAATTTTTTTTTCCCTGGAAATCCAATTAACCCAACCATTTCTTTAAGAGACAATTCTTCACACACTGCATTTACAATGATGCCTTTGTTATAAATCACGTGATTTATATGCAGCTCTGTTTTTAGATTCTCAACTCTGTTCCATGGGTCTATTTGTCTCTGTTTACACCAATTTCACACAGTCTTAATTACTGTTGCTTTAAAACAAGTTTTGTTATCTAGTAGCGCAAGTCCTTCCAACTTCTTCTTTAAATTTGTCTTGATTTTTTTTTTTTTTTTTGAGCGAAAGAGAGCTAGTGGAAGGGAGGGGTAGACGGAGAAAGAGAGAATCCTAAGCAGGCCCCATGCCCAGCGTGGAGCCCAAAGTGGGGCTCAGTCCCACAACCCTGAGATCATGACCTGCTCCAAAATCAAGAGTTGGACACTTAACCAACTGAGCCACCCAGGTGCCCCTGCCTTGAGTATTCTGTAACCTTTGCATTTCCATGTAAGTTTTAGAATTAGCTTATTAATTTTCACAAGGAAAAAAAAGGGAGGAAGGAAGGAAGGGAAGAAGAAAAGAAAGAAGGAAGGGAGGAAGGAAGGGAGGGAGGGAGAAAATCTGCTGGGATTTTGACTGATTTTGCACTGAGGCAACAGGCCAATTTAGAGAGCATCAATGGTTTTACAAGACTGAGTCTTCAAATCCAATTTACATGATATATCCCTTCATTTATTTAAATCCAACACTATTCTCTCTAGTGTTCCGCATTTTTTACCCATAAGTCAGGTACATATTTTGCTAAGTTTATTCCCATAAAGGTACTTGATTTTTAAAATGCTATTGTAAATGGTATCAACTTTATTCTTTTCTAATATTTATTGTAAGAATATAAAAATGTAATTGATTTGTTCCTATGTACTCTTTATATTTATTAGCCTAGCTAAATGTAATCATTTGCTATAATAATTTACCCACAGATTCTATGTATGCAATCATGTCCACAAACAACATCAAGTTTATGTATTTTCTAATCCTTAAGTTTTTAAATTTCTTTTTCTTATCTAATTACTCTAGCTAGAGCCTTCAGTGCAATGGTAGATAGAAATGGGGAGACTGAATATCCTTGTCTTGTTCCTGATCTCAGGGAGAAGCTGATTAAGTATAGGTTTATTAGACATATCCTTTACACATTAAGAAATTCCCTTCTAGTCCTAATTTGATGAGAGTTATCTTTTTAATCATGAACAAGTACTAAGTTGTATCAAATGCTGTTTATTCACCTATTGAGATGGTCATAGTGTTTTTCTTCTTTATTCTGTAACTGTGGTGAATTATACTGATTATTTTTTAAGTGTTAAACCAACATTGCATTTCTGGAATAAACTTTGTTTTGTCATGATATTCAATTGTTTTAATACATCTCTTTGCTAATATTTTGCTTAGGAATTTTAAATCTATGTTCTTCTCCTATAATGTCCTTGACAAGTTTCAGTATCAAGGTTATGCTGGTCTCATAAAATGAGTAGAAAGGTGTTTCCTCTTTTTTCTATTCCCTGGAAGAGTTTGTATAACACTCATATTTTCCTCAAATATTTGAAAGAATTTTCCACTCAAACCATTTGGACCTTAAGATTTCCTTGTGGGGAATTTTAAATTATGGATTTAATTTCTTTAACAAATATATGAATATTAAAATCATCTTTTTCTTCTCATATCAGTCTTTTCGCATTTTTCCGGGAATTTGTTCATTTCACCTACATTTTCAAATTCATAAATTTCATAAAATTATTCATAATACCCTCTTAATATTTTTTAATGTCTGTATGGTGTGCACTGATAATCTGTGCAAGCTCTCTTTTTACTTATCTAGTTCAGTCTTTCCAGGGATTTATTTGTCTTTCTCTAAAGGATACAGACAAATACACAGAAAGATAATACATTATACGTTTAGAATTAAGAGAATGTCACCTGAAAGGTATATAGTGAATGGTGGCTTAAAAGGAGGAGAAATTATGATTGGAAAGCTCAAGAGAGACTTGTAAAGTGAGAAGTCTTTGAGCTAAACCTCGAAGAAAAAGGGAGAATTTGGGCAGCATAAAGAGAAGGAAAGGCACTGTTGGCAAAAGGGGAAGTTGGAAATAGTCATTTGGATAAAGTACAGCAGAGAATCAGTGAAAGTGGGAAGCCTGAAAAGATGGGACGGTTGAGACTTAACAAGAGACTTGAGTCGTAGACAATGAGAAGACTGGAAATTTACGATATTTTGTTATCCTGAATATTTTGGTAAACACAAGGAACAATGCTGAGAAAAGACTCCAAGTTTTCCAGCATGGTGATTGGGAGGATGGTGATGTTTCCAGAAAAATAAAAGAAAATAAAAACACAAAAGGCAGGAGAAAGAGCATTTCAGGGTTTAGGAATGAGACTTCATAGGTACCAGCAAGGTACCTATGAAGGCTGAAGCCAAGGCTGGATGAGCCGTTAAGGGAGGGAGCAGAAGGAGACAACCGGGCTGCGTCCAGGGCCACTGACTAACAGCTCCCTTTAGGAAGTAAGAGAGAGACGAGCCAGTGGCACAGGTGAGAGTGGAGCATGGAGCCATGGAAGCCGAGAAGCAGGGTTTTTAGTCAGGGAGAGTTGATGGTACGAGCTTCCACAGAGCAGGTGCGTGGCAAGGACTGAGAAAGCTCCCGGATGTGGCATTGCGGCACGTGGGACATCACGGAGACCGTGAATGGTTAGTGTCAATGGGGAGAGAAGAGAGAGCTTCGTTCTAATGGGTATGCTTTTCCAAGCTGTGCAACTCACATGGTCTCTCATTCGACAATTATTTACTGGCTCCATTTGCCAAGAACCTGCTTATGGCAGTGAACAAAAGAGGCATGATCCCTCTCCTAGTAAGCTTCCAAGCAATAGAGAAGCTAAACATCAGATAAATATAAAGAAATAATTAAAAACCATGGTTAGTGCTTGAGGCAAAAGAAGAGGGGGTGAGGAGAGAGACTAAAGGAAGGAGCCTGGTTGAGACAGCAGGGAAGGGTCAGGGAATGCCTCCCCGTGGATTGCGTGCAGGAGCATAAATGGATTGTGACAGTCCGTGTTGAAGTAATCAGATGAGCAGCGCGAGTGCCTCATTCAGGGGTCCTGTAGACGCCGAAGTTCTAGAACTTGCAGAGCATCACAACTCCCCATCTTCGTACAGTGCTCAAACCTTGCTCCCATCACCTGCCTATCTTCAGGAGGTAGAGGTCAAAGGGGGAAATTTGGAGGTTGACGCAAGGTTGTCTTCAAAAGCACACGGGGAAGATGAATCTACCAGTGTTAAGTTATAAGGTCGAGAGACTATGACGGCTGGTCTGATTAATTGTAATTATCATTTTAACATTTATAATGGATACTCATAATCATACGGCTTCTAGAACACCGTCATTATCTTTCACTTTTGAAATGCCTGGGTTTCCCTACAGACTTGGGAAGGGGCTTTTATTAGGCCCAGATCATCAATCCAAACCTTTTAAGGTAAGGGTGTTGCTACCCCAGCAGCCAAAGAGACGTTTGCTAGCCTGGAAAAAAGCACTAAATAGTCATTAGCTCCTTCAATCTGTTTACCAGCCCGCCTGTTGCTGAGGTTAGACTGGCCTCAAAATTAACACTCTGCTCTATTTGTCCATCAGCATTGTTGTCTTACAGAATGTGTTCTCAAGTGGCCATGGGCAAATCTTGTTTCAGGCCGGAGCTATGTTCCTGGGGAAAAAATGTCTAAATTAAATTTAGTTTATTCAGTTCCATTGGAAATGAAGAGTGTGTTTAAAAGAAAGCCCCACTCAATACTTTTTAAAGCAAGTATCCATCATTTGCTCTGACTGGTCTCAGAACTCCTGGGGGAGGGAGTGTTTGCTTCCTTCTTTTATCAGGGGGGCAACTTCATATCCAGTTGGTTTTTTCTCACCTCTGGTGACCCCTTCATAGGAGCGAGGACGCTCACGCAGCTCTGCTCTCCCCCACCCTCCATGACCCACCTCTGGCCATCCCCTTTCTCTCCCAGCCTTCTCTCACTCCCGAGTGCTCCCCAGGGCTCTTGGGTCTTGTCTCACTTGGGTACCCTCTCTGTGGATGCCCTTGTCCCCAAACATTTAGGTTGGCACCTGCACCTTGACCTGTCCGTGTTAAGACCTCTTGAAATCCACAGGGACAACTCACCAGTGACTAGGGACAGAGCAGCTGTATCAACTCAGCTTAGGGAAGCTCAAGTATCCAGTGATCTTGGCTGTGTGGAGTTTGAAATGAAGCCCAACATATTACTCACGGCAAAACCAGGGGCCAGCCAAGTTAAATAGAACGCTCCCCAAAACCTTCACGGGCTGATTTGAGAAGGAAGCTTCGATCTAAAGAGCAGCTATTTTGTGCCTGTTTGTATTTTTTTAAACAACATGCTCTCCACAAGTGAGATGGGAAAAGTAGAAACCTCAAAGAACGATATTTGTTAAAATATTTGTTCATTTAAAAAGCTTAGACCTACGATCATATGCCATGTTCCTTTAACTTCCTAAGAAAGGCCAGAATTTTAGGGAGCAGCTCTTTTTTTTTTCCAGAAACTGTGCTGAGGCACCCAGGAAGCATGTTCCCACCTAATCTTCATGCCAACTCTGTGGTACAGGTAGCATTGCTGTCCCCCTTTGCAGATGGCAGGCTGAGGCCCAGAGAGTGCACAGACTCTGCTTTTAAGTGACGCGCTAGGCTTTGAACCCCGGCAGCCCGCCTCTGCATTCTTACCTGCTCTTAAACAAATGCAAGTACCCAGGAGCTTTCATGAAGAGGCCACCTCAAGAGAAAGCCATGACTTTACCCCCCTGCCCCCCTCCGCCCCCTGTCTGTGAGTGGAAGCCAGTTTGTGCTCGAAAGAAATCTAAAGGCTAGGAGTCCAATAAAGCTACATAAGCCCCGTTGAACCAGGCAGGGCTGGAGTTTGCAGATTATTTTCTGCATTGACTTGGAGGAAGAAAGAGAATCATATAATGGACATACAGAAAATATTTTTATTTTCAGGTTTTGTTTTTTTTTTTTTTTTTTTTTTTGGTCAGATCTGAGGCCATGGGTCCTTTCCTCTGTTGGCTTTTCCTACCTGGGATTATTTCAAGGAGCCTGAAGCTGAGTCCTGGGTCCCCCACCAGCCAGGCCTGCCTCTTCTTTGATCAGGTACCTGCACTACCCTTTGCAGTGGCCTGTCCACGCAGACATGTTTATTCCAGCACTGAGCATCTCGCTTCTCGAAAAGCCCTGGGAATTAGCTTGTTTTCCATGCTGAAAGTTTTCATTTGAAAAATAACCCTCTTTGTTTAACTAATGAAAAGGAGGGGCTGCCCTCCCTTCTCGGGCTGGGTAAGAATTCCATGGGCAGTAATTCTGTTTCTCGGTGGAAAATGTTTCGGTCTCTTAGTGTTGTTTTGCAGACTGGCCCCTGCCTGGCCCTGGCTCCAAGGACCACACGTACACACACATGCGCCCTGGCCCGTGCAAGCTTCCCCGCGGGGGGCTGGGGATGGCTGCATCCCCTTTCCAGCACCTGCAGGACAGCAAAGAGGTGGGCCAGTGGCCGACACCCAGCCAGAGGCATGGCTGCTTGCTTGGGAACAGAATGCCTTCCCGGGGCCAGGCTCTGAACCCCAGGGGCTGGGTGGGCCGCGGGGGAAGGAAATGAGACTCTGACCTTCTCTTGTTTCCATGCCACCCCCATGTCAAGCCATTCTCTCTCACACTGGGGGGGGGGGGTCTAACATTCCCCGCTCAGTAGCTGAGTAGGAAATGGTGGCAAACGCTGCACGGTCATCCTTGGACTCACGGCGTGGCCAGCATGGTGCTGAGTGGCCAGGACTGTACAGAGCGTATCAAAACACGGCCCCAGAGGCAACTCAGTGGAAGGAAGAAAAACACGGACGCCCAGATCACCCAGACTGAGCCTGTGTCTGCGGCTGTGGGCGAGGAGGTTATTTGTCCCACAGGGATGGGCAGGGCCATGGACGATCTTGGCCACGGAGTAGATGTCCACGAAGCATCTTTCTTCCCTTCTCAGTTCTCTGAAAATTGCCCATCTCCTGTCTAGCTGGGAAGACAAATGTCTGGGAGGCAAGGTACAAACACTTGAGTGCCGTGCCATTCTGCTGCCAAGTTAGGGGGAGCCGTCAAGAGGGCTCTGTGTGTTCTAGGGACCCAGGGGTCTGTCACCAGTGGTAACTGTGAAGTCCAGCGAATTCAAAGAATTCCCTCTGTCTAGAGTCTTCGTATGGGAAAGATACAGCTGCCCCGAGTGCGTGGCTTAAACATAGTTCTGCTTAAAATGAGCAAAAGTGATGGACAAGAGGACCACAGTACGAAAATAGACATTTTGAAGATCCGCATGCGTAAAATGTAAAAAGCCAGCTGTTAGCATGGAGTAAATAAATAGCTTTGAAAGGAGACAGAGATAGGATGAACAAGTGTATCAGTCAGACTGCTTTTGGTTTTAAGTGCCAGAAACCCTTTTCTAATATTACCTGAAGCAAATAAATAAATAAGGAATTCACTGGTTCCTATAACCAAGACATTCTGGGTTAGGTCCTCAGCTGGGACTAAGAGCTAACTTGTTCTCTCTCTTTCTTTCTCTCTCTCTCCCTCTCTCATTCTGTCAGATAGCCAAATTCTCTCTTCATGACTAACTTCCTGCTCCTGGTTTAGCAACCCTGGCAGAGACAGAAACTCTCAGCATCTGTAAGTCAAAGCCAGGGAAGACTCAGCTAGCTCTGAACCTGTCACTGGCTAGGGGATAAGGTGCCATACTTGCTTTGTGGTAGTTGGCCAAAATGTTTGTGGAGTACCTCCTCTGTGGTAGGCACTGTTCTAGCCACCAGGGACATAGCAGTGAGTGGGCCAGCCAACGCGTCGTCCCCGGGTAACTTACGGTCTTGTGAGGAGCCAGCATTTTAGTTGAATCCCCTTGCCTCTTGCTACCCGCCCCCCCCCCCCCGAGAACCAAACAAAGACAGAGTCCTGGCAAATCCTTTGCAAAATTAACAGAAAGTCACCGAATACAATGATAATGTGCTGAAGGTTCCTACACGTGAGACAAGCATTCAGGTCCCCACATTCCAAATAGCGAGGCGGCCTCAGCGTGAATGGTGCCTCCTGGAGGTGTGCTGTGGGCAGTACAGCCCACCAGAAACGGCGTGGGCTCTAAGGACATAGCTTCTCTTCGGGGTTTCTTGCAGAAAAGTCTCCCAAGGAATGCATATGGTGTGCATGACAAGCAGGGGCCTGCAGGACGACCCTGCAGCTCTTGGCATCTGCCCTTCTCACCCTGGCTTCGGGAGGTTTCCAGAGATAAGAACTCTGCAACTCCTGCTGAGTTGTCGGTTACTCTTGAGGAGCCCATGGAGACCTTAATAACCCAAGAAATTATTTTTCAGGGGAAAACACACTCATATATATGTATATGTATGCACATGTATATATATATATATGTATAAAATTACGAGTTCTCCGATCAAAAGAAGGTGGAGTGTTCTATAATCCTAGAATCTACAGTATGATAGGGAATCAAGTCTGTATCCTCTTTGCATTGCAATGGGCATTATGGTTTTAGGTTAGGGGAGAATAAATGCTTTTTCAAGTCTTCTGTACTTGGAGAGATCAGTAGGTTTGTGTTTCTTGATAACTCAGATGTGTGCTGGGGTAGAAGGGAAGTCTCACCAAATAGAACTTTCTCAGTGTTTACCGAGTACCTCCTATGTGCCTATCCCCAGACAGACAATAACAAGCAGTACAGTGTCTCTGCTTCATGGACAGAGTATCTAGGGCCGGGACCTGCATGCAAACTGACCCCACTGCAGTGGGTAAGCGTTCTAAGGGAGATGTCCAAGTGCATCGTGCTCTACTGCGTCTAAGACGCATGGCGGGCTGTTTGTGCTGATGGCAGGAAGAAATGGTTTTCGGCTCATCTCAGAATGGCCGCCTAGAACCCCAGCGGGAGCCTCGGCTGAAAGCTGGGAGACTGGGCGGAAAGGTGAGGATGGGCTTTTAGAGCAGGCCTTTCAGCCAGCTGAGGCCACAACTTGCTAAGCATGCTTGACCTCTGCAGGCCCAAGGTGGTGCACGACAAGCATCCGCAGGGCCTGCTGGACAATCATTACTTTCATTATGCTTCTACTCAGAAATCCACATGGACTGCTCTTATGATTTCAGGTTGTCCCAAAAGAGATACTCAAGAATCAGTGATGAGCATGGCAGGAGAGGGAGCCGGCTGCCTATCTCAAAAGGGCACATCACCATAATCACGGATAGACGGTGAGCATATGCAGAAAGAAAGTAACGGGGGCGTGTACGTCGGGAACAGCCCAGAGGATACATAAACCAAGTGCCCCCTTCCTGCATTCCCCCCGCCCCCAACCCCCCGTCCCAAGAGGGTGCCTTTACAATCCGTGATGGGTGCCCACATCTTCTCCCTGACCCTGCACACCCTCCCCTCCCTCACTAGCCACCTTTGCTGCTATCCCACTGAATTCACCCTGGATCTCCCCAGGGCTGGCTGTTGCCTTCATATTTCATGCGGAATGTGCAGCTTCTCAGGAGCCTGAGCATGCCCTGCATGCTGATGCATCAGTGCTCTGACTCCAGACAGCTCCAGAGCATGCCTAATGAGGAGGCTGACACTGAGGCGCAAGAGTCAGCCGGGCTGCAAGGGCCTGCCGCAAACGTGGGGTGACAGGGAGGCAGTGGGGGCGGGCCAAGGAGACAGACAGTGGGCACTTCTTAAGGCTCTCCTGTCACCAGATACTACACACCTCAGCCGATTCAAACACCAGCCATTGATCGAGCCCTAGTGAAGGAGCAATTCCGTTCAAACGACATCCTTGGAAAAAGCCTGAAGTTGAAAGAGGAAGGAGAAGCTGGGAAGACCAAGAAGGGGTGAAGCTCAGACTCCCTCCCGTTTCGCAGGCTGGGCTGGTTCAGGGTTAGCTCCCGAGGAGGGCTGTGTCTTCCAGTCTCCTTAGAGACCACTTCATTATCTAAAAGATCCTGCTGAACAGAAGTTTTTCCTTTCCTTAAAGCCTCATCTACCTTCATTTCAAGCATTACTCCTCATTTGGACTGGCCCTATCAGGACCCATAGACCCTTGCTTCCCCTGGCATTCAAGCACTTAGAAGGGGGGTGGGCAGAGTAAGTGCCCACAGTCACCGTCCCAAAGCCCAGAGCCTGCGATACTGACATGCTCTGTGTTGATGCCGCCCTCCACCTGACACTTTTCCCAAGCCTGGCCCCATCTGGTCACCCCACCAAACTGATGAGGTAGGTGAGGCTAGCTCCATTTGTCACATCCAAGGCTACACAACAGACCAGTGTCTCTAACCCTGGCCAGGCGCCAGTGCTTTCAAATGAGCTGGTCACCCACAAAAACTTGCCCACCATTCCACTTAAGTGTATGTGGAATGAAGTGGCATACCATGATTCCCAATAATTTAACTTAGATTTAATATTAGTAAGGGAAACTTTCACATTGAACAGCTTAAATATTGATCAATATTTAAGTCATGTAATCTAATGAAAAGTTTTCCTTTAAAACCTTGACTTCTGGGGGCACCGGGGTGGCTCAGTCGGTTAAGTGTCTTACTCTTGATTTCAGCTCCGGTCGTGATCTCACCGTTGTGGAATCGAGCCCCGCACTGGGCTCCGTGCTCAGCGGGGAGTCGGCTCGAGATTCTCTCCCTCTCCCTCTGCCTCTCCCCCCACTCATGCATGCTCTCGCTCTCTCTCGAAAGAAATAAATCTTTAAAAAAAAAAACCTTTGATCACCTCACACCAGTCAGAATGGCCAAAATTAACAAGTCAGGAAATGACAGATGTTGGCGGGCATGCGGAGAAAGGGGAACCTTCCTACACTGTTGGTGGGAATGCAAGCTGGTGCAGCCACTCTGGAAAACAGGATGGAGGTTCCTCAAAAAGTTGAAAATAGAGCTTCCCTACGATCCAGCAATTGCACTACTGGGTATTTACCCCAAAGATACGAATGTAGGGATCCAAAGGGGTACGGGCACCCCGATGTTTATAGCAGCAATGTCCACAATAGCCAAACTATGGAAAGAGCCTAGATGTCCATCGACAGATGAACAGATAAAGAAGATGTGGCATATATATATATATATATATATATATATATATACACACACACACACACTGGAATATTATGCAACCATCAAAAGGAATGAGATCTTGCCATTTGCAACGATGTGGATTTAACTAGAGGGTATTAGGCTAAGTGAAATAAGTCAATCAGAGAAAGACAAGTATCATATGATCTCACTGATATGAGGAATTTGAGAAGGAAGACAGAGGATCATAGGGGAAGGGAGGGAAAAATGAAACAAGACGAAACCAGAGAGGGAGACAAACCATAAGAGACTCTTAATCTCAGGAAACAAACTGAGGGTTGCTGGAGTGGAGGGGGGTGGGAGGGATGGGGTGGCTGGGTGATGGACACTGGGGAGGGTATGTGCTATGGTGAGCGCTGTGAATTGTGTAAGATTGATGAATCACAGACCTGTACCTCTGAAACAAATAGTACATTATATGTTAATAAAAAAACACCTTTGATTGCTGTCATCGTTGTTTGCGTGTGTGTGTGTGTGTGTGTACGTGTGAGTAATCAGCCTTCTGTTTTGGCGCTAGGAACAATAATTTCACAGTAAGAATTGCAATTCTTTATTGCATCCTTACTATGCACCCCACACTTTTCATTAATTATCTCGTGTCATCCTTCTGACACTGGGAACCAGGTGATACTGTTCTACTCTGCAGATGAGGAAACTCTTGCTCAGAGAAGCCAAGCAATAGGCCAAGGCCACAAAGCTCTTGAGTGTACAGGGACACTGCCTGGGGACAAGAACCTGCCTGAATTGAAACTGCATGCTTCTAACCCCTACAGGTAATGCTCATATTAAACCACGTTGGTTTGCAGCCCCATCATATAAGCACATCTTTAATATGACTCAGTGTCCCTTTATTTTCCGCATCATCATTATTCATGTACCTCTCGCCCCCTGGAAATATCTTGAAATATCTCCCTTGTTAATACCTGCACTTTTTCTTGTGTGGAATTATATTTTACTAGTTCTGGTTTTTTTTAAGATTTATTTTAGAGAGAGAGCAAGCAAAAGAGAGAGCATGAGCAAGAGGGGCAGAGGGAGAGAGAGAGAATCTCAAGCAGACTCCAAGCTGAGTGGAGTCCGACTTGGGGCTCAATCTCACAACCCTGAGATCACGACCTGAGCTGAAACCAAGAGTTGGATGCCTAAGCAACTGCGCCACCCAGGCACCCCTTTACTGGTTCTGTTTTTATTTTATGATTCTTTAGAACCTGTCCTTTCCCAGAACAGAACAATTCTCACTTTTAGCTCTTAATTTTCTCTTGTCATTGAATACTTTTAGAGTTAGAGTTAGAAGTTTACAATTGGAGGAGACCTCAGAGATGACCCATCACCACCTTGCTCCCGAGGCAGGAACTGGCCCTACAATATCCCAAGCAGGTGGTCATCCAGTCTCCGCTTAAAACACCCTCAATGCCAGAAAGTGCACTCCCCGCAAAAGGCAGCTCAGCCACTCTTGCAAAATCTCGATCGTTACAAAGGTCTCCCTTCCACCCCCTCGTGTTGAGTCTGCCTGCTGGACACGCCAAGCCACTCTCCAGCAAGTCATGTCTGTCACCGAACGACTTCAGCCCCTCTGTTAGTTTCCTGGGTTTGCCGCAAACAGGGTGGTATAAACAAGAGAAATTTCTATCTCACAGTTCTGGAGCCGAGAGGTCCGAAATCAAGCAGCATGGGCTCCTTCTGAAGCTGTGAGAAAGAATCCGTTCCATCCCCTTTCTCTTAACTTTTAGTGATTCACTGGCAATCCCTGGCATTCCTTGGCTTATAGATCTTTGCCTTTGTGGTCCCCTGGTGTTCTACCTGTGTGCATGCCCATCTCCAAAATTCTTCTTGTTCTAAGGACATTGGTGGGTCGTATTGGGTGAGGGACCCACCCTACTCCAGCTCAGCTTAGCTAATCACATCTCAACAACACTATTTCCAGATAAGGTCATATTCTGAGGTAACGGGGGGGGGGGTGTTTAGGACTTCGACATATGAATGGGAAGAGGGACACAATTCGACCCATAACAGCCCCTCTTCTGCAGAAGAGCCATGCAGACATATGAAGAAGGCACTTGTGTTATCCTGAGGGTTCTCTTTTTCTGCTTGAACAACCTCCAGCTTTTTGCCATCGTCTTCTGTCCTGGGAGGCTCTTCTGACCATGCTCATCTCTTTGTCAGTGCCTGAAAGGGTGGCACCCTGCCAGTTGGGCTCGGAGAAGTTACGCCCTCAGCCCTGCAACTATTTCCCCATATTAGTGCTGGTCAAGTTCACAGTCTCGGCCGCCTAGGTGTGCAGAGCGTGGCTTGTGTCGGTGGTGGAATCTGCTCATCATCCCCAGTCTCTAGCACACTCTAGGCTGTTCTTAAACCTGGCCCCCTCCATCCAATGATATGCTACTTGATTCCCTTTCCAGAACATCAATGAGACAAGCCTAGCCAGAGAGATCCTCTCAGCACTTTGCTGGAAACTTCCCATCCAGGTCTTAGGCAGAGCCACCCACTTGTGGGTCTTTTAGTCACTTCTCAATTCCCATTACTGCAAATCCTTTTCTAGTTTTCAAATCAAATCCATCACAAAAATGAATATAAAAGTGAAGGGCTCTGAAGCTACCTCATTTGCTAATCCTGAAGCTGAAATGTTAGAGGATACCGTTTTTTTGGCAAGTTCAGTTTTTCACAAACATGCCACATTAACTTCTCGAAGTCCTGTTGTATTGCTCACGGAGCCTTTCTCTCCTAGGATTTGTTCCATTTTCCTGCAAAATGTTGAAATTCCTAGTTGTATGTTTTTCCTGGACTATTTCCAGGGAAATAATGCTTTCCTATTTTGGAAATCGGTCCCACATGTCTTCTTTTGATAATTCTGATAAATCCCCTGATCATGATTCATATTTTTCAGTCCTTTAATAAGTGGACTTCTTAAGCAATTGTTCTGATCAGTTTTCTAATTGGGGCGTGGGGAGGGAATTCCTTCAAATCTACCGATCTGTACGCTTTCCAAGGGCACCCTTTCCTGGGTTGGCTTCCTTTGTAGATATCACAGAACTAAGGCAGAGCCAGAAAGAAATCTGTAAACAGAAATAGGGTAAAACAAGTAGCAGGCTTAAAAGCGGGGGAAAAAAAAGTAGTCAACTCTGTTTTCCCAAATTCTTTTGTGAGTATATGGGAGAGGGGAACTAGAAAGGCGGTTAGAGTAGAACATGTCTGGGAACAGGAAGAAGAAAGGTAGTGACAGAGTGGGATTAAGGAAGGACCTGGATTGCCTTGGCATGAAAACAAGGTAAAGCTACTAACCCAGGCAACATCCATGTCATGAGTAGAGGCCCTAATCCTTTCAGGACAAGTTCTAGAATCTCTGGAAAGCAGTGCCATCCTGGTGTACTTGGCATGAGGAGCAGGGGCCTTCTTTAGCAACCCCTCCTCTGTGCTACAACATTTATTTTTGGGAATCAGCTGTCGTATTCAATAACGGTTATCTCTATTTGTTATTCAGTTTTAAAACTAAAAGTTAGCAATTTCAAAGGAAGAAATCTCAGTGTTAAAGATATTCAAAGTCTGCAAAATATTTCAGGCGTGCACTAAAATTTACAACATATTAAACAAAAATATGACACCTCACAGTCTGCACCCTGTTTCACTGTCTTGGATTTTTTTTTAAGATCTTATTTATTTATTTAAGAGAGAGAGCGCACAAACAGGGGAAGAAGCAGAGGGAAAGGGAGAAGCAGGCTTCCCGTTGAACAGGGAGCCCGACATGGGGCTCGAACCCAGGACCCTGGGATGATGACCTGAGGCGAAAGCAGATGCTTAACCCACTGAGCCACCCAGGCACCACGCTCTGTCTTGGATTTTTAAAACAAAAACTCTAAGAGGTCATATAAAGTAACACCCGGTGTAACCCACCTTTCATTGTTCCATCCTTATAGTCTCGTACCAGGACCGGTGTTTTTCATCTGGTGTTGAAGTGCAGGTATGTGTTCTATCACAGGAGCTGAAGACCTCAACTGTACCCAGTGTGAACTCAAAGGATCCCTAGCCGCAAGAATTTCCTCCCCAAAGGAACATGAATGTATGTCTGCCTGTATGGGAGACGCTATGGCCGAGGATGTCTGAATTAGCGTCCACATAGAATACAATATTTATTCAATGAAAATGTGCTAATGTGTGTGTGCATCTATATATTATACGTATAATATAAACATACAACCAAAACTCAACAGTAACTGCAGCAATTCTTTGCCTTAGACCAGCAAAGATTTTGGGATGGGAGGAGGTGGAGAAGACCAATTTTATCACTGGCATGTTTTGGAATCACTGGTGCGTGTTGAAAATAAGAGGTGGACCGACACCACACCTGTCCCCAGGGCGTTCTGCTCTCACTATGCTTGGTGGCCGCTGCTGGACAGTCATGAGAACAGTAAGAATATACCCAGCGGACTGTGGCGGGCAAGGAAGAATTAGGGTCTGATATAAGGGTCTGTGTTGTTTGCGGTGTCGATTATGCCCAGTTGTTTCATTTCACATATTTATGCTTTGTCTCTTTGACTCGACAAATATCTTCAGGGTGCTGCCATCAAGAGGGCTTGAGGGCCCCAACCCTGTTTTGTGCTTCTCTCTATTGCCTCTGTCCTTGGCCTGGACCCCTCGATGGAGCACAGTGTTTGGTTCACTTCGAGTCCTCCGTAAATGTCTACTGATAGAGGGATTTCTCTAATCGGTAGCATCAACAGTTTAAAGGCAACATCCTCTCTGTGCTATTTGAACTCATGAATCATACCCTCCTCCTCTTTCATTTATTACCTACCCTAGTGGGCTTGTTTTTCCCTAACACTGTTACATAAGACTCTTGATTCTCTGCAACCCTATTAGCTCATCTTCACTCTTTCGGCTTCTGCTGTCTCCGTAGACCAACACAGGGGAAGAAAGAAAGAAGGGCAGGAAGCAGCAAGAAGACCCCCAAAGATTTCAGTGCACTGGATCCACCTGCGATCATTCAGACAGAGGTTCTTTGCAACCCCAGGGCCTGGGGAGGTCTCCCCCTCACCTTTACTAAGCAGAAGTGACATATCCACAGAGGTGGCCCAGGGCCCAGGTGGGAGTGCCAGGGGAGCTGGAAGACACCACCCTCAGGAGACTCTGCAGGCCCTTGTCTGCCTTCTTCGGGGCCAGATTCAGCTCTATGAGTTGGAGCAATTCCTCCTGCCCACCTCCAGACCCAGCAGTTTAGTTCTTCATTAAAAGAAGGTCCACAGAGGGGCTTAAACACAAAACTCCCTATAATGGTGAATACTCAGAATTACTTTCCACCTGATACTGCTTCATTTAATTGGACTAAAGCAGGCTCCCCTGGCTCCAGGCTCCCTTGAAATCCTGCCCAAATTTGCCTGGCTCCTGCGTGGGCCTGAGTAAATATGCAGCAGGTGCGCCGAGGGGTTGTGAGCCGGGCTCCCATGAACTGTAATGGTTGCTGCATGACTGATTCCCCAACTCCTCCGCCCTCCCACTAAATCCCAGGACCCTCCCTGCTTATGCAAAGAGCAGGCTCCCCAGTGTCGTCTTATGAAGAAGTGGTAGAGCAATTTCATTTAATATTGCTAGTGCTTCCATTAACCTGAGTATATTGCTCTCCATCCTCAATTTAAGACTCCCTCTTTCTCTTGATTATCGCTGTATTTCAGAGCGCCTGAATGTCCTCCCCAGACCTCTAAGCCAGCCTGGAATAACTTGATGATGGAAAGCTATGGTTCCTTGAGGTTTCTGGCTTTGGAGCAATGCAACTTTCCCTTGCCCCACCTGGAGGTCTTAGAAACCAGCCCGGGGTCTCCGTTTTGCTCTGAACACGGCTCCCTCTAGTGTGTTCCCCTGTTTTCTGTATTCACTCTCCCCTTCCTCCCTCCCTCCCCTCCTTCCTCCTTCCCCTTCTTTCTTCCTACCTGTGTTTTCTTTCATCATTCTCTTCTTTTTGTTTGTTGAGATTTGTGGGACAAGAAAGTGTTTTCAGAGCTCTGTTGAGGAGAGTGGACGTAAGTCTGTTATGGACTATCTTGAACACACTGGGTTAATATTTAGATGTCTGGGAAGCTATAATTGATTGATTCAATCATTAATTCAACAAATGTGTATTCAGTGCCTACTATGTGCCAGGCACTCTTGTAGGTGCTGGGGATGAACTGTGAGCCCGGCTGGTGTAACGGTTGTGCTTTCACGAAGCTGAAATTCTAGCAGAGAGAGAGAGAGAGAGAGAGAGAGAGAGAGAGAGAGAGAAAGGGAATAAGCAAATGCATGTACAGCAGATGATGATAAATGGTATAAACAAAAATAAATCAGGGTTAGGGGTTGGAGAGCGATGGGGAGGCCACCATGAGTGCTCTGCTATACATACACCTCCTTTAAATGATAGAGGCCCCTCTACATCTACATCTACATACTGCATCATCTACAATAAGGATGGTGGCGGGAATGGGCCAAGAACACACCCTTTCCTGGGGAAAGTAGAACTGGCATGTATCGGAGTCAACTGTCCCCACCCCATAGCTTTCCTGGTCACAGCTTGCAGGAAGCTAGGGCAGGAACCCCAGGAGCACAACCCCAAGCTTTCCTCTGGAGAGCAGCCCTGGAAGCATAAGGCACTGATGTGACCACAGAAAGCAAACTGGTCACTACCATTATGCCCCTCATTTGACCACCACTGGTTTGCCAAATTCCAGGGGGTCAGCATAGTCCTCATCCCATGCATGCTGTGGGAAACCAAGGACCGAATGAAAGTTGGCTTTTCAAATCTATGATAATTGGGTTGATAGGCTGTAGCCAGATTCCTCCTGGACCCAAAGCCTTCAGGGAATGGTCCACTGCAGCCTGGCCGAAGGAGAACACAGTCCTCTGACCTCAGCAAAGAGTGGGTGTCATGGGGCCAAATGCTCCGAAGAGAAGACAATTCTCTAAGAAATTGAGGCCAAGTGAAGGGTAGAATAAGCGTAAGCCTTCCATAAAGATGGGTTTCCAGGCATCTGTGTGCAGCTAAGAAGGGATGGGCAGGGGGCAGGGGAAGCTTTAGAGTCGGTCATACTTTGTTTTGGGTTCTGGCTTCACAAGTTTCTAGATATCTGGTTTGGGGTGACTTACTAACCCTTGCTGAGCTACAGTGTCTTTGGTGGTAGGATGGACCAATCACATCTTTTTTTTTTTTTTAAAGATTTTATTTATTTATTCATGAAAGACAGAGAGAGAGAGAGAGAGAGGCAGAGGGAGAAGCAGGCTTCCAAGGAGCAGGGAGCCCGATGCGGGACTCAATCCCAGGACTCCGGGATCATGACCTGAGCCGAAGGCAGACGCTTAACCATCTGAGCCACCCAGGCGCCCTTATTCAAAAAGTTGTGAGGATTAAAACAAAATATAAATGGACAGTGCTGGGCATGAGGCAAGAGCCTGGCACTGAGTTGATGACCATAAACGTCATTTCCTGGGATTGTGCTTAAGTAGGAAGATGTCCTGATTTGATCCGAAGACTAAAGAACTTAGGGGTAAAATATCGTGTCTATCATTTACTTTAAAATATTCCCCAAAATATTAAATATTAAAGTATTAAATACAAGTAAATAAAAGCACGTTTCCCTCCTCCCTAGAGAATCTCTAGCCAGCACAACACTTAACCCACTTTTATTCAAACTCTTGTTAACATCAGTCATTGTCTTGGTTTAAAGACCATCTAGTAGCCAACAACTCTATATTTATACCTCCAAGCCAGACCTCTCGTAGGGAAAACTTCAGACTCACATATTCAACTGCCAACTTGACATCTCAAAGCCAGATGTCCCAAGTATGGTTGATTCACCGTCCCAACCCCTACCCCCACAAACTGGTTCCCTGCCCCAGCCCCAGCCCACCTTTCCCATCTCAGTAAATGGCACCACCATTCCCCAGATACTTGAGCCAGGAACCCTCAGGACAGTCCGGACCCCTCCTCCTCCTTCACCCCCCACATCCAGTCCATCAGCGTTCCCTGAAGATTTCCCTAATTCGTCCTCCACTGCTCCCACCTCCTCCACTGCTTCCTTTCTGCACCGTGACAACAGCCTATGAAACTAATCTCGCCTCTTCCACTGCTCACGTAAGCCACACTGTATCACTCGCCTGCTTTAAACTATGCATGTATAATTTCCCTTATGCATCGGTTAAATCCAGGCACCTCCCCTCGGCCTATGAGACCAGGCATGATTCCCATCTTCTTTTCCACCTTCTTCCTTCTCCCTCTTGTCACTCCCTCTCTCTTTCTCACTGCACTCCAGCCACACTGGCCTCCTTTCTATTCCTCCAACAAGCCAATCTCCTTCCCTTCCATGAGCTTGAGTGCTCTCTCCCTCCCTCTTCCCATATCCAGCTCCTTCTCATTCTTCAGGTCTCAACCTACATTTCACCTCTTTGAGTATCCTTCTATGACCCCCTTACACTCAATTAGGCCCCTCGGCCATTCTTTCTCATAGCACACGGATCTGGTAGCCTTCAGAAGGGGAAGGACAGTCTATTTACCAACGTACATCTAATGCTTCGCAGAGCGGTCATTGAATATTTGGTCTATAAATGGATGAACCAATTAAAAATTCCACTGCCCTCATTTCAAATCCCCCTCGATGAGCCCCACACCTTGATCCTCAGCCACAGGTATCAGGCCACCCCTTTGGCCAGGCGTACTGTGGCCACAGAGGCCCCTATCTCGGCCAATCCCTCTGGACCCGCCTCCTATTGTCCCACCAACCTTGTGCGGCCCTTCAAGGACAGGTGAAATGGTCTCTTTGCTCCAACACACTGGTGTGCACACGTGTATGTGTTCATTATGTGCAAGTGTATGCAATCTTGCATTTCTCCTGAATCAACTGCTGCCTCTAGGTTGCCCATCCAACATCTCCGGGAAAATGGGACCGTGCAAATGTTACCAGCGGACTACAGGCCATCCCTTACTGAAGTTGGGCCCCATTCTGAGGCCTTGTCCTTGGGCTTTCTGAGGTGGTTTTCTGCTGTTGCCGAGGCCAGCATGGAGACCAGCTTTGAACATGGAAGCCTCTCCCATCCCAGGGCGACTCTGGCTTTCCTATCAGACTCTGCACTAATGAGAAGTGAATGCTACAATCACAGGACGCCCTCTGAGGTCGCAATTACGTAAGGTTATTAATGAAGCAACAATGTCAAAATTGTGTGAAATCAAACTCAGATTTAAGCACTTAAAATAAACAGATATAAAGTAACAGATGTCCCGTTTTGTTCTCAGATGATTTCATCCCTTGTTAAAAATAAATGTCTGGATTGAAAGGAAGAAAAAAATAAAAGGGAACTTTACTTCCATGTTAAAAATTAATTGAATCCAGAGGTTGGTAAAGCAACTAAGTGACTAAGTGGTGTGGTTTTTTTTTTTTCTTTTCTTAAGGCAAAGACATATTTGTGTTGATTTTTATTTCAGCGAGTAATGAATTCATTGCATAGCCCCAACTTTGATAGACCAAACTCACGTCCTTTGAAACCCAAAGGGAAAATTTCTCCATAGTTATTATGTAGATAAGAATGGGGTCCAATGTATCTATCTGAGGAGAATTTCGTTCCATGCTAAACCCCCAAGGATACAACAGCAGACGCTTCAGAAATCACAAGTCCTGACTGTCATTCTCGCAACCATGAGAATCCCACTGAGGTGCTCTTGCCTTGGAATTTCAGTGTGGAAGTCCCAGAAAAGACTCCTATTGAAATTAGTAATGGGAAAGGCAAATTAGGTCATCTTGTCGGTCCCCCTGCCAGCTTCCTGCACTGTGGTTAATTTTCTCCTCCTTTGATCAGATACATTTTAAATGTTTCAAGAGATGGAAATTGCACCAGTTGTCTCCCTCCAGAGTTCCACGGTCTACTGAAGTTACGGGACTCGATATTCTGACTCGATATTCTGCCTGTGAAACTCTGTGGGAATTTTTCCAAGAGTGGAAAGTTGTTTGGGGGTTGGGGGCTGCCTTTCCTCCCCCAGATGTCTCCTCCTTGTTTCTGGTTTTGGCCCAATTCACAGGGATTAGAAATCCGGAGGAATGTTCACCTGTCCAAAATCACAAAATGGCCCCGGGAACATTCAAAGGAAATAATTTATTTGTAGAATCGGAGTACAAACCAAGGGGATTGATACTGATGCCCTTTGGATAAAAGATGGAGCAGCTCATAGCCCTGATGCTGGCTCTCTGTGCAAGAGAGTTATATGGAGCAACATTTATTGGAGGGGGATAAATAATCCAGATAAGAAACCATGTTTCCAGGCAGAAGATACATGTGCTTTTAAGCTGTTAGCACTCTGAAAAGTAAAACTATTTTGTATTTTTGAATGAATTAAAATTTCATTACCCTTATTTCAAATCCCCACCTCTGAACCCCACACCTGAGAAAACCAGCATCAGATCAGCACTGAAAAGTAAACAATGGGATCATGGGGATGGTTGTACCATGTTGTCAGGGCACTTCATGGCACTGAACTGAACACTTAAAAAGGGTTGAAATGGTTTTTGAAAAAGTTTAACAGTGAAGCCCTTCTAACTGTACCCACAGGAAGCCGGGGGCTACCTTATGCAATGGGAAAAGTGGGCGGCAGTGCTGGAAAGGGTGACGCCTTCTGCCTTGCTTTAGAGCACGTGCCCTAACTCTGGCGGAGGAGAAATGGAAGAATGAAGCACACGGCGGGCAGGGAGTTAGAGACCTGGGTGCTTGGTATGGTTTTGCTCAGCTCCAAGCTGCGCTTCTCTGCATTTCACGCTACACCTTCTCCAGAGACAAAGAAGGTGGGACAAAAATGCCCTTGAAAGCTCTCCGGTCCCGCACCGCTGACGCCAACTCCCCTTCTATTTTCCTTTCTGATGGACTAACAGAACCTAGATTTTGGTTTTGAGCGTCACTCTGCCCGATTATTAAAAAGAGAGAGAGAGAGGGAGAACGAAGGCTAAGATCACTTCCCTGCCTCCCTTGCAGCTGGGCGCTGGCCATGTGACTTGGTTCTGATCAATGAGACAGAGGCAGAGCCCCTGGGGAGGGAGCCCCTTTGCCCCTTCCCCTTCCCCTTCTGCCTCCTTCCTTTGGCTCCTTCACGTTTGCAGTGCTTCAAAGAGCAGCAGCGGTCTTGCCACCCTGGGGAGGAAGCCGGAAGACAGGAGGAGGCTCGGCAGACAGTGACATTCTAGAGCTGCCATACAAGCCCTTGCAGGGGCAGAAAATTTTCCCTTCTTCCCTTCTAGGTTTGTTAGCTGGTCTAATGATTGAATTGACAGAAGACAGATTAACAGAGAAAGACAAGTTTAATTTTGTTCATTCTGAAGCCACAAAGCTATGAGACTCAAGGGCAGTTGAGGCTAATATGCCATCCCGAGCTGAGGCATGGGCTGGGGCCTGGGCCTTCAAAGGGGAAGAGGCGACTTGCAGGAGGGTAAGAAGAATAGATGATTAGTAATTAGATGTCTATCCTGCCATACAGATAGGTCTCTCAGATAAAAAGTTCTCTGGTGATAGCTCTCTTGCTGGGCCAGGCTCCCTATCTAAATTTTTTTAGGTAGTTAAGAGAGAGGTAGAAGTTCTTCCTGAGTCTGCTGGGTCTTGATCTCCGTCAACACAAAATAACCCGTATGCCAAAGTGGCATATTTTGGGGCGGCATATTTTGCTCTCCTTGAACATACAAATCAACAGCATCTGTGTGTGCATGTGCAAGCGTGTGTGTGAGTGTGTGTGTGTGTGTGTGTACTCCTAGAACACCTTTACTTGTTTAAACCGTGGCAGCAGGGGTTTCTGTTACAGCCAAACCCATTTTTAACTGATATAAGTTCTATGTCATGTCACTTGAAATTCCACATTCGGATGAAGTGCTGAAGGCCAGTGTTAAAATACAGTTGCTCTGAGAGGGAGCATTTTTAAGTTAACAGCAAACCATTGCCATCTTACTTCAAGTGAGTTTATCAAAACTGCTGTCTGGTCCAATAGCAGGGTCCTAAAGGAACAGGCCTGGGGACAATGGGTCTGGATGTGAGGGAGGGTGCAATGAAGCCTCCAGCTGAGTTCCTGGAGGGACTGAGTCCTGGGGTCTAGGGACTGGGAGAGGCGAGCGGTGCTTGAGGAAAGATAGAGAAGAGTCGGAAAGGATGTGGGAAAGGCCAAATTTGTCCTTGAACTTGTCACTTGTAGAGGACACTTCAACTCTGAGCAGCACCTGAAGGCCCTGGGGGTTCACAGAAACTACTCTCAGACATTTAGAAGGAAGGTGGGAGAGCTTCATAAAAACCACCCGGGAGTTTAGACTTTAATTCGAAGATACCTCTGCTTACAATTTCTTTGCCTGGAAAGTGCGTTTCCCTCCCCCACTGCCACTGCTTTACATCTCACCCTGCTTTAAGAGGCTGCTCGAAGCCCAGGGCCTGCGTTGACCCCTTTGGGTCTCCAGGACCCTCTCAGCATGCCCGTGCTGGCTTCCGGCTCTTCCCGCCCAGTTCGGATATGCACGCTCCTCAGCCTCTCCTGGCTGACTATCCCCCGGGGCTGAGCTGGCTCTGATTTGCCTTGGTATCTCCTCCAGGACCTGGTCCCACGTCCTGCTTTTAAGCTAACATTACTCGAGTGCTCACAATAAGCCAGGCACCATTCTAAGGCATTTACGAGAACCAATTCCTTCAATCCTCAGTCCTCTGGTTCTTCTTCACCCAAGCCAGGGGCCAGGGCCCTCAGCGTTGTCCTGACAGAGTAGGGGCCCCATCTGCTATGTAGTAATTCTGGACCCATTCACTCTACCCTCTTCTCTTCTCCCAAACCCTCACTCTGGGTAACCTCCTGGCTTCTCCTGCCAACAGCACCAGACCCTTAGCTACTTCTGCTGTTAAAAGATATATCAGTCCCTATAAAGTTTTTTTTAAGATTTATTTATTTGAGAGAGAGAGAGAGAGAATGTGAGCAAGGGGAGGGGTAGAGGGAGACAGAATCTCAAGCAGATTCCCCACTGAGCGTGGAGCCCGACGCGGAGCCCGACATGGGGCTCAGTCCCAGCACCCTGAGATCAAGACCTGAGCCTAAACCAACAGTCAGACGCTTAACCAACTGAACCACCTGGGTGCCCCGCTGTAAAGTTTTTAATAAAGGAGATGGCTTCATCATGAGGCTTAGACCAAGAGGGCAAGGAAACAAGGTTCCTGGAAAAAGAGTGTTCTAGAACACTCTAGAAGAGGGCCCAGTAAAACCACTCTTACACAGCACAGAGGAGGAAGACCCCGTTGCCAGGCACCCAAATGACCTCAATAAAATAGTCCGATGGGGGTAATGGGATACCTTGAGGGACAGAGTAGATGCATGGATTTAGGCATCAGACAGACGTGGTTTATGTCCTCGCTGTACCACCACCTCACTTTGTACTCTTGGGCAAGTCCCTCAGTGTCTGTTAGCCTCGTCTCCTCATCTGTAAAATAGGGGTATAGTTTCATTGGCTCACGTCTCATACGTTTCTGTGAGAATACAAGAGAATCCACATAAAGCACTGTGGGTGTTTCAGCAGGGGGGACGTCATACCAGAAATTGGTACTAATGTTTTAGAAGGGCTGTTGGAGTCGAACCAGGAAGGCGGTGTTACCCAGAGAGAGATCAGTAACTGCAGGAGGACAGTAACTTCCATCTGGGACAGGAGGAGCCAAAGGGGGTGTGGGGTTACCCACAGCTCACAAGCTCTGTCTCCTGAGGACGCTGGGGCCACCATCGCTGCCATGCTGAGGAAGCCAGGAGGCCGTGCCCTTGCAGGGGCTGCGAGAGCCCCACAAATCCACAGGGGCTGCCACTCACCACCCGTGTTCCAGTGGCCTGTGGTCACCTTCCGTGGCGTGCTGCTGCCGCCCCCTGCTGCCACAGACACTTAATTAGTTAAAATGTTAACATAATGACTCCTCCCTCGTTCCCATTTCCCAAGATTCTGTGAGCGCTTGTCAATGATAGAACCTACCTGAAGCTGACAAGGAAGTCTGGGAAATGTAGTTTTCCGGCTGCCGAACCCTGGACACAGAGGAGAAAATAGCAGGGTGATATATGGAGCTAAGAACCACCTATGAAATCACCAACATGAGCAGTTAGCACAATGCAGGTACTTGATTACGTTAACTGTCATCACCATCATCATCATCATCATCCTTGTTAATTCTGCCACCAACAAGCAGTGGGACCTCAAGTTATTTCACCCTCTGGGTTTCAACTGCTTTATCTTTAAAGTGAAAGAGGTGGACTGGATAAGTACTGGGTCCCTCCCAAAGAAGAATTTTCTTCTTTCCCTCACTTATCCAATCAACAAACATTTGCTGAGCACCCAGTAGGAGCCAGGCACTGATCGAAAATCGGCAAGATCGGGTTTGCACTAAAGAGTACTGTCTAGTGATGGAGACAAAAAACGAATAATTGGGCTACATAGTAATCATGAGCTCACCTAGCTAGTTAAGAACAAAACAAGTGGACTCCAGTCCAGTACTCATCCCTGTTTATCTCTACTTCCCTAATTAATTGTTCCAGCAAATTCCACAGTCGGGGAAATTTTCTTCTTTTGCCTCTGGGTGTGCACAGAACCGACAGTCCCTCTCTCCAATAAGCTCCATTTCCCATTGTCCGTCATGTACCCCCTCCCCCATCCGGGCCCCAATATCAACTTGTCAATGATGTAGCAGGGATATGAGCTGCAGAGCGGGTCATCAGCCTGGGGCCCTGGTCAGCACCTGCAGAGCAATCAGGGTAATAAGGGATGTAAAAATATGAATGCTCTGGGTCTCCATGATTTCCCTGTTTGCCCAATCCGTCACTCTGCTACCCACGGATTTCCCACTATTGCTCATGACCCTAATGTGGAGTGGGAGACCCTGTGTATTCCATCTCTTATTCCTGCTCACTCTGAATGCATTTCAAATATTGCCGTGGAAACGTCAATTCCCCAAGCCAAGAAGACCCCTGTTTCCCAGAAGCTACTTCTACAAACTCTAGAATATAGATGAGCCTGGCCCAATCACGCGCTATATCTGGACCCAGTGGATTTGCAGCACACCTGCATTGGAGGTAAATCGATTGGTGCTTCTTAATCCTGGCTACTACCAGGCAGGTTCTCTCCTACTCATTGAAGCTTAGTAGCAACATGCCCTTCACTGTAAAGAGAATTTTTTGTCCTCTCACTTGGGACTAAAGGTCAAAGTTTAAATCTATATTTAATGCCATTTTCTGAAAACTGGATTTGTGATTCCCTTTATGTTGGTATTACATATCTTAAGGGATTTCAAGGGGAGAAATCTGGGAAGCCCAGTTTCTGAGAATGACCTTTACTTTAAATGTGTAAATAAGATGGAGCTTTTGTTTCTGCTTTTTAAACCTTCTAATTGTGCTTCCAAAGACAGTTCTGGAAAACATGGGCTGTGCAGAGTGGTTACACAGAAGCCACTTTGAAAGCAGAGACTTTGATTTTTGTCTTATGCAGATGAAAGGCCGAAGGTTAATGGCCTCCTGCACTGTTGGCCTGCTAGGGACAGTTTCTTTTGAAGCTTTGTACCTTGAGCTACAGTGATCCCACATTAGAATATGCAAATAGTACGGCCTTTAACTGCCTCGGCAAAGGGAAAGTTCAAATTTACTTAATTCTATTTTCCCCCTGAATTTTATAAAACATTATTGAAGTGGTATCAGAATATCATTCAGAATGTCAGTTTTAGAATATTTCAAATATTTACCTAAAGGTTTTTTAAACGGCCGCTTTCACAGTCTGAATGTGGCACTAAAGGCAGATATAAAATTGACTTTCCTTGCACTGCAGAAGCTCAAACTTGCATATTTAAAAGGCAGCGATAGGGATTTCTCAGTTTGCCAAGTGTCTCCAGGCATGGCCATCTATAGGTAGGTAGGTAGGTGGGTAGGTAAGAATAACTGCAATATTTAATAAATATACCGTGATAAGCTTATTTTTTCCAAGGTTGACCTCGTGTTATTATCACATAATCCCCTACTCTCATATTTCCTAAAATTTGGCATGTGTTGTTTTGAAACGAGACATGATTGTATCCACAGAAGGGAGGCTCTGGCATTAGAGTTTTCCTGACTCAACCACATCATAAAATCTGTCCCTAGGAAGCTCACTCTCTGGGTCCTACTGGACTCTTCTGCCCTCCTGTCTCCCTATCACTCCTGCGGCTAAGACAAGACCCCAGTAACTTGCCCGACCCTCTCTGGATGCTTTTGCTCTCAGCATAACATCCATCCATGATAACCCATGAGGGTCGCTTTTCTGCAGAGACGGCCCAGGAAAAGGCACAACGTGCCCAAATTCAACTCCAAAGTGGTAGGACCGGGCTTCAGCCCCAGGCCGGTCTGACGGAGAACCTACACACTCCACCTGATTTCACTCTGCTCCAAAAGGAAGTTGGCTGGGCTCTCGCCTTTGAAAAACAGACTCTTCCTCTTCTTTTTTTTAAGAGAGCCCTTTCTTACAGTATTTATTTTTTTCTTTCGTCTACACATGTCCATCGAGGCCTCCTCCCAGCCGCCTGCCTCCTCCATCAGAAAGCCGACTCACAAACAGGTTGTGGCAGATTTAGGCTGGTGTTTCAGGCACTTTAATGACCAAATCAGGTCTCTCTGTGGTCAGCCCTGAGCTGGCCAGATGGAACAAAGCTGTACATGCCCGGGGCAGATTTGTTCACAATTTATAGCCACAGTGAACTTCAATTTTCAGAGAGGCATCTAAATAGCCACTTTATGATTGCCCCAAACTTTCCTCTGCCTCCCGGGGTCACTGATGCCTTCACCGTCCCATCCTGCCAGCCACTTCCAGCCGCTGAACACTCCTTAGGGACGCAGTTCTCCCGCCTCCATCCCCTCATCATTTTCCTGGTCGGTCTCCGTTTCTTCCCTCTTAGAGCCCGGGCTCCGTGGTCTCTTCCCCTTTGTCCTTTTGCTGCCAGGGAGCTGTCACTGAAGCCACCGCTGACCCTTGCCTTTCCAGAATGGCCAGTCTCCCGCGTCCAGCATCCTTTATTTAGCTGTGGCCGCCTTAGGCGAAGCTGATTAAACTTGCCTCCTCCACCACCACGCTGCATCCCTGGGGCTTTGTGTTACCACTGGCTTTCTTCTTACCTCTCCTGTGATCTTTTTCCCTTCTGTTCTCTGAGCTCCCTTCAATTCTCCCTTTGCACTTTGTTTCTATCTGACCTCCCGTATCCCCTCACTTTTAACTGTAGCAGACTCTGAGGGAGCGTCTTTAAAAAAAAAAAGAGAACACCTGAACACACTCTCTTCCCTCTATTCACTACCATCTTTCTCCCGGCCCCTCCTTTCTCTTCTCTTTTAAGGCAAGTTGCCACCTCCGCCTGGAACTAAAATCAAGTTTTATTGTCTTTGCCCGAGGGCGTTTCCTCTCTCATTCCCAACTCCTACTCTCCAAGCCCCAAGCTCTCATATGGTTTCTTGGATGGAGACCCTCCTTTCCTTTTTTCCAAAGGATCTCCAGAATTCATTCTACCCCTCCAGCCTTGGCAGAAATGTCTTAATTCAGGGGTCCGTGTCTCTTATGCTTCGGCTGATGAAATGCTTACCTTTTCATGCCGCTGCCCGCGACAAAAACCCAGACTGGCTCCTTTGCAGCAATCTTGGAGGGTGTGTATGGTTGTAATCCCATGAGAAGGGGATTGTCATTGCGAGCATTTAATTAATATTGACGCAGTGCAAGGACAGTTCAGAGTGTGAGTTCTGGAGTTGGGCGGATGAGGGTTCAAGTCCTGCCTAGATTCCTTACAAGCTCCTCATTTCTTCTTCTGTAAAAGATAATGTATCATAAGAGTATCTATCTCATGTGCTTGTTGTAAGGATTAAGTGAAACACTGTGTAGGAAAGTTGATCCACAAGTCTGGTATAAAATATTGTTCAGAAACATTAACTGTTATTAAATAATATTCCATAGACAAGGGAAAACTCCATGGGATGAGATGGTAGTTTCTTATAGTTGATGTTCTGACTCTTTTTTAAAAATCTCTGCTTATGTCTAGGTTTAACGGACCCAAAGTGGTTCCCTGTTTCCCAGGCCTATTTCTAGTTGTTGCCTATGATGCGCATGTTGGATATGACTAGATCCACATGAACCAGGCAGCCTCTCAGCTTTGTCTAAAAAATCTCTAAATTCACCTCTTCACTCTCTATAGGCACCCACTGTCTTGAGTGCTTTGAGGTACCAGGGGCGTCACCTTGGGGGACAAGTGTACGCTTTAGGAAAGAATTCTTTTTGACTTCCTTGGCCCCCAAGCCAGCTCTATGCATTTTATGTCGTTTAAGACCAATCACAAGAAAGGCATGGGCACAATTCTTCCAGAGGAGAAGTTTACTCTTTTAACTCTTTTAATTCAATTGGCCAACAAATTCCATAAGCACTTTAAAGAAGGATCAGTTCAATCAAAGAAAGAGGGAATTCGGTATAGCGATCAATTTTGCTTTTTTTGGGAGGGTGGGGGGAAGGGTTATTTGTGGATGAGCCACCATATTGCAATGGAGACAAAATGGCTGGATCTGGATTCCATCAATCTACTTTAAAGCACTTTCAAGGAAGCCCCCTTGACCAAAGGGTGAGAAGCCAGCATTTCACCGCCTTCTCAGCAAACGGTAATTTTTTCATCAGCCCTGTAAGTGAAAGTCAAAAGCCGAAGTGTTAGCAGTTGTTCCCACGAGAACAAAAGGGAGCCCAGTGTTGCTGCCAGAGCCAAGGACTGGAAGCCAGGACACTCAGAGCTCTTGGTTCTGTTGCATGACTAATTCTCCATGAAGGTGCTTTGTTTTTCCTCCCTCGACTTCTGCATCTGTAAAATAGGAGTGACTGGTATCTAGAATGGCCAGAGATTCATAGGCAGGAACAGGCATTAATGAGGTGGCATATGAAATATTCGGTGAAATTCTTGGACACAGAATTACCAGGGATCACATACTTGCTTTCTCACTTCCAGATTTAACAAATCTGGTCTGTTAACGCACACTAAAAATTGAAGGATAGCAAGAGATCCAAATTTTACTTTGCAAAAAGTGCTTCAGACGTAGCCAGTTTGGAAATGTCCCTATGAGCTTGGGGCTTCAGCCTAGCCTCCTTCTCTTAACTCGGGCACTCACTGCAGTGTGGGACAGATGCCCCGGGCCTGCAGTCTTGGGGTCAACCCCGCTCCACATTGCACCCCTCCTCCCTGAGTCTGTGCTATGGCCTCTAATCTTATTTCATAATAAAAGATCACAAAGCTCCCTTTTTGCTGCTAAGCCTCAACTATGCCCTGATTTTAACCCTTTAGAGGCTACAAGAGTATCTTTTTTTCCACTGCTGTTCCAATATTCATATAAGTGGGTCATCTAAGTGGCAAGAATATGTATGTTTTCCCAGAAGACTCCACAGATCTGTTTTCCTTTGAAAGGGGGAGTAAGAGGCCTTTAAAAATACTCTGGTAGTTTTGTTTCCTTAACTGACCTTTTTGCGAAAAGTCGTGTAGCATTTGCCCTGCCCTCAGATTGGCTCATCCAGTGAGCCATCTTGCGGAGAGCTAGCCCTCCCCAAACATCCTCCAGACTTCACCTCATCCCATCCCCCTAAAACCAAAGTGCACGTTCTAGTCTTTGAGGAATGGAAAAGGTTCAAGCCACCACCTTCCAGTCGGAGAAGGTACCTGGCCTTCTGGCTCCCCGAACCTCAGCCTTACTCTCCTTCATGTTTTTCTTTGTCCTGTTTCCTAAAAGAGCCAATGCAGAGCATGTGTGAAGCTGGTCTCCAGGGAGAAGTATGCACTCACTAGAGTGAACCCAATGAGGGAGGAAGCCAGACAGGGTCATGCCCCGCTCCCCGGCCCCCTCAGTGGAACCAAGCTGGCAGTCAGCTTGGAATGTCTAAGGAGGGAGACTCCAGTAGCCAATCTAATTGCACAACCCCGCAACCCCTCTGTGTTGTGAGTCACCCTCCCCAGTGAACCCACAGTGCTTTGATGCAGCCCTTCTCAGAGCCCCAGTCAAGTTGCTGACATGCCTGTCTAGCCCTCTCCTCTCTGAGTCTGGGGGGCTGGCGGCAGCATGTCTTCTTTCTCTGTGTCCCTCTGTGCCAAGCACCGTGCCCGACACTTTGGAAGCCCTCACTAATTGTCTGTCAGATGAATGAACACAGATAAAATATCGGTTGACAATTAACTCGCTTCAAAGGATGGAGAACTCTATTTCTGGAAGCTGTATTGAAGTAATTGGTTCACAGATTAAATCACAAAAGTGCTTACTGGACAAATGAGTAAGTGACTTTCTTGGCACACTTCATAACAAGTGACACATCTTTGACCAGTCACCAGGAATGTGAGTTTACCCATCAGGTATTTATTGAGACCCATCGACGAGCTCAGGACTGTTCTAGTCCCTGGGGGAAGGGAGCAGAAAAAGGAAGACAGACTAGAATAGTGAGACCCAGGCCCTGTCCTTGAGCATCTTAATTGTAATGAGGAGGGACGGATTCAGAAAGCTCTTTGCAGAACCCTTCTGACACGCCAAACTGGCGCCAGAACCCTGGACAAAATCTGTGGGATTGAGACATGGCTCAGCCAGCCAGACTGGTTCTGGTCACAACATCTCAAGACCACATCATGTCACAATGCACGACGGTCACATTACTAAAACATCCCAACATGTGTTCAGCCATCATGCAGCCAAACCAGTGTCTGTGGGGAGATGAGTGGTTCCAGTACAATCACAAGTCTGAGAGTAGAAAAGGCAAATGAAGAACTCCAGTGGACACACCACCTGGAGAAGAGATGGGGACGTGCCAGACTCTTCCATAGAGCTGTTGCCTCCTCCTCCTGTCTAGATTTCCTCACCTTCTCTTGCCGAGAAGTGTGGCGATTTTTTTTTTTTTTTAATAACTCAACGTCTATTTCCAACTCTTTTTCTTTCACATCCCTCCACTGTAGCAGCTGGAAAGGCTGACTTTGACTTTTCCCAGCTGCCTTGTGAGGACGGGTAGCCATTTGGTTCCTCTGGCCGATGAGGTGGAAGCGTAAGTCTGCTAAGAGCTTCCAGGAACACTTCTGCTTTACTGACACCGCCCCGACCCAAACCCCCATTTCTGTCTTGAATACAGACATGACATCTCCAGTTGGGCAATCTTCTTGGGAGCATGAGAAAAAAGGTCAAGATAAAAACAGACACATCAGTCCTGACATCACTGAGCCATCCAAGCCAACCGCAGACCTCTCATCAAATCCAGTTTTGTTTAAGCCACAGTTAGATTTTTCTGTTACTTGCAGCTAAACGTATTCCAAACTAGATTCGAGATTAAAAGTCTTCTTTTTTACATGAAGAACGATCCATGAAATGTCAAACTCTGAAGCCCAATTTCTTAGGTTTGAATCCCAACTCTGCTACAAGCTGCCTATGTGGTTTTGGCCAAATTACTTGACTTCCCTGTACCTCAGTTTCCTCATCTGTAGAGGACAGAGCAAGACTCTTGTCTCCTAGGACTGTTGGAAGGACTAAATTAACTGAAATACGTAAAGTGCTTGGAATCATGCCTTATACATAGAGAACACTATGGAGGGGTATAGCTATTCTTCTTCTTCTTCTTATTCAAACCTAAGTTTCTTATTTGACACAAGGACCATTTATATCAAGTTGTGGATAAATCTGTTGGAATAATAGATGATTTTTGCATATGGATTTTGTTGGCCTTTCTTCATTCATTTACTACCTACATGGGTATCTGTCGTGGGCTTAGTTGCTTGTAAATAAAAAGGTAGAAATTTGGAGCACAAGTAAATATTCCCCCATGTCTCACCAGCTGGCGATTACACACACACACACACACACACACACACACACACACGGAGCTATGAGTGTAAATCCCACATATATTCAGGCAGGAATCTTTAAATTGTCCCTCCTTTTTCTTCTGGGAGTCCAAGGAGTTTGCCTAAACCTACAACCTGTCAGTCGACTTCCTGGGGCACAAGGTACCCACGCTGCCTTTCTTTCCTGCCCTGGCTCCCCCAGAGCTGCCTCAAAGGGCCCCTGCTGCTCCTGGGACAGCCACTTCCCACCCAGCTGCTGGCTCCCATGTGCCCAGAGCAGCACTGCAGACCCATGCAGAAGATGGGGGGACAGAGACCTCCCCAGCCACACTGCCACCCGGGCTTCAAGCAGCGGGTCTATGCCCTGAGTCTCACAGACATTCCCAGGAGGACAATTCTCTCATGCTCTGGCTCTCATCCCTCTAGTCATGGGTTCAAACCCTGTCCACTAGACCAGACTCAAAATAGTTGTTTCTGCCATTCTAACCAACTTTTCCTTTCCCTCCTGCCTCCTTTCTCTATTTGTTTCCAAAAAAAAAAAAAAGAAAGAAAGAAAGAAAGAAAAAAGAAAAGTTCCCCATGTAATTAAAAGAATGGTCATGAGTGGGGGTGAAGAGTGGGCCTGTCTGCACTAGCAGCAGCTGGGACCCAGCCGGGCCAGCAAAATGCTCTATCCCAGTGCTGTCAGAGAACTGTCACCTTAACACTTCATGACAGTAAGATGTAGTCGGGCAGTCTTTTAAAGGATCAGGCCACACTGATCCCTTCAATACACAGCTATTGATCACTTACTGGGTGCCTGGCATTGGGCCAGTGCCAGGCGTACCATAATGAATAAACACAGCATCTAGCCTAACTCACAATTTCCAATGAAGTGAAACACAGATGAATTTGAACACATTTTTTTTTCTTTTTTCCAGTGAAACATCTATGATATGCTATCGCATTTGGATAAGACACATTCCCAGCCTGGACCCTCCCAACACCCTCCATAGGGAATAGAAAGATAAACATTCTTTTATTTGCAGTTGACATGGTTTTATTTTCATGAACTAGGAGTGGCCTTAATAGACAACAGGCCCTGCTCTCCAGTGACTGCCAAAAAGAAGAACTACAGAACATCTTTTCCGAAACCACATCTCTGAACATTTAACTCACCCAGGGTTCACTGTCCTATACAGCAGTTACCTTTTGGTTTATAATGTAACTGGACATATTTGATACCTTCTTATCTAAATCTCCAGGATAGCACACTAAGAACTCAGTTCGCAGGTGGTCATCCAATAGTATTCCTCCAAGATAAAGAAAAAAAACCCCCTAGCAGAGGCTGTGTAACTCATGTGAAAACAGACTAAAATATTTGGGGAAGAATTTCAGCAACAGTGACCAGAACTAAAATGGAGAAGCCTAATTAACCCTCCATTAACCAGAACATCCTCTCCCTCTAGGAATTTTGGTTAATCACAGCTTTATTGCACTCTTGAGGATTTGTAGTCACCCACTCAACCTGGGATGCCAATGGCCCAGAGGACACGGTGTTGCCCAGCAAGTCCCTACGTGACCTGCTTCAATGTTTGAGTGGTGTGCACTTTCACTTCTAGGTAAATACCCCCAAATAACTGGAAGAGGGAACTCCAACAGATATCTGTACACAAGCACATGAAAAGATGCTCAACATCCCTCATCATTAGGGAAAAGCAAGCCAAAACCACAATGAGGCATCACTTTACACCAGTTAGGATAGTTACAGTTAAAAACAACAACAACAGAAAATCGCGTGTTGGTGAAGATGTAGAGAAACTGCAACCCTGGTACACAGTTGGTGGGAATGTAAAATGGTACAGTGACGATCGAAAGCACATGGCAGTTCCTCAAAAAATTAGAAATAGAATTGCCATATGATATGGCATATGGTATATATGGGTATATACCCAAATAATTGAAATTAGGTTCATAGCAGCATTATAGGCAAAAAGTAGAGGCAATCCAAATATGCATTAATGAATGACCGGATAAACAAAATGTGGTATATACATACAATGGAACACTATTCAGCCTTAAGACGAAATGGCATTCTGATACAAGCTATAACCTTAAAGACAGTATGGTAAGTGAAATAAGCCAGAAGCAAAAGGACAGAAATTGTATGAATCCACTTTTGTGAGGTACCTGGAATAGTCAAATTCATGCAGACAAAACAGAATGGTGGTTACCAGGGGTTGGAGGGTTGGCAGGAAAAGGGGAGTTACTGTTCAGTGGGTCCGGAATTTCAGCCGGGAAAAATGGAAAAGTTCAGGAGGTGGATGGGCGGTGATAGCTGTACAAAAATGTGAATGTACTGAATGTCACTGAATTGTGTGCTTAAAATCGATTAAATGATACATTTTACGTTACTTGTATTTTGCTACAGTAGAAAAAAATTTAATTAAAAAAAAAATGGGTGCTCCTAGAATGTTACTTGCATGTATGCGCCAGAATGATCACAGGCCATTTGTTCTCTTCTGAATCTTAATCCCTGGTCTATTTGTGCTGTGGCAGGATCCTCGGTCTTGGCCGTGGTCTCTGTTCCCACCATCCGCTAAGGAGCGTCTGATTAAGTGGCATTGCTGTATCCACATGTGATTTACAAAAATAATATTTTATCCTCACCATCAGTACTGTTTGTGGCTGCACACTGAATAGGAATAATTTCGGAAGGTTCCAGCTGGCCTTCTTCAAAAGGTAAAGAAAATCCAACATTTTTAAGGTTTCTCCAATCTTTTGTTGTTTCAAGTGAATGCTTCCTCTAAAGGACGATTTCAGCATTTCTGGGATCTATTAAGAAGAGCATAATGAATGTTACAGAGCCAGCCAACTTAAAAAAAGAGACAGAGAGAGAGAGAAAGAAGAAAATATTGCCGACTTGCCGAAATCCCCCCCACCCTCTTTATACCAAAGGAGCCATATCTTCATGCCATAATAAATGCAAACTTGGAAAGGCTCACAAACCCGCCTGCCTCTTCAGCTAATGACAGCCTCAATTATGGGGCCTAATCCTGCATTCCGGACACTCCCCTTATCCCTGCATAACTTCCAGTGGAGTCAAAAGGCCCTCAGCCCCTGGCCCTGGCAGGGAAACATTAGTTATGCAGGAGCAGCGCCTGGGGCGTGCTGGCAAATTTAAGGGTCTGTTCATATAACAACACACACTTGGAAGCCTTAAATCCTCATGCTTTGACTCTCCGCCTTATACTGAAATAAAAAGCCACAGTAACTCCGTTAAAAAATATAAAATTCCTCCACAGGAAATGAACACTAGTTTGCTTCTAATTTATATCGGTTTTAGGCTTCTCCTTTCCCCACCCCCTTTTTACTTTTCACGTTAGTGTCCAGCTCTATGGAAAATATTTTCCTTAAGGACAAAAAATAAACATGAGCATTGTGCTCGGTCTTCGCGTTTTATTTACTAAACTGGGCAAAACAGCTTGGATTTACTGGCTCTCACCCTCCAGTAAATGATTGGGAATCCCTTGCAAATACACCCATAGGCCACTCCCTTAAGTCGCCCTGTGAGGGACATCTGAAGACCTCTGGCTTATTGAGAAGTGGCCTTGTTTTGTTAAACTAATCATCCTGCCAGCTACATTAATAACAAGACTATAACTCATTTTCATCCTAGGCACACACTGTGTATTATCAGTCTCCTAATTAATCCCAGGCAATTCAGGGGGCAGGTATTACTACTTCCAATTTTCCTCACTGCTCCTCATGCCAGAGACTCGGCAAACAGAGGGTCAATGCTCTGTGTCTTGCAGGCATGCCCCTGAGTCCCAGCCCAGAGCCCACTCCACCCCAGACACCCCTCCCTCTGGACGGGGGAAGCCCTGGGAATGAGCACACCCCTGCTGATCTCTGAGGCGGTGGGGCTTCCTCACGGGAGAAAGAACCTGGGGTCAGCAGACATCCGGCAAGCCTGCTTAATGGACAAAGTCAACAGCAGCTTCCCTGGAGTCAGAAAATAAAGTCGGGGCCTTGGGACACTGCACACGGCTGGGCCTGTGCTCTGGGCAGCTGAGACTCCTCCCCACTAAGTCCTCACACCCACCTTGTCCCTCCCCCCGTGCGGGTGGGGGTGGCTCCAGACTTCACACCCCCCACCAGCAGGCTGCTAGCTGTTCAAAGTCAGGATCTTGGGCTGAGTGTTCAAACCCCTCCACCACACATGCACAGTCATAATCCTAGGGCCTTTGAAGACATAATCCCCCAAACAGGAGATTCTTACTGTTGCTGAAAAAGTAGCTTCCCTTCCTCTTCTCACCTCCCTGGTTCAGAGTCCAAAAAGGCACGTGTTCAACCATGAACATGAGCATCTATAAACACTCTCAAAAAAGGACCAGCTCGCTCAACTGCTGGGGCCCTTAGTCCCTGGAAAATCTTCTCTTGTTGCATTTGAAAGAGCTCTAAGCTTCGGGTCTGGAGACCTGTGTTCAAGTCCTAACTCTCCTCTTAACCTGATTGGTACTTAAAACTCCCCAAGCCTCGATTTTCTCATTTTTAAAGTGGGGATAATCGTACTTGTACGGCCCCCTTCCTTTGCAGGGCAGCTGTGAAACAACAGTCCTTCCTGGTCGCCTTCAAAAGCTTCTCTTCTTGCCAGTCAGTGATGTTGGGAGTTCCTCAGCACACGGGCCCTGACCTCTCTCTGTTTTCACTCGCTCTCCCTAGGTGAGCTTAGCCAGACCAGCACCGCGCCCAGCGGGCCGGGGATTCCATTTTAGGGTTTCTGTGCCCAGGTGTGGTGAGCGCACTTGCACTCTTCAGAGGGCAGCGCTCAAGCTATGAGAGTTGCTTTGCCTGCAGGTCAAAGGGGTAGAGAGCCAGGATTTGTGTTAGTTACAGTTGAGGTGTAACTTAAGTGACTCGGAGTTCCCCTTGGAGATCCCGCCTGCCCTCTCCAGTGTGTTGTCCTGGATCACACTCTTGCTTAGCTGCTGCTTCTTCCCTGCTCTTACTTAACCTTACCTCCCTTTCCGGGTTCCCCAGGAGCACTTACCAAGTAACTTACACATGACTCCTCATCTCAGGGTCTGTTCCTAGGGACCTTCTCCAGTAATATGTCTCCAGCCAGACTTCACTCAGCTCTAGACCCATATAACTAAATATCTCCTAATCCCCTTGCATTTCTCAATGGCACCCCAAGGTCAACATAAGCAAAACGGAACTCATGGCCTTCCCACATCCCCAAGCCTGGATGCCTATCAGTGTTCCCCTACTCAATGAATCCCAGCCCTTTCACACACACACCCCGCCAGCCACTTCACAATGTAGAATCCTAGGACTCTCCCTAGTACCGCCCTTCCCTTTGAATCTTCCTTCTGCCACACCCCCCACTCCATACAGGCCATCTTCAAGCTCCTACCGATTTTATCTACTGAATGACGCACCTAAACTCTACAAAACTCCCATCAACTCCCACCACCACCACCGTGTCCAGGCCACCACCAACTCTTTTTAGGATACCTACAATTCCCTCCGATAGATTTACCTACTTTCCTTCGGGTTTCCAACGTCAGTGATTGTTCCAAAACAATCGAATCCAATCGAACACTACCCTACACAACACTCTTCCATAGATCTCTACTGCTGCTGAGTACAAAATTCCTCACCCTGGCCACCAGGCCCTTCGTGATGCAAGCCCGCCTCTCTTTTCACTCCAGCCTGGGTCATTGGCCTCTTTTGGTTCTTCCACCCAGCCTGCTCTTCCTTCCCCTCCGCACCGCGGCCGTTCTGTCCAGGCCTTTCACTCAGCCGGAGCACCACTTTCTCAAGGTAATTCCATCCGATCTCAGATTCCCGATTTCAGGTTCCTGCAGCACCACCCTATCTCTTCTTAATACCTGCCACAGTTGCAGGGTGTTGCAGTCAAGAGACCGCAAACATGCATCTGTGTGATCAGGTGCTACGCAGCTTCAACCCAGTCCGGGTTCGCCACTTTGCCCTTGGCAACAGCCAGCAGGCACTCCGCGAACGTCGTCATAACCAGACTTTGAAGACCCGAGTCTGGAGGGGTAGGGGGAGCGGAGGGGGTGTTTCCTTCGGTACGAGCAGGGACAGTGTCTGTTCTGTCCGTGGGATCTCCCTGCGACTGCTCTGCCTCAGGCGCGTGTGACCTGGGAAATCAGAGGACTATGCTCTGAAGTAAGAGCTGTGCTCTCCTAGGAGAGGGAGGTATTAGTTCCCAAATGTCAGGCTGGTATTATCCCCTTCTCAAAAAGGAGGATACAAACAAACTACATGTTTAATCATCTAACTGCCTGTTTTTTTTTAATTTCTCCAATTAAAAGGGCAAAGAAGCCATGGTGGCGTGCCTACAATAGCCAAGCTCGAAGCTTCGATGCGTATCCTCACTCATCCTCACCGCGACTGCTCGAGGTCTTGCTCGCCCCATTTTAAAAGAAGAGCGGACTGTGAAGCTATATATCTTACCTGAGACCACAGGGTGAGTGAGCGGATGGGTCGGGACTCTCGGGGCAAGGCCGCCTGAGGGCCCCGCCCAGCTCCCGGCCCCGCCCAGATCCCGGCCCCACAGGGCTCCACCTGCGCGTCCCGACCTTCGTCTGCAAAGTTTCATGTGTTCAAAAAATGTTCCTCTGTGAATGTCTCCTATTCCTAAACGAAGTCAGATCGCTTCTGCTTTATTTCTTGGTGCAAATCACCAGAAAGGCTTTTCTTCTGATCCAGCCGAGACCGTATTTTGAAATAGTGTGATTCAAAGCAGAGACGTTGTGAGAAACAAGGACCAGGTATTATTTTGGTGACGCCCTGAAACTAGTAGCTTCTCTATAAGCACATGGGAAATAACATTTGACCTCCCTCTCATTGGACTATTGTGTGAACATGAAGTATTAGAAGTTCCTTGCTCTACTTATTTTCCTCTGTCAGCATTCCGCTTGTTTTCCAGACCAAGAGCTTGACTTATTTTATGAAAATGAAACGCTCTCTTTGAAAGCATAAAAATGAAGTTTTTCTCTTTAATTGCTGCATGACTACAATTACTGTAGTTTGAGAATGGAATGGAATAAATTTCAAATAGGGCCAATGCTTTTGAACAGGGAAGGAAATCCAAGTGTCTTCATTTTGCCCCCACCCACTAGACAGAACCCAGGCAGCCCAAAGTAAGCAACACATCTGAAGCCGAGGCTTTGTCTGGGACTTTGAGGCAGGCCATAGGCAGTGACCACAGCCTCAGAATCCAGAAAGCAAGAGCATGCCCTTCCTGCTTCTCCTGGAATCCATTTTATATTTCCACAAATTTTGCATGCTTTGCACTTCTTTGTCACTAGGCTTGTCTTGATTTGATAATTCCTTATGGTTTACCCAGGTTGAGGAGTCAAAGGAGAAAATCAAATTCTCAAGCTTGGACAGAGCTCTGATAATGCTCACACTCAGAGCCAGCATTTTGACAACTCTGTGCAGTTTATACAATGCTTTTATGCATGAACTTTGGGGCTGAGGCTTTCTGCCCTCTTTCTGGAATATTCTATCCAGATCTTCCTTTCTCTTAGTTCAGATCTCAACTCAATGTCATCTTCCCTGTCTACCCCTGTGAGCGGGCCTTTATACAACTGTGTATTTTTCCCAAAGCTCTCAACACTCTCTGAAATGACCTTGTCTTTTTGTTTCCTTGATGGCTACCTCTCTCCCCACCACTAGAATGTCAGCCCCACAAGGACAGGGATTTGTCTTAACACTCCTGCCTCCTGGAGGCCAAAAACAGTGCCTGGCCATTAAAAACACTCAGGATTTTTCCTTGTACTGGTGGATGTGTGAACAACTTCATTTGAGCATTGTGGTCCTGTAAGGTAGCTCTGATCTTCACTTTAGAGGTGGGGAACCCACATCTCTGTGAGATTAAGCCACTAGCCTGGAGCCTCACGACCTGTCTGTGGCAGAATCATAACTCAAACCCAGGTCTTCTCCTCTGGTTTGGAATCTTCAGATGGGAAGGAAAGTGAACTTTTACTCAAAATTGGGCCATGCTGGGCACTCTTAAAGGCAATTTCCCCATCAGAGATCATTAAATGTCAACAGTTTGGAGTATAAAAGTCCTGATAAAACCCTGGGTCTATTCCTCACATCAGAGACGGAAAAGCACCTGCAAAATGAGCTTAATGGCACAGCACAAGACTGCTTCCAAAGGCAGCTCGTGGGTGGCTTGCTGCCCCTCTGTCCTTGCACACCACAGACCCTTTCCCATCCCTGCCTTCCCTGGCCTTGGACCTCACTGGCCTCTGGGTCCCTCATTCCAGGAGACTCTGGCCTGGCTCTAGACTTTCCACAATTTTTCTGACATCCTAATTTCTTGATCACCTGTGCTGACACGATCCTGATTTCCCTCAATATGTCTTTTTTCCACTCCTGGGAAATTTATGTCTGTTCTGGCATCTGTCCCCTTCTTCCTTTGTGAAAAGAGAGGCAAAGAGGGGAAATAAAAATGCCTTTTAATATTTTTTCACAATGTCTTCATGTTCTGTCAATAAATTACCTCTGCCAGCTTTTAGAAGCCCTATTGGCTCTTGTACTGACCTTTCGTTCCTTCTGTGCTTGGAAAATGCCTTATTATTTATCTTAGCCTCTTGCAATCTTTTCATTCCTCACCTTTGCTTTCCTTCTCATGTTTTTGCACTTTCTTAACTTTGTGCTATAATTTCTCTCGCTGAGTTGCTGTTGGATTTTTTTTTTCAGAGTTTCTCGCTTTCCTAGTTTTGATTACTTCCCTTACCACCACCACATCCTTTTTAGAGCTATTTGTTTGGCCTCTTTTCGACACTTCACGTTGCTAGGGAGCTCGTCTTTTCTTTGGGCAGTTTCTATTCATTTCTCTCTGACGTCACTCTTCCATTGGGAACTGTTCTTAGCACCCTTGGATCTCCTTGGGAGGAGCTGAGAAATTTTGCGCCCTCTGGAACCCCTGCGCATCCCTCTAAGAGAGTCCTCATTCCTGCTGAGACTTACTTGGACTGCGGAGTCCCCCGTCGGGCTGCCATCAAGAGAAAGCCAGGTGCCTCGATTTACACATCACTTGAGTTTCCCCAAGTCAAACCGCCTGTGGGTACAAGTGGGGTCACTTTACGGTGGTGTTCTGTGCACACTGGCAGGTGGTTGAATGACTCCTATCTGCTCACTAACAAGACTAGTCAGCTATGAATGAATCCTGCTGAGCTCCTGGGCCAATGTCCACCTTCTGGATGCCATTCTGTCCCCCAGGTACTGCTGCTAATGCTGGGCACTGCAGCCACCTCTGTGGGGCATTGTTACATCGACTGGTGCCACCAAGCTGTCCCCAGACACCTGCATTGCCACGACAGAGGCTGTAGCTCTCAGTATCTCAAAGCCATGCTGCATCTGGGTAGAAGACATCCTCTCTCCCACAGTGTGCTTTGTCCCCAGGTGTCAGGTTGCTATTGCCTGGGTCTTTAGAGCTTCCAGGGAAGCAGAGTGGGTTTTTTTTCCCCCTTCCAGCTTTCCTTTACTGCTCTTCAGACAGGAGTCAGTGCAGCTTGGGTCAGGTACACTTAGATACTGTTTGCCCCTTGATGCTGAGGCAACATATGTCTGTCCATCTTGTCTTCCATTAGAATGTGGTCCCCTGTAAGTGGTTCCTTAGTTTTGTCTGCAAAAGGACTTTGGGTGGGCATGTGGGTGGCTCAGTCAGTTAAGCCGTCTGCCTTCAGCTCAGGTCATGATCTCAGGGTCCTGGGATCTAGCCCCACAATGGGCTCCCTGCTCAGTGGGAAGCCTGCTTCTCCTTCTCCCTCTGCCCCTCCTCCTGCTTGTGCTCTCTCTCTCTCTCTCTCAAATAAATAAATAAAATCTTAAAAACAGGATTTGGGGTGAAGATACCCAACTACATCCACCCCATAATGGTCACAACTATACACATTGTTCTTTGGACACAAGTAGAGCCCAGTTCTGACATCTGCCAAAGTCCCATGAAATCTCTGTTCTCAGTTGTCAACTTAAACAACATCCCGAGGGGCGCCTGGGTGGCTCAGTTGGTTAAGCGTCTGCCTTCAGCTCAGGTCATGATCCCAGGGTCCGGGATCGAGCCCTGCATTGGGCTCCCTGCTCAGTGGGGCCTGCTTCTCCCTCTTCCTCTGCTTGCCGCTCCCCCGGCTTGTGTGTGTATGAACACACACTCTCTCTCTCTCTGTCAAATAAATAAATAAAATCTTCAAAAAAAAAAACCAATCAGTACAAAGTTTATTCAGACTTACACATGCCAGGTGCAATGCTATATTCTAGAATTACAATGATCAGTGCAGTTCAGGTTTGTACCTTTCTTTTGTAGAATTAAAGTTCTGGTGAAGGAGGGATCCACATGAAAATAAGCTTTAATCATATTTTTGGTGGTAAGATAAAGGTGTTTGCATGCGAGCCCTGGGAGCACAGAGGAGGAGCTAATAATCCCTCCTGGAAGTTTATGGCAGATTTTCTATATTCCCGGAGTGTTCACATGAGTAGGTTCACTGCAGTAAATATGCCACTCGTACACCCCGTCCACACCCACTCACATCTCAAAAGGTGTATTAACCACCTACATCACCCCCTATGACTCCCAGGCACCAATCCTCCAATCAAATATCAATGACTGAATCTGGACTGATGGCAGTCTCTGTTGTGGGAATTTGGAATGAGAAAACCGAGAGTTTAAGTCAGGTGTACCCACAGGATGATGGGTACTTGACCCGAAAGGTCATAGAGAATTGGTCTGAAGTTGCTACCCAAGCAAACCAGGACCACCATGAGGCTATATGATCTGTAAGATCATCTGTTGTAATTCTGTATTAACACTCCTCTTTACGTCAGCTAGTTCAACTGGATTTCTTTGCTTTGCAACCAGAGCCTTAATTAATATAAGCTTCCAGTTGCCCAGCTATAGCCTACTGGCGCAAATTTTCCTCCTTTACTCGGCAAATGCCTGCTGAGTCTTCATTACCTGGCTTCAGTGTTGCCTCCTTTCTGAAGCCTTCCCTGACAGCTCCGCCTTCCTGATCCTTCAAGACTCTGCTCGTAACCATTACATTGTGGCGTCACTGATCTATCTAAAAACACTCCACTCTCCAGACCACGAGGTCCTCAAAGGGAGAGCCCCGTCTTAGTGCCTGCTACCCAGAAGGTGTTCAGTCAATGTTTGCAGAATTGCTTCAGTGACTCTGAGTTGGTTCTGGAAGCAGCCTGCCAGTTGGCACACCACGCTATCTGCCACTCAATCTTCCTGGCTCTCGAGGGGTTCTGAGTTTATGCTGACTTTGCTAACTTACCATTTCACTCCCAGTTCCATCTTTTCTCAGTCCTCCCTGGTGTCTGCGATTTCTCAGCTTGCTGGGTCCCCCCTGCTTTGTGCAAACTTCACTACCCTTGGATCAGTGACAATTCTAAGGCGACCCCCCTCTCCCCCCGGGGCAGAGCACATGCTGTTTCCTAGGGTTCTAGAACTCTTTGCTGAGTTTTGGCTCCTCTTAATGGCTTTGTGTGGTTGCCTGGGGCCCATGCTACCTGTGTGTCTGCTCCTGACAGCATCCCCCACCCGATTCCACCATCTGTTTATTTTGGCTTCATCTCCTTCTGAGAGACAGTGAATAGCAACTACTTCTCATCAGCCGGAAGGCCTCGCTGCCTTGTCCATCGGAGAAAATTTGTCTCTGGATCTGCAGCCGCTTTCTTACACGGGAGACAACATCAGTGCTCATTTGCTCAGGAAAAGCAACAACAACAACAAAACCTCTTGCTCTGCTTGGACCTTCTTTCCTTTATGGATTGCAGTGCCCCCCCAGCAAACCCACCAGGTTTCCCTGCCAACTGCCAGCCATATATCCAAGCTGCTGATTCACCCCCTGTCAGCCTGGGGCAGGGGGTGGCGAGGCAAGAGTTTCACAGCTTTGGGGGATTTATTTGCTTTACTTTGTGTTCTCTGGTACAGAGTGTTTTCCAAGAGGGATTTCTGCAAGTGCACCCGATGTTCTAACCTCAGTACTGATATGTGTATCAATATCAGGGATTGCCTGGGGGATCAGGTGGTTTAAATACATGGGGGCTGTGATACCTTTGCCCCTCAACGTTTCACTTTGCTGACCTCTGCTTTCAGACACAAAGCAAAAAAAAAAAAAAACAAAAACAAAAACAAAAAACAAAAAACAAAAAAACTCAGGCTCAGCTCAGCCTCCCGAATTCCAAAATGGACTCCCTTGCCTCTCTCTGAACCACACCTCTCGTGTTGATGGATGTAGCTTTTACAGATTCTGGGACTTTAGTGTGTCTTGGTCTGGAAATGGCGTCAGACTTTTTGGCTAAAATGGCACCTGCCGCAGTCATGTGCCTGGGCTCTTTCTGATCTCCATGATGGACACGGGAAGCCCACTTAGGACGGACCTGTCTCTGAAAGGGCTCCTGCTCACTTGAGGCGGGAGAAGCGACTCTTCTATATCAGGTCACATCATAGACAGTCCCTTCAGCCTCTTGCTGCAGGGTAGCATGGAACAAAAGACAAAAGTCTCCAGCCAGGCCGAGAGCCACGAGGGATTAGTGCAAGAGTGGATGGCTCTTGTGTTGACTCTGTTCCTCTCCATGTCTTGCTTCCTTCTTCATTCAGAGATCTCAGCACATCAAAATATTAGTGAAGGAGATAGTTTAATCTGGGGATAAAATGATACCTCTTTAAACCTACTTACCAATCCGACAGCTACAAGGTGTTTGCATCCGACCATAAATTATCCCCCAATGCTGTTTTTCTAAAATGAAAACCTGTCTCTGGGATTTGGGACAGAGAAATAGAAGAGAAAGAGCACTTCACCAGGATTCAGGGGCCTCTATTTCTAATGCTTGGCTCATTACTAATGATGTCACTTTGGGCAAATCATTCTATTTCTCTGGCTTCATTAGTGACCTCAGTGGGAGCGGTTTTAGTAGAAAATCTGACATCCTAATTGCCAAATCCATAGGCTAATTTTCATTCCTCATCCTACTTGACAACTCCATTGCACATCGGCGCTCTTGTCTGCCCTTTCCTTCTCGAAACCGTCTCTGCTCTTTGCTCCTGGGACCCTGCCTCTGTGAATCCTTCTTCCACTTCTCTCCCAACCCTCTTCTCTCTTCTCAGACCCCACCCAATTCCCCATCACCTGCTGGGATTCCCAAGAATTTCTCTCCTGGCTCCTCTTCTCATCACACATCCATTTCCTCAGTGATTCAATCCACTCCCTTGAAGCCCCCATCTCTTTGTGGGTAACGTCCATATCTCTACTTCAGAACTCTCTCGGCCTCTCTCCTGAATGCCATCCTAACTCTCTGGCTGCCCACAGGATGACCCATCTAGTTGCATGTCCAGCCCCTCAAACTCAGCCTGCCCCAAACTCAGTTCACTGTCTTCTTGCAAATATCCTACCCGCCCCCGGAAACCTGAATCCTTGCAGCCCATTCTGCCTTCTATAGTTCCATTGGTCTCTGAAGCCAAATGGTCTTTCATGCTTCATTCTCCCTAAAACATTGTTGCTACCAAGTCTACCTGAGAGGTGTTCCTACATCTTCATGCCAAAGGTGTTGCTGAGCTTCAGGTCCTCAGATTCTTGCATCTGGATCTTTGAAATAGTAGCCAAGATAGTTAAGAATGGGTTTGGCTGACATAACAAGAAAACGGAGCTGGCTCTGGCTTGACCAAACAGAGTTTGGGGTTTATTTTTTCTCACAGAGGGCAAAATTCAGATATAGAAAGTCCAGAACCAACATGGCAGACCCACAAAACTTCTTCTATCTTTCCAGGCAGCCATTCCGGACCTGTGGCTATCACAGGCTTGTCACTTATGCTCACAGAATAGTAGCTTCTCTTCCACATCCACATTCCTGGCAAGAAGAGAGGAAAAGGGCAAAAGGGCACAAGGCAAAGGCCTTCTGAGCGTCTCCTTTCGAAGAGCTCTCTTGGAAGCTCCACCCAATGACTTGCATTCCTGTGTCACGTGACCACTCTCTGCATGAAGACTGGGAATGGTAACTGGGGAGGTTCTTTGTTTTAAGCAGGACACATTGCCTCCCTTATTAAGGTTGAGGTTCTGTTAGAAAGAAAGAAAAGGAGAATTGATACTGCAGAAGCAAATAACTGTGTTTGCAACAGCCAGGTCTTGGTCACCAGAATCTTCATCCACTACTCTACTCTCTATATCCCTGGGGGGGGGGAAATGTGACCATATTGTTCCCCTATTTTAAATATCTCTGTCGAGTCCTCATTGGCTACAGAATAAAGGACAAACACCCTGGCCCACAATCTGAGTCCCATCTTCATTTCTATACTCCTCTCTTGCCATCACCCTCTCCTCTCCCTGCGGAACGCACCTTAAGATCCCACAGAACTTTCCATGGCTTCCTAAACCTGTGGTGCTATTCTCATGCCCGATTGCCTTTCTCATCTCCACACATTTCTTAAATCTTCACTGCCAGGGAGGGAGTAGGCATGTATCTGTCCCTCACCTCAACTCCTAGAAGAAGGACATTCTTCATACCTATGAGTCCTCCTTGCCCCCTACAGCCTCCACCCCATGGGACAAGGCATTCAGACTGAAAGGGCAGAGCCCAGCATTAGGTGGGCCATGTTTCCTGGAGGATGGAGGATGGGGTTACTAAACTGAAAGAAAACATACATCTCGGAGCACATTCTTTGTCACTTGCCACTCTCTCAGTGAGGCCCAGAACCCTCTCCCTTACTGTTATTTCACTACTTGTTCCTTCAAATAAAGTAACCTTGAGTACGACATCTCCAGCAGCTGCCTGGCCACCTCCCGGCTCACGCCATTTCTGTAATTCATCCATGATGTTGCTTCAGGAACCTGACTCAGAATCTTCTCAGGGACTCAGAAGTCTATCTGTTGTTCTCTGCAGACAACCTGGGTGTAAGGGTCCCAAGACTGCCCTGTATGGAAGGCAGTGTCCCCTGGCACATACACCGAATTTTCCCAGAGCATTGCATGGTGGTATTGGGCATTTGTCAGGCTTCAGATAAGAGCAATGCTATGTTTTTGCATACATTTGCATACATTTGCTAGGGATCCTCATGTGCAGACAGAAGTAGGCTGATTAATGTCTGACAACGGGCTCTCTGAGGTGGGGGTGGCCAGGGAACGGAAGCTCTGGTCTGGAGGCTTTACCAATTCCTGTGGTGTAAATACTCCCATCAGGACCAAATTCAAGCTACTGATGTGTTGCAACTGAACTTGCAGTTGGCTTTGGCAAGCCAGGGTGAGCTGGCTCCAGCACGGCCACAGGAGGCTCCACCAGAGAAGAAGGATGCATGACCAGGTCTAAGCACCAAAACCATACACAAAGCTTAGCAGCCATGCCCTCAGCAACATCTCTGAATGAACACTCCCTCCCATCCAAACCGAGCTCTTTCCCCAGTTCATATGGCTCTTCGATGATTCTTCTCCCCCGGCAGTGTTTTTGAAAAGCTTCTTCTGGGGGAATGAGTGCACTATTGTGCAATGTGCATTGCCTCAACCATTTACTCCACAAACGGGTCCCAAGCACCTTCTGTTCCTTGATTCCCTGGTGAATCCTCTTCCTGTTGAAAAGACTGCTATACTTTGGGTCACCAGCAGGAGTCACTCTTTGGCATCAGCCACAGACACAGAGCCTGAACAGCACTGAGCACACAGTAGGGCGGAATGCCCACTTGTCTGATGAATGACGGACAGAAAGAAATGATGCTTTCTTACTTCGAGCCCAGCCTGTCCTCCCTGATTTGCCTGGCTATCTCCTACTTACCTTCCGAGGCTCAGTTTAAATGTCTCCTGTAGGAAGCCCTCTTTGGACTACCTAGCCCCTAACCCCCACCACCATCAACTGTGGGTTAGACGTCCCTTCTTTGGGCTCCCATCAACCTTTGCCTTCAGTAGAATTAATCACCCTGTATACCTGCATTTCAATGTTGACAGGATTGCCTATTGGATTGTGAGCTTCAGGAGGGCAGGGCTCTTGTCCCCAGTGGCTCATACGAAGAGTTACTTAGTAAACACTTGCAGAATGGGGGGTTGAGCAGAATGTGTAGTACTTTCAAATATTCCCCCCGGGAAGTTTAGTTTAATTTCTTTTGCCTTTGTCTTTTTCTTTTGTTATTATTGCTATTGTTTTCCCCACCAAATTCCTGCTTTCGGTATGACAGTACAAAAGAAAAAAAAGGGGGGGTAGAAAAGATTTCATTGAATTGCAGCTTCCAGCTGGTTATCATTATTTAAATTTGGGCTTTATCGTTGTGGGCAACTGAAGCCTATGATTTAAGCTATCTCTAGCTGAGCACGGAGGTCGGATGCCCGCCCAAACACTCATATTTCCAGAGTGCACTTTGCTGTGTCAATATACATTACTTGTCACATCGCAAAGAGTCTGAGAAGTTTGATCTCCACTGTTAGATTGTTGTCATGTGTCAAATCACACAGCCCAGGAGGAATGAGTACAATGCACAGGAAAAGCAGACACTGAGCCGTGGTCAGACTGCCTGAAAGAGAAAACTGTTGTGTAGACCAGAAAAAGAAAGGGCAAAAAACAATTTGAAGCTTCAGATGCCGTAAGCCTTCGTTACTTTCATTTTCTTGCCACTCTGAGCCTTCAATTTTACCAGCAGGGGCAAATACACATTTTTCATCCAAATGACCTTCCAGCAGATTCTCCCACAATGCGGGACTAGTTGGAGTAGTAGTCCCATCACTGGTGACGCAGGGCAGCATCTGGGAAGCCCCCACGTTAAAGCTGACCAAACAAAGCAGGTGCAGTGACTCAACAAGCTCCCACCCACTGTCCTCTGTGAAATGGAAGCTCAAAGAAAATGTGCGAATACAACTAGACCCTGGGAAGAAGAATTCACGTAAGGGACTGTAAGCTCCCCAAGCAGGAAGGCTGGAATAATTCCTTGCTGCTGCTGCTGCTGCTGCTGGTAGTCTTTTTTCTTTTCCTTCTCTTTCTTTCTTTCTTTTCTCTTTTTTTAAAAGTTGGCTAAAAAAAAAAAAAAATTAAACAAACAAATAAAAAAACGAGTACTGGTTGTTCCATATTAAAGAAGGAATGGGTGTGAGTCAACCTCCCCATTTAAAGACGCTCACACACTTGAAATAAGTTCCTAGAAAGACAGATATAATTCAACCGGGTGTAGCTCAGCACACTCACAAGGCATTTTTACGACACCTTCCAAATCCTCGGTGGCTGATCCCGTGGTATGACAGAAGCACGCCACATTCACTGCACCAGACAAGGATTAGGGGAGTAAAATTAGTCATGTATGTAAATTGTAATCACGTTGGACGGTTGTATGTGCTCATTTAGGCATTTTAACAGTGTGTGATGCTATCCCCTCCACAGGACTAATAAGCATTAGCCATAATGAGGTCAGTCAGTCAGTCAGGCATTCCCAGGGGATTTAATTGGGACATGGGTCTCTGCTGAAGTGAAAATTAATAACTTTTGTCAATGTTCTGGTGAAATGTTCTGTCTTATTAAACTATGAGGGTCAATTAGAAAGCATTATGTAATAAAGTCCCCAGCAGCAGAACTCAAATTGAGTTATACCACAGTCATTATTCCAGGGCGAATGCATTTGAAAATGGAAAACCAGAGCGCCATATGGAGGATTCGGGTCAGATTTACAAGCATCGCATGTTAAGGCTTCAACAAGAAGGAAACAATTAAACGTAATACCGAAATAAATCAGCGCGCCGAGCGTGCTGTGCAGGGCCCAGAGCCCGGGGGGCCGGCCGGCTGCAGGCCCGGGGCGGGGACACGGCAAAGTGGCGGCGTTTAGCAGGCTCGTCTGGGCTGTGGCCGGCGGCCCGGGCCCTGCAGCTCGTGCCCGGGGCTTCAAATCTGGGGCACACCTGGAAGGCTCGGGCCTGCACACTGCCTCCTATAAATAACTCTTTATTGTGTGGCTATTAAGACGAGAGATTGCTTTTATTAAAGTGCAAGTTATTGTGGTACAGCAAATTAAAGAATTTTAAAGCATACTAAACAGCCAGCGATAGTCCCCCTTCGGTCATGTTTTACGGTACTTTAAATGGGCAGTATATTGTTAGGGAGATAGAAAGCCTGTGCCAAGGTGGGGATCTGATAAAACAGTCTTCGGGCGCTCCTGGCCGGGAAGGGTCACTGGCACCGGCCTGGATGGGGCCGGGGGGGAGGGTGGAGGGGAAGGGATGAGGGTGCTGGGGGGCCAGGATGTCCCCTGTCCTCCCGCAGACCGGGGAAGGTGGTTGTTGTCGGCAGCATTCCAGCAGAAGAGGACATCTCCCAACCGGGTTTTGAAAGATGCTCTGCAGGTAAAACAATTAGGAAATGGAAACGAGTAAGGGTGGGAGATGCAGAGACCATGCGTACTGTCCCGTTACTGAAGGATCACAACTTTCCATATCTGCGAGGCTCGGTCATTTCTGAACTTTCTCTTCTCCCATGAAGCGGGCTGGGCCTGATTATTTCCCCTTTGATCCCTAATGTTGATTATGTTTCTCATTAAAAACAAATTGTAACAATGCCCCTTTCTTGGCTCCAAACCATCATGGAACCCAGGTTGTTCCTCTCCCTCACCTCCCCAACCACTGCTGTGGTCTGAGCCCCTGCCCCTTCCCACCAGAGCCTGTTTCCACTCCAGCTGCTTCCCCCCCACTTCCTAAAAACACAGATCTGGCCATGTCACTCCCCTGCTTAAAACCCTTTAGCACCTTCCCTTTGCACATGGGATAAAATCCAAAACCCTGACAACAGCCCACAGAATCCCTCCCCAATGTGCCTGGGGCTCGCCTGGAGCCATGCTTCCCTCTCCTACGGTTCTTGCAGATTCTGGAACACATGAAGTTCGTGCTCTACCCATGGTTTTGGCACATGCGGTTCCCTTAGTCTGGAATTCTCTTCCTCCTGATTATGTGCGGCTGGTTCTTCTTAAGCCTCAATATCCATCTTCCAGGAGCCCTTTCCTGAGCATTCTATCTCAGGGAGCCTGCCCAGAATTTTGTATCCTCATTCCATGTGTGCTTCCAGCATAGTCCTAACCGGAGTTTGTCATTTAAAAACAACTTTAACATAGCAAAAGTGCAGTAAGTAGGAACTATTATTGTTTTTGTTGTTATTATTCCATTTACCCATTAAAGTATTTCCATTTCCCTATGTTGCTCCCATAACATTAAGGATGGTCATGTCTGGGTGATTAATAGAACAACAACAACTTGATTTTGGTCTACTCCTACTTCTTCTGACACCTCCGGTCTAAGGGTGCTGCGATGACAAAGACCATATCTGTTTTGTTTCCCATAGAATCTTTAGCAATGGGGGCAAACAGCAGGAGCTCACTATGTGTCAAGGGAGTGAATAATTCATTGCATTCAAAGGTTGCCTTGGAAGGAAACCTGAAGTTCATCCAACTCTTTTATGTCATGGAAAAAGTGTTTCTGAGGATGGTGGAATAATCTGCACAAAGAAACTATTGAGACAGCTGGGGCCACTCCCTGGTTTACCCTCAAAATGTTTCTTTTTTACTTTCTTCTGCCCAATTACCCACTCCTATCCAACCACACCTGGTCTTTACCGCTATTGGAATAAATGCCACCCTAAATCTGACAGTGAAAGCATATTTAAAACCAACTTAAAAACGGAAGCTGTTCCACCAATAAGAGAATAGATGATCGAATTCTCCTGTATTCATATAATGGGATACAAAGTGAAATGAGAATGAATGAATCAAGGCCACAGGCACAAAAATGGTTGAATCCCAAACCCATAATGTTGAATAAAAGCAGCAAGTCACAAAAGAATGCATACCTTGTGATAGCCCTTATATAGAGTTGAAAACATAAGCAAAACTAAATAATATGTGGTTAGTGGATATGTGGTAAAACTATAATGACAAAAGTAGGAATAAGGAAAGTTTAAAAAAAATGAAAGCAACATTCAGATAGTGGTTACTTGCCAAGTGTTGGGGGTGGGGGGGAAGGAAAGGGACAAACATGAGGAATTGTACCAGGGCTGGGTGGAGGGTGATCATGTTCTTCATCTTTAGTTGGGCAGCAGTTTCATGATTATCCATTTATCTCTTATGCTTCATAATTTAGAAGTTTGTATGTATTTTAAAACTGCACACATTTTTTTAAAAATTAAAGCTGATGTGATTTCAGCTTTGCCTGAACATACCCAATCTCCGAAAGAAAGGCCTCTTTCCTCTTCTCCAGAAATGCCTTCAGGAGCTTTCTCCAGCTAGCCACACCCCCTGAAGGCCAGCAGACAAGAGTCCTTGGGACCTGTCCCTGGGCCAGGTCAACACCATACAAAACCATACAGTAATTATGCAGACCGTTTGGAAGGGAGTGACTTTGGAGACACTGGGTAGGGCTCTTGAGCAAAAATAAGCCCTTATGGGTCCTTCCACTACCAGCAAACTCTTCCCTGCCAACTTCAAAGCTTTACCACCTTTTATACTCCCTTATTAAATCCAAATACTCTTGAAAGTACCCATGCCAGAATCAACACCCTAGTGATCTTCACTAACTGAGAGCGAGAACGGGGTCCCGGGGCTGGGGGGTGGGTACTTCGAGGCACCCGAGCAGGGAAGAGGCACGGTGAGGGAGCCCCAGAGGTAAGCCAGGACAGCATCCCATTTAGTCCAGTGACACTTTGCCTACTTTTCTACACAACCCCACTGATTTCACATTCTCTTAATTGTTTTATTTGAGCCCTAGGATTGTTACCAACACAGAATGCCCCAAGATGGCCAGTCAGTGTGCCCCTGGTGATGTTGCCACATGCTGAGATTCTCCTCCTTGAGCAATTCCTCTTTCTAATGTTAGTGGAGGGGGTTCCCGCCATAGGGGTTTCTGGTTCATTTGTGTTGCTGGGTCTCCCAGGGCCACACTTCTGTTTCGAGAGAGAGTTTTGGCATCAGGATCCTTCTGACATGTCAGACTGAAAAAGTGAATTTGAGCCAAGAGTTCTGTTGCTTCATTTCGGTTATTTATGAGAAGCTGGTGTTTTCTGCTAACAAAGACAACGGGAAATTTCAAAACCTAAAAATGATCAAGCTATTGTGGTGGGAAAATAGAAGTGGCAAAGTATTTCTCAACTGGTTTGAGTAACTTGCCTTGAATATTTTTTCCCAGGAGTAATTACAAACAGAAATGCCACTTGCCTTTTGGAATCTTTTATGCTGAAAATATCAAGCGATTCCAGGAAGGATGGAGACACAGAAGGTCCCCATCATCACACACTCTTACAGGAAAATGCAATCTGCCTGCACCTCTATGCTTTGGCTAGTGAACGAATGAAAGAGTCAACGAATGAATGAACTGCTCAGCCTTACATGAATAACGCCACAGTAATGTTTGGAAAAATAGAGAAAAGTACAAAGAAGAAAACAGGAGCATCCATAACCTACCCTACAGAACGATCTTATTAACATGGAGATCTATGTCACACCAGTGTTTTTCTGAGCATATAAATGTTCCATGGCTGAGATCTTACTGTCTGCACTGCTTATATCTGTGTTCAGCAGAATTCAAGATGACCCCCAAAGCCCTATGCCCTTGTTTAATCTCCTCTCCATGAGTGTGAATATGATGGGATGGTACCCCCATGATTAGGTTATGTTACACGGCACAGCTGACTGTCAGAAAAGGAGATTGATTATCCTGGTCACCTGACCTAATCAGGTGAGCCTGACAAAGGATGGGGCTTTACCAGGAGTTAGACACGAAGGATGAGAGGGTCTGAAGCAAAGGAGATCCTCCCTGGGTGGCTTTAAAGATAGAGAGGACCACACGGCAAGGAAGGCTAGAAGCCTACTGAAGTTAAGAGCTGCCCCCACCGAAATTCAGTAAGGAAACAGGAACTTTGGTCCTACCATCACAAGGAACTGAATTCTACTGACAGCTTGAATGAGAATAAAAGAAGACCCCCGTTCCAGAGGAGAGCACCATCTGGCTGACACATTCATTTTAGTCCTTACGAAACCCTGAGCAGAAAACCCAGCTGCGCCTGCTGGGATTTTGGAACTACAGAACCTATAGAACCATGAAATAATAAGTAGGTGGTGTTTTAAGTGGCTACGTTTGTGGTAATTTGCTGCGCAAGCAATAGAAATCCAATAGAATGTTCTACTTTTTCATTCCCATGAAAACTTTTCTCTTATTATTGTTAACTAAAATTTTAATGTCTACCTCTAATGTGGCTATGGGTCATAACTGATGTAACCAGCCTGTATTCTTAGGCATTTAGGTGTTGTCACCATAGGTGTTAGAGAATGCTTATTTAAAAAGTAAGTGCTTTCTTCTTGTTTTGGTTGTCTCTGTTTGTTTTGACTTCTATGGTCGCATGAGAGGTGAACATCTCTTTTCCAGTATCTGCTGAAGCTATACCTCTCCGGCAGAGAGAGAGAGAGGCAAGGTATTCCTTGAAGGCTTCACTCTGCTCCCAGTTGGAAACTGAAAACTTTGGAGCAGAGAATGATTCTTTGTGTTTCAAAAGTGAAGGCTCTTAGGAGCTGTAGGCTACACTGTCCAAGGAGAGGAATGAAGACTGTGAGCTGTAGCTGTTGAAAAGGGGTGGCTCCTCCCAAGACTAAGATGAGAAATGAGGGTTGGACTTTGACCCAGGGTGGAACTATGGCCCCCTCTGAGCCTGGTGCCCTGGGTGACCTCAGGGAGGGCCTGCCGTGTGATTGTCTCTGGGGCTGGTACCACCCACCACGGCTGGGGATGCTCTGCCAAGGTCCTTAAACCCAGCTCAAGGCTGAGGAATGGAGAACTCTTGTCACCACCCTTAGCTAGCATTGGCTTCAACCAGATTTAATTCCACTTTGAAAACTAAAGAAATGTGGCTTTTTGTACCATTTGGGGACCATTTCCTGTTACATAAAGAGTACGGTGATAAATAGTTCTACATAAATACATATCTATATTCATTACTATTTTATTTGAATGAATGTCTAGAAATAAGTCAAAGGATATAAACATTTTAAGGTCCTATAAATTATCAAATTAGCGGGCTTTTAAATTTCCTAAGTGAAAATATACAGATGTATAATAAATTCTCGCATCGGCCTCTGCCTCCAACCACCCCAGTACAGTAACTACAAAAGATTCGAGGCCCACTTGGGCAAGCCTGGGTGCTGTGTACTTCTCCACAGAGAAAGGTACTGTGCAGCCTGAGCCGTGTAACAGGCCTGGCCTAAACCCACACCCACCTGTACCATTGACGGACTGCACGAATTTGAGTATATGCACTTTTCCGGGGTCGTCATAACAAAGTTTCACAAACTGGGTGCCCTAAACAACATAAATGCATTGTCTCACAGTTCTGGAAGCAAGGAGTCCAAGATCAAGGTGTTGGCAGTGTTGAGTCTTCCTGAGGACTGCGAGGGAAGAATCTGTCCAGGTCTCCCTCCTAGCTGCTGGTGGTTTACCAGGAATCACTGGCATTCCTTGGCTTATAATTAAATGTAAACAAATGACCATCTTTTCTCTGTGTTTTTGCATGGTCTTCCCTCTGGCCTAAATTTCCCCTTTTTATAAGGACACTGGTCACATTGGATGAGGACCCACCCTAATAACCTCATGTTAACTTGATCATCTGTAAAGACCCTATTTCCACATAAGGTACTGGGGGTTAGGACTTCAACCTACTGGGGGTTGGGTGGGGGACATGATTCAATCCATAATACCTTGGAGAGCCCTATACACTCTCTAAGGCTCTGTTTCTGATCAATAAAACAGGGATGTCCCCCCCCCGCCTTATTGTGAGGATTAAATTTATCTGACAAGTGGAAGGCTAGACAGATGACAGAACACTTACCCAATGCCTGGCACATGATAGTGGCTCAATAAATATTGGTGAAGTGATCAACTAAAATTTTTGCTGTTATTATTTCACATAGATACACAGAAACCCATGCTCAGTTGGGCGGAGATTTATGCTTATGTGGCCACCATGGTGCCCCTAGAGGGAATATACTATTTTCTTTTCAAATGTCTTGTCCCTTTGCCTCATCCAGCCTTTGCAGGCGGGTTGTAAGCCAGACACAGACCTCACCTCTCCCACAAAGCCCACTTTGGAGATTTGGCGCCTGCCTTCTGCCGCTAGTTCATTGTCTGAAAAGTGCTGACACCTCTCTTCGTCCGCGGTGCCAGGACTCTGTGCCAAAGCTGCCCACATGAACGAGACGTTCCTTACGCACCAGGGTTTCAGAAGGTGAACCTGGCACCAACCAAACATAGTTAGAGAGGCCCTTGTGATACACACACACACACATAAGCACACGCACACACATGAGCCAGAGACCAGAGACCCCCAATCATTACTTAAAGCAACTTTTAAAAGGAATAAAAATTGCCCAATCTCTTTGATGATATTCAAAGGATCTTTTTTAATATATGAGAAAGGCATTCTACATTCTGAACACATCTGGTGTCACCAGCTCTTCACCCCCGCCCCCCACTAAACCCTCTTAATTCCATAATTTAGAAGGTCTTAAGACACAGAAGGATCTCACCGCAGCATAATTGGGTATCCTGCATCTTCCAAGTTGGATTGGATGCCCCACCTCAGCCTGGAAACTTTTTCACAGAGTCGGACAGGAAAAGTTTGAGGCGGTGGGGGTGGGGGGGGAGTTGGGGGGGCTGTGGGCAGGGACAAGGACAGCGCCCTGCTTGCTCAGGCGCCTTGGATAGGAGAGCTGAGCTGCCTGCAGGAAAATGTTTGCTATTCATTTTGCCCTGACACTCCAGGAGAGGAGCACAATTTCTTTTGTGATTGGAGGTAATGTAATCTACAGGAAAATCAATGTGGGCTGACGGGAGACTTGCCCAACTGATCTGCAGGCCAGAGACACTGAATCACCGCAGGTTGCAGGCGGCGCTTTGGCAAGGCACTTCCTGCTGCCTCTAGGAGGACAGGGTCTTGGAAAACTCACACCCTGGGGTGCTCCTGACTCTTCACCAGCCTGTCGATGTGATGCCTGGCTGCTAGGAATTGAGTGACAAAGTACTCAGCCTGGGGAATGAGGCGAGGGGGCCGGAGGGCCACAGCATGCCCCGCCAGGCTCCGGAGAGGAGAGAGAGAGACAGAGATCCTGAGACTGTAAGCTAGAGACAGAAAGAGGTAGGGAGAGACAGACACGCATACGCATGCATGCACGGACCTCAATTTTAGAGCGTCTACATAAGCCTCTATTACTTTGCCACTTTTTAAATTTAAAAATTCAGACTGTGCACCCCAAAACATGCATTACCTCTAGTAATCAGGAAAGAACATGTTATAAAAAATTAAAGAAGAGACTTAACACAAAATCACTCTCGCCACCCCAGAAACGCGTGCACATCGGCGGGCCCCCTCCGCCAGCCTGGCTGAGCTGACGTCAGCACACAGCCTCCACAGCAACTGCAGCAGAATTGGCAGGTGTCACCCCAATAGGGCTGTGAACTGCGTCCCGTGATTCACAGGCATAAATCAGGGTAATAGGCCCGGGCCGTCCCCTCCCTGGATGTCCCCTTTATCTGAGCCAAGGCCACGGACAGCCCTCTGGCCTCCGGAGTTTGCGTGATGGCATGACCCATACCCCCCTCTGGGGTACTTGTCTGGAATCTGTTTAACCTCTCCGTATCGTCCAAACACCCCTGCGGTCTATTGCACGAAGCATGTGGAAAACCTCATTTGGGGAAGTAATGGGTTACAAACTGCAACTGAGAGTGAGCGAGCGAGCCCTGGGAGGGCAGGCCCGTGGTGCCCATCGGTAACCATGGGCAGTTCAAGGAATCAGGAGGCGGCTGGGTGGCCCAGAATGGGACGGAACCCTGCCTACCCCATCTCTCCCGTATTGAACGTGGAGAGGGCCTCTTGTGCCCACCCCCACTCCCCACCCCCTACAAACTTCCTGGCAAAGGCTTCCGACTTCACCTACTATGTTCCTGGCAGAGACTTTTAGGGCCAAAGAGGCGGCAGCCTGGAGCACGGTCTTTTCAAAGATTTGGGGGCAATCCCAGGCCGGAATATGCTCCTTTTCCCTTTCCGCCTGCACAGTCCCTGCCCCGCAAGGAGCTGACAAGGGCTCTGGACAGCGGGACAGCGGGATCCAATAAATCTGAGGCCTGTCTAGGTGCTTCATTTATCAAGAGGCCTAATTTACCCAGGCCCTTTAGACTAATTGCAGATTTGCAAAAACTGCTGAGAGTGTAGAACCGAGTATTGTGAGTGTCCCTTGCCATATTTCTGCTAATGTGTTTCATCTGGAGTACATAAAGAGGCAGGGATGCTGATTTTAGACACAGCACTTTGGGGCTAATCCAGCTAAATGATTAGCCCTAAAATTCTGCAGTGATGTCATTTTCCCTACAGTGCTCTGCCAGTCGGCTTGTTTGCTTTATAGTGAGAAATATGTACTCGCAGACCCAGGCTAGCTGTTTCGGCATTGCAGGAAAATCGGCCCTCCATGGTTTATTTGGGGCAACAATGCCAGGCTGCACATCAGTCTCTGGGCATCTTCTCAAGATGACAGGAGCTGCCAGCAAGACAGCAATAATGGGAAAATGCAACTTCTTTAAGGGACTCTCGGATAAACTTTTCTCTCCTCCCCCACTCAAGCACGTCTGTGAGCGGGTTCTGCCTACTGGGGAAGCCGTCCAGGTTCTGAGTCCGAGCAGCACAGGTGGGGTAAAGAGGTGTGAGTCTCAGCTCTGCCTGCAGCTGTGTGGGCACATGCTAGTTCCATGGCCTCTCTGAGCCTGTTTCCTCCTCTACAAAACAAACAGGAACACCTGCCTTGCTCGATGTGTCAGGACAGCAAAGTGCAAAAACAGAACGTCTGTGCAAGGGCCGCCCCTTGGCAGCCCTGATGGCAGTGATGAACATGGAGCTTTGCCGTGAGACAGCTCAAGTTCCAGCTCTATCATTCCCAAGCTCTGAGACCCTGCTTACTCATCCCCTCTGTGCTTCAGGCTCCTCCTGCTTTCCACATGGACGATAAAAGTGGCCTTGCAGGGTTATCAGACTTAGCATTCACCGCCTTGCATCCAGCTCTGTGCTCCCCGAATTAGAGTTGCCCAATAAACAGTAACTCTGGTTTGGGTTTATGCACTTCCCCCACACTGGGTCCACAGATTCATTTCAGAAAGAATTGGGTGGCAGTTAATGAGTTTTTGATACCTTTTGCACCCTAGAAAGTTATTTTCCCAATAAGTGCAAAGAAGTACATTTGGCACGATCTCAGAGTTTAAAAGATAAAAGTTCCTAAGGTCAATTAGACTCCCCAGAGTTCTTTGGTATGTTCTAAAGGAGGAGTAGAACTATCCCCTTTAACATGTAGCCAAAGGCTTCTCAGATTCCAAAGTGCGTATCCTACTTAATATTTACAATAAACATTTATTGAGTGCTCAGTATATGCCAGGCATTGTCATATACTAAGCATAAGCTTTTTGTATACAACCACTGTTCAGTCTTAACTACAGCTCCCCAAGGCAGGCACTATTATTATGTCCGTGTTACTGAAGAGGAAGATCTTTGCGAGATTAAAGGCTTTACCCAAAATCACAGAGCTGGTGAGGGGCAGAGCAGAAACTCAAACCTCGGTCAGGCCGCCCCAAAGCTGGGGCTGGATCCAAGACGCCACACAGAGTGTGGAAAACCTGCAAACACAGACAACAACCCAGCAGGGGTTTACGGCATGCCAAGTGCTGTGCTGGGTGCTGTCAACCCAGTATCTGTCATCTTCCCGGCATTGCTGCAAAGCAGGAAGTAATGTTGATCCCGTGTTGCGGGTGAGGGAGGTAATGCTTGTATAATTCCCCCAAGTTACTCGGCTCGAACGTGGGGTCGCTGGGAGCGGAAGACAAGGCCAGCTGCCTCTAGAGATGGCCTCTTAATCTGTGCGCTATGCTGAGAGGACAATGAGCCCTTTGAATGTGCTCATAAGACAGGCATCCATGATGGAATGGCTGGGCCCATGATCTTTAGATACTGGCTGTGGTTCCGTTGTGAGTGTGATCTTCCCAACTAGGCCAGAATAAATGAGGCTAGGTCGTAGACACCTTCACAAGGCCCTTTGCTTGCCTAAAAACTCTACAACATGATCCTCTACCCTAGAGAATTATTAAATAACGTCCCAGAAGAAGCTGAGGGCTGAGCACTCCTCTGTATCCTGAGTTGCTGGGTGTTAAGGCATCTTATTAATTTGACCTGCCTGGTGGAAGTGTTTGTCCTGATGGATCAAAGCTTGAGCTGAGACACAGCACCCAAAGCTGTGGAGGCAACATTTGTCTTGCGTCTCCCATCTCTGATTAAGAAGCTGGGGGCACCAGCCAAATTGTATGATGGATTCCTCACACGTTGTACCATAAATTCCCCCCCGAGGGCCAGACGCCGTGGTCCCGCCTGTGTCAGCACACTAGCACGCAGCCTCAGAACCATAATGTAGTGTTCTAGGGGGAGGCTGAAATTAATGAAACTCTGGCTGACATTTTGAGCACGCACACACATATCTCAAGATTATCCCACAAGTATATTTCTTGCAGAGAGAGTAGTTTTTCCATATTAAAAGATGGCATTAACCTTCAATACTCCATCACTTGCTTTAATTCTTTCCACCTGTAAATATTTCAGATGAAAATATCACATTGGCTATGCCTGTGTCTTACAAATGCGGCTTATAGCTGGATTTCAGGGAGATGATAGGTTAAACTTTGTCACTTGGAAATACCCATCAAAACCAGACTCAGGGGTGCCTGGGAGGCTCAGTCGATTAAGGGTCCGACCCTTGGTTTCAGCTCATGTCAGGAACTCGCAGCTGTGGGATTGAGCCCCACACTGGGCTCTGCGCTCAGCACAGAGTCTGCTTCAGATTCCCTCTCCCTCCCGCTCTCTGATGATAAATAAAAGTAAAATCTTTAAACAAAAAATAAAACTAGAATCAGTGGGTGGTGGTGTAAGGAACATGGAATTTGGGGTCCACAAGACTGAGTTCAAATACCAGCTCTTTCATTACCAGCGCAGGAACTTTGGGAAAGTTCCTTGGTAGGTCAGCCCCTATATGTGGAGTTTCTGCCCTGCAAAAAAACAGCTTTGTGCAATTAGTCTGTCCACAGGGGCTGCATTTTTTGTAATTCATCTGCCTGCATTTATTTTTTTTTAAGATTTTATTTATTTATTTTAGAGCGAGATAGAGAGTGCAAGCAGGGGGCAGGGCAGAGGGAGAGGGAGAGAAAGAATCCCAAGCTGACTCCACACTGAGCACGGAGCTCTATGAGGGGCTTGATCCCTGGACCCTGAGATCATGACCTGAGCCAAAATCAAGAGTCAGACACTTAACCAACTGAGCCGCCCAGGTGCCCCCTGAATTTAAATATGTACACCACTGTAAGCATGAGTCTCAGCCTTGTTTTCTGTCTTTTTCAAGGCTCGTTAGCCTCTTCCATAAAATCAAGGGCATACCTTCTTTTCCAGGTCCTGACCTTGAGAGATGCTGTATATATAAGCTCAGCCCCATACTCCCCTCATGGAAAGGAGGCCCCATGCAGTCAAGGCTCTTGAACCAGGGTTGCAAAATGGCAGCCTGCGGGCAGGAGCCATTCCCCATGCATGTTTTATTTGGCTCATGCAGGATTATAAAAACTTTTGAGCCAACCTTTAAAAACTAAAAATCAGGAGGTTAAAAACCTTTAGAAATCAGAAGACTTTCCCATAAAAGCTGTACTTCTTGTTCCTCTTGATGAATCAGAATGTCTGGGCACGCAGATGGTATTCCCAGAGAGCGCTAATCAGCAGGACCTGGGAATGGTGCTTCCTCCAGACAGGCAAGCTCACTGCACGCCCCACGGTCCCCAGCTCTTAGACCTCATGTGCCCACACCAGTCACCTCATTCCTGTACAACCTGTGGCCACCGCAGTTTGAACTTGCTTCTCCAAGTGTGGCCTGTGGACCAGCAGCACCCGGGAGTGTGTTCAAGATGCAGAACCTCAGGCCCCAGCTGAGACCTACTAAGTCAGGATCCGCAAGCGATCTACACACACATTAAGGTTTGAGAAACCCTGGTCTGGGATGGGAGTGGCCGTCTATGGCAGGCATGCCAAATCCAGCCAGCTGCCTGGTTTTGTAAATTACGTTTCCTTGGAACACAGCCACGCCCATTTGTTTATGTGTTGTCTATGGCTGCCTTCACTTACAATGGTGGAGTTTAGTAGTTGGACAGACCCTCAAAACCTGAAATATTTACTATCTGACTCTTTATAGGAAACGTGTGCTGAGTCCTGATCTAGAAGAATGCTTTAAAAAAATATATTTTATTATAGGTTCCAATTGGACGTTCCAAGTGCTATAGACTCCATTGTATGCAGGGGCATTTCTTCATGTAAACCTACTGGTTTCAGCTTTCCCAGCTTCTTCTTTTTGGGGGGTTCTCACTTCCCAGCTCTCGAGAGCCCACAAAGCCACATCCCTGATGTTGGTAGGGAGTCCTCTTCCATTTGGATACCCCACCTCCTGTCTGCTTCTCTCCCAGCCTCCCAGGCATTTACTCGTTTTTTCCCTCCTTCCCTAGGACTCTTCGTCTTCCTTTCCTGCTTGTTACTCCTTCAGCTGTCTCAAGTGTCCTCCTGGATGATTTGGGCAAGTAAAGCCCTGGGCCAGCCAGCAGGTAGAGAACAGGCCGGTCTCTCGGCGCAGAACCTGCAAGATAAGAGGACTCCCACCTTGCCCAGATTCACAGCACTTCTTCTTTACTGGTACATTGCTGAAAGAGTGTCTGTCTCCTTCTGCTGTCCCAGACTTATGTGTACAGACCCCCGGGGAGACAGAAAGGTGGAAGGAGGAGAAACCATCCTGCAGCCTAAGTAAACCCAAGCCCAAGACACACCCATGATGAGACGCAGTGGGTCTGCCTCACATGAAGGCATTTTCTTGTACTTCTTTCCTTATCCGGAGGCAGAAAACTGCAAAATACTATAAAGCGAAGTCATTTTTGAGCCAAAAAAATGTCTGGAGCTACACACAAGTTCCATATGCGGGTCTGATGAATTTTCGACTGACCAGTCGACAGAGACACTTCATCTTCAAAGCAGAATTCAGCATTTCAGAAGGTGTGCCAGCCAGCAAGGTGTTCGCCACATGCGGTGTCCACAGTGATTGGAAACTTCAGGTGAGCCCCAGGACTTGCACAGAGTATCTGGAGGATCAGGCAGGTTCCAAAACCTTCCCTCGCAGATGAGGAGACTGGACGTCTCAGAGGCCACAGGACGTCATGTGGGTATTTCGGGCCCAAGCTGGAGGTGGGACCCACGTCTACCTTTCCACCCCATGACACCACCCTTTACCTATTCAAATGTGACCCCATCAGGGGAGGACTTTCAGAGATCATCGTGCAAATTCTTCCTATTTTTGAACCGGGTGAAGGGTTTCACAGCCTATTCTGGAGCTCATAACCATCTCTGCCGGGAAAGATCCTTAGGCAGAACTGAAATCCCTCTTGCCATGCTCTCTGCCTTCCATTTGTTCTGTCTTTCCTGAAGAAGCGCTGGTTGCCATTCTGTCTTTAATAATCTTTTTGTCCCAGAGGATGGCTCCCCAATCCCCTCAGCCATTTCTCCTGCAAGTTAATAATTGCAATTCCTTTCATCTTTTCCCCATTAGTCCTGTTTTCCACCTCAAAATCACTACCCTCGAACCATTTACAAATTCCCTGCATCCCTACAAACTGCCTTCCTATTTTAAAAATTATGTAAAAATGTATCAAGTAAACACATGAATAGGACAGCCATGGAGGATAAAATTCCATTACATCAGAGATGGTTCCCGGATTTCTTCAGAAGGAATGTTCAAAAGTGTGAGTCTAGAGTTGGCATTTTCCCATTTGTTTGTTGTTTTGGAGTCAGGGATGGGGAGATGGCTGACAAAGATCTAGTAAGAAATACCAATGGTAAGATTAATAATGATAACAATGATATTAGATGTTTATGATGTACAAGGCTCTGGACTAAGGTTTACACATATTATTTCACTTGGTCCTCATAATGCTCATGGAAGAAAGCACCGTCATTATGCTTGAATCCCAAACAAGGAAATTGAAGCACGGGAGAGGTTAAGCAACAGGCTCAGAGCCTCTTCTAGTAATACCAGGCGATCTCCCAAAAATGTTCCCATCCTGCTACACGAGAATATAGAATTTCCCCCAGATGCAAGAGAAACCAAGAAACCTATTCAGAGAAGGGGCAATGGTTTTAATCCCCATTGGACCCCCAGCACCTAGCAAAGTACCTGGCACACAGTAAGTGCTCAGCAAATGTTTGTGGGATAAACGGATAAGTCAACTTCATTGCCGGGTTTGAACAGGATGTCAGGGTTCAGTGGACATCTGGAACTGAGACCCAGGTGATCACATTTACTCGCAAGAACATCGCTGACTCATGAAGGAGTGATCCATCCTGGCTGAGCAGCAGAACCCCCAGAGCACCGTACCAGCTTCTCATCTCGGACCTCCTGAAATGGAATCTTCCAGGGGCAGCCTGGGATTCTGTACTTGTTACCAAACCTCTCTATATGATCATCATGCAGAACAGACTGGGGAGCCCTTCATCCCTGCCTTGTGACCAAGGAAGGAGGACTTTATAGAATGCACACATACGTCCTCCTGCCCTCTGGCTGCTGATTGGGTCCAACCATGAGGAGGCACCAGCAGATTAGGATGTGGAAGGAAGTGAAGTGGAGTATTAATGCCCCAGCTCCCTTTTGACCAAGCCCCCCGGAAGACCATGGCTGTTTCCTCTACCAAAGGCCACAGCTCATCAGGCAGCCCTCTGTCAACAGCAGCTCTCTCCCCAGGTTCAATCAGGGCTCCTTCCCTCACCCCTGCAGTCCTTCTGTTTCTCTGTTGTTATTAGCCTGCTGCCCCCTCAGCACCCCTTCTAGATTCCCCTTAGCCCTGCCCACAAGGCTAAAAACAGTCCCTCACTAACCTCTTTTCAATATCCCTCTTAAATGTGCTATTTCCTGCTGGGACCCTGACTAGCACTTTATCTGCGAAGTTAGGTCACACACACACACACACACACATGCACGCGCACACATATGGGATGTAGTTTAACAGGGGCCACCATGGGTTCCTTTCTAGGGATTTTGCGTATGGGACCATACTAAATAGGGCCTTTATCTTACTCCTTGGACCCAGAGGCTAACAGTTGGCAAGGTCTTCCCGGGCTCCAGCTGGCCAAGGCAGCCCAGATGGGATTTGTCATATTTTGTTCAAAGTAAGAAGGGAGAACCCAATACTGTCTTTTGGAGTATTGATCTTTACCATCACATGCCTAACTTTAAAATCATATTAAAACAAAAACCATTCCCTTCTGAGGCTTTCATGTCCAGATTATTGAAGAGTCAGTCTGTTTGAGGTAGCTCTGTTCACTCACTCACTGCATCTTAGAAGGTTGGGGTGGTGGGTGAAAGAAATATATGAGCCTTATGGGAATGAGGTCAGGGAGAAAGGGCCAGAATTCCCTCCAGGAGATGCAATTCAGGCTTCAATCACTTTCCCAAAAACCTCAAAGTGAGAACTAGTCAAAGCCCCAGGCTTTGCCCATTTTCTGCCCAAGCCTAGTAAATCAGCCTGTTCACATACCACCCAGACCAGCATCTGCTGAAGCAGGCTCAGGCCCTAAAGAAACCCAGGCTGAGAAAGCCCCCTCCAAACCCAGTCTAGAGTTTACGAACCTTGGCCAACCTCTCTCAAGCACTTGGCCCAACACACGGGTCTGGGCCTGGTTTAGGGTTTCAGAGTGGCAGTTTCAAAGCCGTCTCATTATTACTGATGACCAGGACTTGCTGAGAGCAATAGTGTTTTATAGCCCACTGAGCAGGGGGCCCCAGGAGCTGTGGGGGATCTGCTGCCTCTGAACTTGTGCAAGGCACCAATCGCAAAGGGGGTGAAGGCCATATGCTTGGCTGAAGCTGCCCTAAGTGAAGGTTGCAAAAAGCAGAAAACCAACTCCTACACTCCCACGCAGCAACCCCAAGACAGAGTGGCAATATCCAGGTGTGGCCCGGGTCCTCATCTTAATAGCCGGGAAAGCACAAGGAAACTATAGGCAACAACTGGGAATGTGAGGGCGGGTTTCGGTCCCCCAGGACATTATCAGGTGCCCTCAGGATTACTGTTGTCCCAAATCAGAGATAATGTTTTGACTCATTCCCTGGGCCATCTTGGTCCAATTGAGGCCTGAACTCCCATTCTTCACCAAAGCCAATCTCTTGACTATCAGCGTTCATCCCTGGATTTTCTGGCCCACAGAAGTCCTGAGAAAAATTAAAGTTCAGGTTCAGGGAATCAAAGGAATAACATTAGCTGAGGTGCCAGTTTTTTATCCTTGAGGTCCACATTTAATCTCCATAGCAATCCTGGGAGGTGGCAGTTATAATTATTCTTATGGTTAAGAAGGCTAACACTCAGATTTTTAGGCAAAGTCGCACAGGCAGAAAGGAGAGGCCAGGTTTGTCTGACCCGGGGTCAGTGCCAACACCACTGCCTTCTTGTGCTAGATAATGACAGGGAGGCTTCTCTGTAGCCTGCCTCAGTTTTATATTCTGCTTTTCCTTTGCAAAATACAGGAAATGACAAAAGAATAAGTAAAATCTACACACAATCTCACCAGTTTTTAAATTACAAATAAATGAGAATGTGCAAGTGCTTCTGTTCCTGTAATCCTAAGCCCTCATAGCAGTTGGGCAGCCTTGGGCTGCAAGGAAGAGCACACACATGGCTCCTGTTGATGTAGGCAGTAGAACATTGATTATCTTCTGTAATATGAAGTCCTAAGGCAGCACGGATCCAAAATTGGTTAGCTCAGCAACTCGTGACATCAACCAGAACCCAGGTTCTTTCCAACTTTCCTCTCTGCCATCCTCTGGGTGTGCACTTGGTCGTTGCGTTTGGATACCTCATGGCTCCAAAATGGCCACCGCGGTTCCACTGTCCCACTCAGAAGAGGCAATGCAGGCCAAAGACTCCACTCTCTCTTATAAGGACAGAGAAGCCTTTCCCAGAATTTCCTCAGTGGCTTCCCCCATCAGCTCTCATTGGCCAAAACCGCGTCACATGCCCACTCTTAACCAATCACCAGAAGAGGAACGGAAATACCAGGATTGGCATAGACTAGTCAGCATCATCACAGAGCTGGGAATGTTGTGTTTTGGGTTTTTTTTCCCCCTGAAGGGTGGATACCTAGATAAAGTTGGGATTCTGTTAGAAAGTGAGGTGGGCAATCAATAATGACTGCCAAACCCACACACTAACATGAGTATATATACACACAGCCAACCATGGGTTATTCCTATTATTAGTTTGTTATTTCCCAAAAGGATTACTACGCCAAAAAAAAAAAAAGAAAAGAAAAGTGTGTATATATGTTGCTACCTTTTTATTGAAAGTAATCTGGCATTTTCTACTAAATGTTTTTCATGCTTGAACACACAGATTTAATCCACGTCTCCCCTGTAAGCATTCATGGAGAGCTATACCCATCTTTATTTAACTATTCAGCTCTTCATGGTCGACTTCTAGGTCGTTTCTGATTTGTGGTATTATCAACGTGGCTTTGACCAAAGAACCTTGTACATGCATTTCGAACACTGTATGCTGTTATTTCTAGATGACAGCTTCCTAGAGTAAACACTTAAAAAAATTTTTTTTTTCACAGATTGTATCCATCTACACTTGCCTCAGTACTCTACTAGAGTGCCTGATTGTCCACGCTCTTGCCGGCAGTTAAAATTGTCATTTGGATTATTGTCAACACAACAGGTTAAAAAATGGTTCTCCTCTGTTTTCAATGACAACACCGTGAAACAGGCTGGAGCACTCTGAGAACTGCCAAGTTCGGTGTGGCCGACCCACAGGGAAGGGCCCCAGAGCAGGGTCAATGGGTTGGGAGTGGAGGGTGTGAGTAGTGAGACCGAAGGAAGCCAGTTCAGCCAACTTGGTATTAAGTCAGGGGAGAGCCAAGGAGGCCCGGAACTAAAGCAGGCCGGGGAGGAGGGTGAGGAGGGCTGGCCGGGGGGGGCTGGTAAAGAGGTAACCCTGACAGTATGGGGGTGCAAGTCACCCAAGGAGGCTAGCCCTGCTTTCCCGGAGCTCCAGGGGTGGGCAAATGAGAGCGGCTGGATCCTGGGTCTACATAGGTGACAAGGTTTTGCTCAGAGCAACACTCTCTATCCCAATAGTAACTTTACAGGACACTTTGTTCTTTTATGAGGTGTTTTCTCTGGGGAAAAGAAGTCATTTATTTTGTGTATGGAGAGAGGAATGAGTGTTCACAGCTGGGGCTCCCACAGGGGCTTGCCCGACGTAGGGCTGCCTCCTACAGTCAGACCCCATGCTCCCGCTACTGGAGGTGTGAAAAATGCCTCATGGTGGCAGGGAAGGCAAGGTAGAACTTGAAGTCAGACATGAGATCTCAGAATCCAAGCTTTTGCAAAGTCCTCCTTTGGTGGGAGAAATGGCTCGGGATTTTGAACCCAATGTGTGCTTTCCCAGCATTGCTACTGGTACGTTGCAGAAGGCAAAGGGCACAGGGCTGGGTGGCCAGTTTGACGGCACTCACCTGTGAGTCCTCCACCGCAACCAACAGCAAGGACACCAAGAGAGCTCCAGGGGAGAGAATGCTTCGGCTCCACCATGAACAGAAACATGTTGTTTTCAGAGCACAAAACGTTTCTTCTTTCTGTTGTTTGAGAAATTGCAAATGTTAACATTCCACCCTCGAAAAATGAGTGAAAATGTATCCCAGCGTATGATCATCCATCATCACAAATGAACAAAAAGGGGATAGTCCTGGGTATTCACAAGTTTATTTTGTCCATTTTTATTTGGTTATGAATGTTTAATTCATAGAGCAATTCACCATTATAACAATTTCAAATAATCCATTAAATTGTTCTGGGCACGGCCATCACTGGAGTATTTTTTTTAAAGTAAATTTATTCTTGACTGCCTTTAAATTGCGTTGGTAGCACTTTGATCATATATTCCATTCATTCAATGTGCTTCTCCAAGATGCTTTTCAACAAGCGCCTATTGTCAAGGTTGTCTGCTTTCTGTCCTGCTTCTAAATGTTAAAATACACTAACATTTGTTTAAAGTAACAGTGATGAGGGCATTAGACAGCCAGGTTTACCTTGCTTTATGCAATACATATACTCCTGAAATGTTGCATCTAAGTGGCATTTTGTAAATTTTATGTTCTCTTAGACAATAAAAAAAAGCAATACTAAACTGTTTTATATATAAATTGAGATTCTCCATGCCAAGTTTGCCTAAACTGAGGTAGACCCAAGAATCCTCATTTGAATTAGGTAAAAACTGAATGCACATACATTTATTTATGCATTCATTCAACATGTACTTATTGACTACCTACTGTGTGCCAGATACAGCTCTAAGAAGCTGGAAATTCGACAGTAAACAAGCCAAAGTCTCTTCCCTTGCGGAAATTATATTCCAGTGGGACAGTCAGACTAGACAAATAAATAATTACATGACACAATTTCGGGTGGCAAAAAATGCTATAAAGATAAATAATGCAGGAAAAGGAGATCGAGAATGGCGGTAAAGAATGTATTTTAGACATTGTATTCACTTTCTATTGCTGCATAACAAATTGCCACAAACTTAGTGGCTTAAAGCAACACAAATGTATTATCTCACATTTTCCATGGTCGGGAATCAAGGCATGGGTTCTCTGTGTAAATCTCACAAGGTTGTAGTCAAAGGGTCAGCCAAGCCTGGGTCACATCCGAGGCGAGGGGTCCTCTTCCAAGATTTTGTGTTTGTTGGCAGAATTCAGTTCTTTACAGCTGTAGAACTCATGGAGGCAGAAGGAGAATATCTGTTACTGCTTAGTCCTCTTCTAAGGGCTCATCTGATGAGGTCAACCTCACTCAGGATAGTCTTCGTTTGATTAACTCAGAGTCAAGTGATTAGTAACTTAATTATGGTGGTTCTATCCCATTAAACCACAGATTCTATCTGCACAAGGACATTACACCAGGGGGCAGAGATCATGGGGCCATCTTAGAATTTTGCCTACTCCAGACAGAGTGGTCAAGGAATGACTTTCCATGGAGGTTACATTTGAACAAAGACCTGAGTAAAAAAATCAGAGACTGAGCTACATAAAGGTCTGGGACAAAAGCATACCAGCATATGCAAAGGCCCTGTGGCAGGAATTGGCATATTCAAGGAATACCAGAAGGCCAGTGGAGTTGGAGGCTAATGAATGAGGGGAAACATGGTATGAGGTGAGATCAGAGAGGAGGACAATGTACAGATCATGAGAAGCCCCGTGGGTCATGGTGAAGAGTATGGAGAACTCTGGGTAGAGAGTGATATGATCTAATTTCTATTTTAATTGCCCTTGCCGACTTCTTTGTGAAGAAGGAACTGTAGAATGGAAGCAGAGAGATGATGGCTAAAATCCAGGTGCAACATACAGGCGGTTTGAACTAGGGTGGCAGGCCCTGAGTCGGCGAAAATGAATTCACAATGGGTTTGAGAGGTAGAGTCAATTAGATACACTTAAAATGTAAAAAGTCAATTAGCTACAACTAAAATGTAATGATTTAAAAGCATACACTCTGGGGGCGCCTGGGTGGCTCAGTCGTTAAGCGTCTGCCTTCGGCTCAGGTCATGATCCCAGGGTCCTGGGATCGAGCCCCACATCGGGCTCCCTGCTCTGCGGGGAAGCCTGCTTCTCCCTCTCCCACTCCTCCTGCTTGTGTTCCCTCTCTCGCTGTGTCTCTCTCTGTCAAATAAATAAAATCTTTAAAAAAAAAAAAAAAAACAGCCTGAGCCAGCTACAGGGACTGTCCCTGGAAAGCTGCTACATGGAATGGCTTTGGCTTCCACTGTCCACCAGGCTAGCTGGGATTCTAGCTACCACCTGACCGAAAGCAGAAGTAAGTGACTCTCTCACCCTGGGGTGGTGGGAAGGAGCACTGGCCTCCTGATCACCCCAGGACACAGCCGGCAGTGCTGGATCCCTTCCAAATGTGTGCAAACTCACACTCTGACACACTCTAGGAAACACCTGGGGCTGAAGAATTAAGAATACTCCCCCTCTCTCTCTCTGCCAACCTAGTCTAGTAATTCCTAATTCTTGAGGTAAAGTGTTCATTTCTCCTCACTAGCTTTATCGTTCACACAGAACATAAGAACAGGAAAGGACCCTGGATTTACCGTCTAGATAGCTGCCACGGTTCCTTCACCATCTCGGCATCCCGCCACCAGCTCCCCAGGCGACACCTGCGCTGGCCCCCCGGACCGGATCAGGACTTCCTGCTGGGTGTTCTCAGGGCTCCCTACAATGTGTCTTCATGGTCACAATGCGTAACGATTGCCCAGATTGAGATCTGGGTCCCCTCCTACACCATGGATTTTGTGGGGACAGAGATGACAGCAGTTTCACCTGCCACCGTGTCACGAGCACCTCCCGTGGATACGCCGCTGGAGCAAGTCGGCACCCACTACTCAGCACTGACTGCTTGCCGGGGCCGGTGCAAGCCGCTGGGAATGTGGTGGTTTGCAAAGTCCAGCCATTGTCTTTAAAGGGGCTATAGCCAGTGCACCTGTTAACACTCTCCCCAGAGGTCGGCCAGGACGGGCAATGGGAGGAAGGGAACAGGTCGGCGTATGCATTATCTCGGACATTTGAGAAGTTTTGAGGAGGCTCAAAGAGCAGAGAATCAGGTGGTTATTGCTGGGAGCTATTGACACATCGCTTCCCAGCAAAAATCCTGTTAAACCTGATGCTGTGAACGCCTCCTAGTCACATTAGGTTTCCAGGGACAAGAACTCTACAGACGAGAAAAGAAGTCCCCAAGCCATCAGGAGTAAGTGACCCCGATCAGGGGGAGTTGGGCCGTTGTCCCATAATGGGGCAGGGAGGAAAATGCTTGCCCTGGGGCATCTCTTGGCAATCCTCTACCCAGCTGTGATGGTAAATGGATACTCTTGGTGACCGCAGCCTGAGAAGGGCATGATGACCGGGAGCTGACACCTCGAAGGGGGGCTCAGCAGAGATACTAGCCAGGGATGAAGGGCAGTACAGGAGGAAGATGATGGTAGTTGCAGCAATCAGGGCAATGTGGTTTGTTTCACGAATCTTCCTCTTAAAAGCTTCCTCAGGAAAAGAGAGCAGCCAGAATCTTCATGAGCTATTTGTTCCCAAACAGGGTGAACGTGTATCACGGAGCGGGTGGATTCAAACCAAACAAGAGGATAGAGAGTAGTCGATTCTGTGAAGTGCCACCCAGATCACCCTTTCAGAGCTGAGACTCTTGTTTACCAGCTGCCGGGAATGATGCCTGATGACAGCTCACAGGGGCCCTCCCCAGGAACTACGCCTGGCCAAAAGGACCTGGCTCGCCCCAAATTACAGCCCTCCGCAGGGAAGCCTCACATCCTTGACTGAGCCTCTCCTTCCTGCTTCATTTTGGGGCATCTCTGAAAGGTCACTCCAGCTTCAGAGCATCCAGAGAGCCTAGAAGAGGCCTCTTTGGCAGCTAGGCTGCGGCTCAGCCCCTCCCTCTGCCCAGTCCCCAACCCCCTCACCCCTCACAGGCATCGTTCCTGGGCATTTCCTAACAAATCGCTGGCATGCGATGCTCCGTCTCAGCATTGGGCTAGCTGATGTTTCTTGAGCATTTCCTGAATTTTCAGCTTGTGCTACCCAATAAGATACTCTCTAGCCACTTGTGGCTTCTGAGCAGTTGAAATGTGTGCTCTAAGTGTAAAACACACACCAGATCTTGAAGATTTCGTATGCAAATGTAAAATATATGGTCAATAACTTCTTATATTGATTACATCTTGACATGATGATATTTGGGGTAGTTTGAGTGAAAGAAAATATATTATCTAATTTTTTCACCTGTTTCTTTTTACTGTCTTTAAGGGGGCTAGCTAGTAGCAAATGTGAAAGTTCATGAGACTTGCCTTTTGACTCACAATATGTTTCTTTTGGACAGTACTATATGATAGACACTGAGCAGATGCTTTATAACAATGCTGAAAGTAAACACTGTTTATATTCCTATTTTACCAACAAGAAAACCGAGGCTCCAGAAGATTAACTAACCTCCTCGAGTTCACGCATTCAAAATGTGGTAAGACCACGATGTGAGCTGAGGTGAGGAACAGCCTCAAGGCAGGTCCACGGAATACAACCTGTGCGGTGACCCAGGCCCCCATGCTCAGGACGACTCGGTTTAATGCTCCACTGTCACCATTTTCAGATTGCTGGTAATTTTGTCTTTGAACTTGGGTTTGTAAACGAAGCCCGGCAAGACAACGGAGCACGTGCCTGAGCAGAGGAGATGTGCACAATGCATCCTTGCCTCCCCGCTCACATATAGCATTTGGGATGCCCCATGGCACAGAATTTCAGGGGCCCTGCGATGCCTGATAGTTCGGTGAGTCTCAAAGTGAATACAAGGTAAGAGTGTTATGTCTACGAGTAAGTAAACAGGGGGTGCTGACAGCCCTGAGAGGCTGCATCCTTTTCATCTGAACCAGAACTTGCTTCTGACACAGAAAGAGGGCAATAGCATTCTAAGAAACACAAACGATCAATGAACCCTAACCTACCCTTTCTTACTCTTGTTGCTTCTCTTTATTAGCCAACCACTTCCACGGAGAATGATAACATGGAAGGAAAGAGAGAGATAAGACACCCCCCAGTTTCTTCCCTCTCAGTTTTCCCTCACTCTCCAGTTGGCCAACGATACAGATGTTGATAGGATGTATGCATGTCAAGAAGCGAAATAGAACAGTTGAGTTCGTTTTGTGCCATGTCCCCTCTTTTCCAAGAACAATGAAATACATGTGTGAGCTGCAAAATAAGGACTGTGTCATTATAACGATTCTGCATGAGTTAAATGCTCTGATGTCAACTTTTAAAACACATTCTGAAACATAAAATCGAACAGTACAAGGTATGCTAATAATTTAAGATTTTAATTTCTCTTCGTGTAGAATGCCATTAAATAGCAAATAAAAAAAAACCACCATGATAAATCAAGACAGAGGCCACAAAGGAAAGGAAAAAGCTTTGTTTCTTGGTACACTTAATGGCACTTTTCCTGCTTTTTTGAATGAGGGACCCTGCGTTTTCATTTTGCACTGGGCCCCAAAAACGTAGCTGACTTTGGAACGGAAGTTCTAGAAGCTGGTGCTGTTCGATGCTACTTTGTATTGCATTCCCCAAGACAAGTCCCGTTCTCAGAACCATTGTATTTGTGTTGGTAAGAAGGGCTGTGTCATGGAGATTGCATTCTATCCACAGAGTTCTGTGGAGAAGAAGTGGCTTCCTGTCACATCCAAAGAATGGGGTAGAGAGCGTCACCCAGCAGGTTTGGGAAGACGAAGAAGACATCAGACAGGAAGCACCATACTACGCACCTCTGGGTCAGAATCTTCTGTCCAAAAACCCAAGTGAACCTGGGATGAACCCCCAGCCAAACTCACCAGTTGAAAAGTTCATGTGAACTTTGGGGTTTTGTTGCAAAACATGTAATCAGGCCAAGTTTCAGGTTCCATAACAAAGTTCTTCCCAGTCTAGTGACTGCAAGCCAGACTGACATCTGTAAGTGCATTTCCACAGAAAAAGAAGGTGCTGCCTAATTGCATTAGGAGAATTGTAGCACACTCCATGGGAAAGCGGTGACATGCTTTGACAAGCACAAGGAAAACTTACTCCTTTCTGTGCTGTGTCCATCTTCTTTGGGGTCATGGCCATTACCGTGGAGATAACAAAGAAAGGCTCAATTTTATTTCCCTAATGAAAACCAAGTTGGCTGTTCTTTCTTAGTAATGATCAAACAACCACCCAGCATGTTGCTACCAAATCATCTCACTTCCTTCCAGTCACAAGGATTATAATTCTCTTCTGCGAAATGACCTTGTGACTTAGGAGCTCCCAAGAGGGAAGGGAGTGCTAAGTGAAGGGAGAATCTAGGGTAGAGAAAGAGCAAATAGGTAGAGATAACGCATTGCAGATTCTCTGTTGTTTGTTAACTGGAAAAATAGAGAAAGAATGTGGAATAAAATCCTTCAAAGACAGTCTTTCAAAGTACATATGACTCTGGGGAAAGTGCTTTAGGAAGGAAGTCGAAAATTATGGATGTTTCAAACAGGAAAATTGTATAAATGGACATTTCCTAAAACGGGAGTGTTTGTGCTTCTTGAAAGCTCGGAATCACATTTCTGTAACAGGAATAATATTTTGCAAATATTACACTTCTAACTTTCTGGTTTCCTCTTAAATCACCTTCCCCTGCAGTCTTCCACCTCCAAGGCTGAGGCACAAGGCTTCTGGCCCCAGGGATACTGCCTAGAACAAAGAGACCATTGATCAGTTTGAATCTCAAAGCTGACTTTCTTGACCTCTTAAGCAAGAAAATCATCTTCAAAGCCAGGCATTGTTGAAAAGGAAGGGGATTTTCTAAATTCCTTTAGCTCCCATTAGTATATCGAGAGCCATACCTGGTGGAATAGATCCTAGAGATTTACTCTGTGCCATCAGGATGGGATGTGGAGGTGTGGAAAACAGGCTCCGTTCAGCCTAAGGGATTGGGTGAAGAAGGCAAAGGGGGCAGACAGACAAGGAAGCCAGGTAGGGCCTGAGCTCTCCTCTCAGATCCTAAGCCCTGGAACAGGGGGCACAGTAGAGAGACGGAGGGGAAGGCTGACAATGTCAGGAGACTAGAGACTCCATAGTGGAAGAAGATATTCAGGCTTGTGAGCCTACGACGATCCCTAGGTCCCTAGTGTCCCTAGAGGGCAGCTGGGGGATTCTAGGGTATAGGGGTATGAAGGTGGGGTGATGAAAACCATCATCCGGATGAAGAGACCATAATAGGCCCTGAGACCAGGAGAAATGGCTGGAAGTGGGGCCATTACATCATCCCCAAAAGGCCAGGTGGACACTGATCCCAGGACAGGGGCCTGGCCAGTCCTGCCAATTTTGCCTCAAAGATCCAGAGGATCTCACATGGTCCCCTTTCTCCTCTCCCACCACTTAACATGAAGTCTCTTTAACCACCCTGGATGGGGAATGAGCTTTTACCTATAGAGGACAAGATGTTTAAGGGGGGAAGTTTAAGCCAGCCCTGGAAAGGAATTGAATTTCTAATAACTAGGGTATTTAAATTAAAATGAGAGCATTTAAATTGGAAGAGACTCAGATATTGCTAATTGGCAAGTGGGGGGGGTGCCTAAGGAAGCTCAGACCAGCTTGATATTGCACATATGGGTGGAGCATGAGCGCATTTGTGACCCTGCTACATCTGTATTCCTCACCGCTCCTTACCATTCTATTGAGTGTACACACGTCATCCTCTTTCAAGTCAAAGCAGATTTGGTGTTTGGAAGTGTCCTCCGGGAAGCCTAGGGGCACGAGAAACTTTCTTTAATGTCCCAAAAAAGGCAATAGCAATTTGAAGTTTGCAAGATATGCTCTTGAGAAGTCCTCAATGCTCACATCACTTGAATTAAAATCAGAGCTGCAGGAAAGACTAGCTGAGCCTCTCCGTGCTTCGTGTGAAAGTGGAGGTCAGCATTCTTTGGGGGGGAGGAGAGTGTCGCAAACTGGTCGGGGGGTGGGAGCCGTGGGAGATGTGGAATGAAAAATCACAAGCGCCCAGCTCCCTGAAAAAGTCTCCGCTGAACCCACGATGTGTTGAAGCAAACTAGACAGACTCAGGCCGGCACAGGAAAGGAAGATGAAACTTTGTGATGTAGCTAGCAAGGCTTAGTGTGCAGGGCTCCGTCTTGCAGACACCTGTGCTCCCTCAGGCTATGGATCTGTGCAGGCCATCACTGATGTGGCCGTGTGCATATATATATATATATATATATATATATATATATATATATATGGCCCAGGCAGAGCCCAAGGACCCATTTAAGGACAGCGAAAAACGAAAGTTCAAAAGCAAAGCTGAATGGGCAGGGGGCGGGGTGGGGGACAGAGTCCGAAAACTGGTTGCACGTGTTGGGTCATGTCCAAGGTGCTTAACTGTTATTGAATGCCCGCTTTATTGTCCTGGGCTGTATTATTAAGGTGCCCATACTGAGAAGCAGCTCTTGCCTGCCTCTGCCAGCCCTCACTGATTTTCAGCAAAGTTTCTGAAAATTATGCCCAGTACCCGGAGGAGCCTGACTCCTTGCGAACACATCAAGCATCAGAAAGATTCAACGGGAGGTAACCGGCCAACCTGAGCACCGAAGATTGAAGTATGACCTGCTCTGTTTTACTGCTGAGCATCAGATGTTCGACAAACAGTACAGACTCGTTTGGAATAATGGTTCTCCTCCCTTTCACCAGCGTGCCACCAAATTCCAATCGGTGTGTGAAATTCATTTTTGTTCCAACAGGGGTGCGTTCTGTTCCGGTGGTGTTGATCAGATGGAAGGGAGCCGAGCCAGCCTGCAAAGAGTGTGGATCGGGGTCCACCTGCCTGAGAGGGTAAGAGGTGAGGCCTAACGAGGAGCCAGCTCTCAGGGTAGAGTGGGGTTTACTGGAAGTGGGAGAACTTTCTGAGGAGGGTATAACAATGTGTGACTGAGCTGGTCAACAATTCTACTCAAGGGCAGCTCAGGGCTGAAGGACAGACAAGTAAATAGTGAAATAACGATGGCTAGAACTTCATCCCATCAGGAGTGCCACCGACAAACCACTGATTCAAAGAGCACGGGGTGCAAAAGGAGAAAGAGCCACTGGTGTAATAAAATACATTCTTGAGGAAGGAAGTCATGCATTCCATGCACATTACTGTCATAGGCTGACATACATGGATGTGATGGTTAATTGCTGGGTCATATGTGTCAACCTGACTGTGTCACAGGGCGCCCAGATGGGGCATTTTTTTTTTTTCTGGGTGTGTCTGTGAGGCTGTTTCTGGACAAGATTAGCATTGGAATCGGTGAACTCAGTATAAAGTGGATTGCCCTCCCCAGTACGGCTGGGCACCATCCAAACCCTCGCGTGCCTGAATAGAACATAAGGTGTAGGAAGGAGGAATTCACCCCTTCTTCTTCTTGTCTGCCTGCTTCAGCTGGGACTGGGTCTTCTCCCACCCTTGAACCTTGAACTGGCATTTATATCATTGGCTTCCCTCGTTCTCAGCTCTTCCGACTCAGACTGAATTACACCACTGGCTTCCCTGGGTCTCCAGTCTTCCAACAGTAGATCATGGGACTCAGCCTCTATAATTGTGTGGATTAATTCCTCATAATAAGTGTCTCTCTCTTTACATATATACAAGCACACACTGATGTAGATACAGATATATCCTACTGGTTCTGCTTCTCTGCAGAACCCTAAGACAATTAATTCACAAACTCCCATTTTGCACTGGAAAGGGTATCAGAAATCATCTCATCCAACCCATTCATACTTCTGTACACATTGATTGCATGTCCTGTGGACTATGTAAAAACAAGATGACACTTTGCTTTCAATGAGCTCTCATTTAAGATGATATTGCATATTCTATGTCACAGAATCTTCCCATTCTTGCATTGGAAAGAATGCAAAAATTCACCATATCCAATTCCCCACATTTGTTAGAGGACTATAATCAAAATATTCCTATCCAGTGGTCCTTGGACATTTGCTAGTCACACTTTTAGTGACCGGGAACTCACTACCTCCAAAAGAGTCCATTCTGTCTTTGAAATGATGGTTATTATGAATTACTAAATTACTCCTGGAAATTGCTTATGCTTTGTTTTTGTTAGCTATCTGTCATTAGCCAACTCCTCAAACACTAGACATCAGCTACTTTTTTTTACCATTCTCTGCAAAATATTATATGTGTATACACAAATGTACACACTCAAACACAGACTCAGCTAGTATAGTACTTCCCAAATTAATAGGTTTAATCAGGAGTTGATTGCACTATGTGTGTGTTCACACACACACAAGCACACATATGCACACATATTGTTACTCCAGTTCTTAAATTGTCATCAAGAATGGTTTATTTATTCAACCATTGGCTGCTCTTTTCTTTGGAAATTATTAACAGACCCAAAAGAGTTTTGTGGGTGTGTGTGTGTTTTTTTTAAAAGCTCACCAATTTGCCTTGGGGCAGAAAAAATATGAGTGCAATTTATCATTTTGCCAAAATAAGTAAGCCTTGATGAGGTGAGCACCCATCAATTGCTTAAGTTAATAATGGGAATGTCAGCATGGACACCACTCATTCATTGTCTGGATATTGGTGGACACGGCTGGTTCATAGACTCTCACCTCAGCATGTACCCAGATCATCTGTGTGTATGCTTCTAGCCGTGTGCAGGCTTTGTCTCCAAGAGTTATCCCATGGAACAAAGGGTTACCGGTCTCACTGGCATCTTTGAAAGATTAAATACTTTCCTTCTGACCATATTTCCCTGTTTGTCATACACTGACCGTAGGACATGCCATCGTGTTAATATCACCTTTTGGTGGCCGCTGATACATTCATTGGACCCATCAGCTGTAGGACGTCCCGATCTCAGAAATGGTGAGGGGTGGGCAGGGAGCATTGGTTAACGTGGAGGAAATGCACCGTTTACTTTCCCGAGCATCAGAGACAAAATGCAAGGACGTTTTTCAGCGGCGGCACCACAAAGAGGAATGAGTGTGGGTTTGTTCGGTGGGTTTGCGTTCTAAAACTCGCTCCATTCCCTCCAGCTGTTCTCCCAGCGTCCCCCCTTCTCACGAATGTTGTGCTTTCCCCTCTGTTAACGTCTTCTGGGCACGTTTACTCCGTCAGCTTTGATGTTTGGCAGTGGTGCTGAACTGATTCCAGCCAACCCCAGCTCTGAGGCCGGCCCTCCTCGGAAAGGATCTCATTCGCGTTTCTTTAAGCTCCAAGCCTGGTACAGCCCCAAAGCCAGTTGCATCAGGAGAGAAGCAGCCCATGAATTATGGACATAAATAGTATTGGGGAAGGTTGACCTTCACACAGACAGATAAATAAGTGATAACAGGGAGACAAATAAGAACACAAAGATAAATAAGTGATAATCTTCAAGAAAACTTTACTTCTCCCTAAATCAGCAACCTGAAAACTTGGGAGTTATTTTCTTTCTTTCGTAAGAAAGTTCTCCAGAATTCCTCCACAGTCCCATCATTTACCCCAGCCGACGGTCTAGCAAAACTGAGGCTACTAGGCCCCGTGTCCCAAGTTTCTTTGGGAACAGTGGTGTGGTCTGTGGAGGGTGAGGAAGGGCACACTCTTTCTGAGTCAGCTAGAGGTTGAGGCTGGGCATGGAAGCAGGGGCATCTCTTGTCCCTTAAATCAATTCTGCGAGAGACATTTGCTTGAAATCCTGATAGGAAATTAGGAGCAGGTCAGAAGCTCTTCGGGTCACTCTTTTTGCCAATTCATTGGCAGTCCCTTCCCCAGCTCTGTTCAGCTAATTAATCCCCCCAGACACTTGTATTCACCACATGCAAATTATCACAGAAGGGAGCTCTTTTTTTTTCCTTTTTTTTTAAACATACCCTTGAATTATACTCTTCTGACATCAGCTTCCAGCCCCACTGAGGGGTTTCCAACAGCCTAATAACAAACAGATTAGAGGCCAGAGGAGCATGTATTCCTCGAGTCCTTCCCTGCGTCCAGCTGTGAGGCTGCTCGGGCGATGGCAGGCGGAGGCCAGCCCCGGCCGTGGCTCCAACTCTGATGTTAAAATGGAAACTCGGTGTGAAGGCCTCGGGGGGATTCCAGAACACTAACTCCGTTGCCCATCAGAAATGGATAATATTCCCCATTCTGTTCCTGCTGGTATCAGTTCCAAGTTGGAAAGCAGCCTCCTCTCCTAATTCAAGCTGGGGCCAGAGTGGAGCAAGCCTTCTCAGATATTATAAGCCAGTGTGAGCTCAAAAAAGAATTCACTGCTCAAGGCCAAATAGCTTCAAAGCTAATAATCCTCCAGAGTCAGTGTGAGAGCGCCGCAACTGTCAATGTCAACTGACACCATGCGTGGGGAGAGCGGAACTTCAATGGCGACATCATGGAGGAGAGGGCAGAGGGTAGCTGCCGTGGAGGGAAGTGCCGGGGCCCTTCAGATCTTGGAAACCTGCGAGGATTTATCTGGACTAACATGTCTCCATGTAGTCATTGCAGTCTTAGGCTCCTCTGATTAAGGATTTAACGTAGTCAAAGGGTTTCGGCAGCAGCAAGATGACACGTTTTCGGGAGCTCGATTGGATTCCATTATCTCCTCCTCTCTTCTTCTGCAGACGCACCCCCTCCTTCCAGGCCTCCAGACGGGCCTCCCCCAACAAGAGGCTGGTCCGGCTCGGGGTCCCTCCTGGCCCCCATCTCCCCTTCCCTTTTGTTCCTGCCTGGGTTTGCTTGTCAAGCTGGCCCGACCTTCCTTCTGCCCTTGAGTGTCAGGATGCAGCCCTCGGGGTACTTGGACAGTTTCCTCCAGGGCTCCCCTGAGCCCCACAGAACTTCCTCACCCCGCCCCGCGGTGGGAGGAATGCAGGTTCCCATTAGAATATACACACACACACACACACACACATATATATATATATGGTCAAGGTCACAGTTCACAAGAATAAACTTCACAGAATCCTCAGGGAGGGAAGAGATGGGGGGAAGCAAAGCTCAAGGCAGGAGCGGAAGGTCAAGGAGGAATCATCCCAGCCTCCCCCACCTCAGCCCTGGCCCACGAGGACAAGGCAGTTCAACTCCGCCGGCTTTCAGTCCATAAATGAAGCTATCAGGAACTCATCACATAACCCGAGCCCGTCTGCCAGGCACTGCAGGGACCTCAGGCAAGGCGGAGTTTAAGAAGGCTCCTGGGGAAGGGACACTGCCCTGAAGATACTGGAAGATACGGCTAGTGAGTGCTCGGCGCAGTGGGCATGCTTTGGGCCTCCTTCTGGAGGACACTGTGGTCTCGTTTACCAGACAGTGATGGCAATATTGGGCCAGCCAGGTGAGTGTTCCTGGAGCTCAGTCTCAGAGTCAGAGAGACCTGAACGCCAGTCTTGGTCTAACTAGCTGTGTACCCTTGACAAGAGCCTCCCCCTCTCCGTACCTCAGTCCTAATCTGAAAAATAGGAGTAATGCCTCAGAGGGTCAGGGTTATGGGAAGATTACATACAAAAATGCAGGCAAATCGCTTAGCATAATGGCTGGCCCCAGTGTACGTTCAATAAATGTGAGCTGTTAGCATTATTATTATGATCATTGTCACTCGAAGAGTTTTTGCCTACACCTGAAGGAACCAAAAACATTGGAACTTGAGAGAACCGTAAAAACACTTCAGAGGGAAGAAATAAAAATTTCCCTAGATCACACTGTGCATGGCTTTCCATATGGCGAATGTCAATACACATAGAGATTGGTCCTTGCAAGTGTGGTCTAGAGGAGTGTCTCTGGAGTGTTGAAGGAGTCTGACTCAGAAATGACCATGAAGAGCCTGGGACATTTCTCGAAATCACCAATATCTGTCCTGGTTCTGACTCTAGGTCTTTCTTTTTCCTTTGTTTCAAATTTCAGTTTTATATCAACCTTATTGGAGCACAATTGACACACAACCAAATGCACACATTTTAGGTACACAGTTCTGATGAGTTTGGGCAAATATGGTCACTTGCATAGCTACTATGACAGTCAAGGTCACGAACAGTACCCCCGTAACAGAAAGTTCTCTCATACTCCTTGTTAGTCACCGCCCACCCCCACCCCCTAGCCCCAGGCAACCACTGCTCTACTTTCTGTAGATTAGATTTGCCCATTCTTGGTCTTCAAGTGAATAAATGAAAAGAGTGTGTGTTCTTTTGTGTCTGGCTCCTTCTGCTCGGCATAATGTTTATAAGATTCAGTGTTTTGTTGCATGCATTGGTAGTCCAGTCTGGATTGCTGAATAGGACCGCATTATATGGATGTACCGCATGTTGTCGATCCATTCAACCTATTGATGAGTGCTTGGATTGTCGCCATATTGGGGTTGGTATAAAGGGAGCCGCTCTGAATATTCACTTCTGTGTTTTCATTTCTCCTGGGTAAATATGTACAAGTACAATTTTTTAATGTTAAAAGAAAACTGCCAAGCAGCTCTCCAGGGTAGTTATACCACATGGCATCCCTGCTCTCGATATGGCTACACGTCTTGGCCAAGAGCGGGCTGTCAAGGGAGGGGGCCGTGGGAGGGGGTTGCCCTAGCTGGGGAACAATATCTTATCACTGACATTGTTTAGAATTGCTGATGCATGGGGATAATCAAAAGCAGATTGGCTTTGAGTTGTTCTGTTATTGTTCCCTGCCCCGGACAGACTGCTTACACCGCCCCACCCTTGGCACAACCACCATTTGCCAACAGTTGGTGTAGTCAATCTCTTAAATCTTAGCTGCCTTTGTGTCTGTGTAGTGGCATCTTACTGTGGTTTGAATTTGCCTTTCCCTGATGGATGATGAAGTTGAACTTACGGGCTGTTCATATACCTTCTTTAGTGAGGTGTCTATTCAAATCTTTGCCTATTTTTAACTGAGTTATTTGTCTTCTTATTATTGCGCTGTAGGAGTTCTGTATATATCCTGGATGTAAGTCCTCTGTCAGGTGCATGTATGGTGCGTATTTCTCCCAGCGTGTGGCTCCTTACACTTTCCTTCTTGCTAATCCTTATCTTACCGACCTACACGGACAACAGATTTCTGCCTTGACACCGACAGTCTAGCAAGTACCTTTCTACCGTAAATAAGGGAGCTGCAAAAGTCACGGGTCCCACGATGCCACTAAAGGAAGGAGGACTCCTCCTCCTTCTTCCTTTCTGTGATGGTTTTTGCTGCTACTGGTACTGTGGTTGCCCATTTATAGACTCCAGTTTAAATCGGGAAGCTCTGCCTCCCAGTCAGGGAGGCAGCTGGGAACACATTTCAGCCTTCCCCTCCTTCCTGCTCCCACCGCTGTCCACCTGAGTATCTAGCGCGGCCTTTTCCAGTGCTTTGCTCCAAAATGTTTCACCGTCACCTACCACCCCATGTCACAGGGCCTCACGCTGGATTTCATCTTCTTGACGAAACGTGAGCACTTCCCACCAGCTTCCTGTGTTCACGGCTTCCTCCCCAGGAATCCAGGTGTGTTTACCTGTTCACTTCTTCATATCCATGCATAGAACCTGAAACCTGAGTTGGGCCATTTGAAGCCACCATACTCCCTTTCCCACAGAGCCATCGTGGGGAGGGGGGGCGGGGAGCCAGGTCAGAGTCTTCCCAAGGAAGCAGAGACCTCAGACGCCTTCTAACATGAGGCGGTGAGGAGGCTGTGCTGGTTTATAGTGATGAGATTCAGGAATGGGCTTTGGCTGGCAAAAGAAAGGAAGGTGAGCGGGAGGCAGAGCCACCAGGACCTGTAAAAACCGGCCCACGTGCCACCACAGGACAATGTCAGCCTCGCACTCGTGGGTAGATTGTGAGGATTCAAAGAGATGCTACATAAAAGGCACTTAGTATAGTGTCTGGCTCCAAATAATTGCTCAATAACTGTTAGCTATTAGATCAAGATCCCTTTTATCTGACACAATATGGACCCGTGTGGGTCAGTTAATGGAAAAAGCTGGTGGAAAAGAGAAATCCGAGGAAATTATGCTACACACCTTCAACATTTTATTTTTAAGTTAAAACATAAATGTACATCCATTCCCTAATCTTTGATGTGGGTCCAACGCCTTTCCTTTGAGTGTGGGTGCGTGGATGGGCGTGTCCAGCCATCTTTCCCGAGTAAACCACACCCAGTGCCGCATCATCTACCGTTTCCAGTTTCCGTGTCTCTAAAGTGGTACGAGAGCTGACATGTGCCAAGTGCTCTGAGTGGAGACTCATCTGAGATGTGTTCGTTTTCCCTGCAACCTCCAGTGTTAACCAACCCACACCTAACAAGAGCGCTACTTCCTACCAACCCATCATCATGTCATCTTCTGAAAGTATTTTGCTCAGTTTGCAAAGGAATGATGACTCTTTTCTTTCCGCTGTCATTATATCATCTGTTGGCAAAACGTCTCATTAAATGCCTTAATTGCAATAAGGCTTTTACAAAGACAAGCAAAGCAAGCATGACACAGGTTTGGGAACAAAGACTCACTGGCACTTAGCAAGCGAGCGTCCACCTGGCAGGAGTGGAAGTGGGTTGTGGAGAAGGGTGTATGGGGGAGGGGCGTAGAGAGGTGCTAGAGAATGACTACTAGCCAGGGGCATTCACTGGGTGCTGGGCATCACTTGATGTGCTTTAGGAAGGGGCTGAAGAGCAGTTATTATCTAGAAGATTGGTGAAGCAGACGCGGTGGAGAGAATGCCTATCTATCTTGGGCCTGCACGCGATTTGTTGTCGAGCTTTGTCTTGACCTTTGGGATGACTTGCTATACCTCTGGAAAAATCCGTGGGAAGAGAACTTTGAGAGTTACAGGACCAGCATTCTAGTCCTGGTCCTATCAATTACACACCTTGTGACCTTGGCCATGACACTCACCCTCAGTTCCTAGAAGGAAAGTTTGATGGGATCGGAGGTGAGTGAATCTGCCCACATCACCCTCGAGGACCTAATGAGATCGTGTGTGAGACAGCTGCTCTGGGCGTGTTACGGCCCCGCTCAGCCTGAGCAGTTTCTCCGGTCGGTCTGCTGGTGGCCATGACCCAGATGCCAAAGGGCTGGCCATGCCACATGCAGGGGCTTTCAAATTCCAGGCCCCAGTCCCTAGGAGAGGAAAGGGCGCAGGCATGTTCCCTGTCAGCTCCTCTCAGCATCTCACTCTTGCCTCCCCGCTCTGCCCTTTCACGGCTGCCAGAGCGTTATGTATTGGGCAGAGCCCCCATCCCGGCTCCTGAGCGCCTCCAAGGGCAGGACCTGCCATGCCAGGCAGCCCTCCGCCGGGTCCATACACCTGCTCCCCCCACACACGGTTAACCACAGCCAATCCACGCCTGTTCTCCATGGGCCTCCTTTTGCGGGGAGGACGCGGCGGCCGGGGGTGGGGGGGGGAGGTGTTATTTGGAATACGAAGAAGGAGCCAGTGTTGAAGACCTCCACCCAGCAAGCACTGACACAGTCTCAGGGGTCGTTCCAGAGAGCGAGGAGCAGCCGATAAGACTTCATACTCAGAGCAGGCCTTTGCTAAGTACAGCGGGCAGCCCTGGGCGTGGGGGGGGGCTGCTTTTGAGGGTCCCAAGGATGACTTCTGCCCCACCCAGGCCCCTCAGCAACTCCCTGAGGCAAGAGACCCCACACATTCATAGCCATTTGTCCCTGCAAACACCAAAACCCCACGAAGGGAACACATTAAGTTCTATCAGTCATTTTCCCTCTGATCTGAAGACCCTAGAATCTTCCTGCAGAGCTACTTTTTGATGGGCTGGGAAGGGAGACCAGGAGGACATGGAGAGACAGAGAAGGAAGAGGGAAGCAGCGCTTGTGGGAGACAAGAAGAACACAGGAGGGAAGAGATCCAAGGGAGGCCGTCCCAGGATGGGAAGGGAAGAAGAGCCTAAAGGTTAGCCCGACGCCCTCTGCAAGACTCTCTAGTGCTCAGAGCCCACAGTACAGAGCACAGCGAAGTGGCCATTCTGTGTGTTTGTGTGTGTGTGATCCCACAAAACCCCTAAAATGATCTGATGTTATTTTAACTTTTTTTTTTCCAGGATGAACAGATTGACATTCTGTGAATTTTTCCCCCTATCTAAACCCAGCCCTGATTTTTCTCTCTCCATCTGTGTTCCTTTGGCAGAAACTTGTACCAAAAGAATGAAGGAGTGAAGGGTCATTCTGGGAAGGACAGGATGTGGGCCAAGCTGGGAATGCACTTTTGCTGAAAGGGCCCAGCCACCGGCCACCCTGTGAAACATTAATGAGGGAGGGCTTTCGGGGCCCGGCCAGGGGAATGATGCATAGATCCATTTCTCACATGCTTGCTTTTATGCCAGGTTCACGGCAGCTCTGCATTGGGATTATTGTATAGTTTTGCTTCCTTTTATAAAATTTCAGCCCTGCCTTCCACACTGCATGCACTGTGCCGGGGTGGGGGTGGGGGGGTGGGAAGAGGGTCACATGAGCTTCCCAAGGCTGGAATTTGAACCCTGGTTGTCCCCACACATCTGGAGGCTGAGGAATAAATCCTACAAGTACACGTTTAACCACTGAATGCCTGGGTCGGCCCTGAAGACAGTGTCTGTGTGACACATCCCCCCCCACCTGCCGCCAGAGAGTGGACCCTGGTTGATATAGCCCTTCTGGAAGGAACCTGTCTCCCCAACCAGGCGAAGCTGTCTCTGATCTATAGGGTTGTCCCTGGCAGGTGGAAGGGAGGCAGCTTCTCCAAGGCAGCTAGGAAAAGTAGAAAGAGCATGACCCGAGGAGTCCAATTCTGTTCTGTCCTGTCCATGACCTTGAGCAAGTCACTTAATTTCTCCGAGCCCCCGGTTTACGTGCGTTTTAGAACATGACAGCAGCATTAAATGAAACCTGAGAATAGTTCGTGGCACCGACTCCTAAGGTGACGGCCACTCATCTTACCTGCCGTGGCCTCTGCGTCCTCGTCCCTGAAGAGCTCATGATGCCAGTGGCTGAAGTGGGCCAGAGCGGGAAGGAGGGCATTCAGCCAAAGATCCTGAGCTGTCTGTGTGCCTCGCTTCCCCCAGCTGCTCCCCGGAGCCCTCAGGGATGCAAGGGTAGCCCACCGAGCAGTCTTTATGACTCTAAGTTATCCACGGAGCAGCCCGTGGCGGCCTGTCACCGCTGGAAAGGCCAAGTGGTGCTAATAGGAAGTGATGGTTGATCCCATTTAGTTGGAAACGTCCGGGAAGGCAGGATTTAAAGGAGGCTCGCATTCCTGCAGCTCTTCTCCCGGGAACTCCGGCGCAGGGGTGAGAGACGTGGTCTGTAAAGCAGCAGCGCCTTGCGATTTGGGGAGGCACAGAGATGGGGGTGGCAGGCCCTGTGCGGTTCCTCCCTGTCACAGAGGATTATGCTATTTTTGTCTACCTTCTATTCAGACTGAGACAGGGGATACTGGGGAGGACGGAAGGTGCTCTCTGGCCGACGTAGCCTTCACAGAGAGGCGGAAGAGGTGCATAGTCTCTGTGCCACTTCTCCGGGGAAACCCAAGCAGGGACAGAGGTGTTTGGCTAGTCCTGAGTTTTGGCAGTGTGCTGCCTGGACCGCTGAAATGTTCCACTGCTCATTAACAGATTGGGGAGCACAAGATTCAATAGTGTCACTGTCATTCGCTGGCTTAAATGGATGATGGTGTTGTTCATGATTTCCTGGACCCAGCAAGGCCTCTCTGGGGCACCTCGGAGATTTGGTGTCATTTTCGGTCCAAGATGGGGAGGACCACTGGCTTGCTCTAGGATCCCAAGCATTTGTCGAAGGATGACCCTGCTGGTGCAGCCCCCAGAGCCAAACCTCCCTACGAGATGCGTGCCAGGACACAACTCAGGCCAGGCTCAACTTTCCCCACCCATGGCCCCCCACCTAGATAAGCTGGTAGGAATCACTTGGTTTCTCAAGGAGCAGCCCCCTGGGGCCCAGCTCAGGGGCTCTTGCCCACTGGCAAGTGGGGCCAAGCAGACCAAAGAGAGAAAGGAAGGCCACTTGTCCAGGGCATGGACCATGACCAATATCCTGGCATCTCCCGTTCATCCGGATGTCTTGTCCTCTTGGGACAGGGACACATGTTTGCTTCTAGCCCAGGGCCTGGTACACTCTGAGTGTGCATTTCGTTACAGAGAATTAGATATATAGCAAAATCCCTGGCACAGGATCATTCAGCCTAGATGGGTATCTGCGTCTGTTCAGGCTGCTATAACAGAATACCACAGACTGAGTGACATAAACAACAGAAAACTATTTCTCACAGGTCTGGAGACTGGGAGGTCCAAGATCAAAGCACCGGCAAATTCCATGTCTGGTGAAGGCCTGCCTCCTGGTCCACAGACAGCGGCCATCCTACCGTGTCCTCCCATGACAGGAGAGATGAGAGAGCTCCCTGGGGTCCTTTTTATAAGGGCACTAATCCCATTTGGGAGGGTTCCACCCTCATGACCTGATCACCTCCCAAAGGCCCCAGCTTCTAATACCATCACTTTGGGGGTTAGGACTCCAACATATGAATTTGGGGGGACAATATTCAATCCATGGCACCTTGTATGGCAGATATGCTAATACTTGTTGTATATTAGAACACACAGAAGGAAGGTGTCTATTACCACAATGCACAGTTGTACCATAGTAGACACAAAAGGGACATGAGTGGAAAAGAATAGATTCAGGAAGGTCAAGTAACCTGCCCCAAGCTGCATCTAGTCACTTTCAGTATAAACAGAAAAGATTATCCAGGTTCCCTGCACTTGAGGCCAGTGATGTTTCTGCCCCATCCTGTACTCCATGGTCCCACATGAAATGAAGGGCTACCGGGAAAGGCAGCCCAGAGTGATGGAAAGTTCTGAGCATCGAAGCCAGAGAATTCTGGGTGTGAGTGCTTTTCCTGACTCTTCAGGACTATGCAGGCTCATTCCTGAAATGGGCACAGTGATGGAGAGGCTTTGTTGAAAGGATCCATTGAAAGAATTAAGGAGTGCCTAAATCCTCTGCGCCTCAGTTTCCACATCTGTGAAATGGGAACAGTAGAGTCCCCCTAAGTTGTGCCTGTAAGGGGGGGGAGCCCATGAGAGGGGACACAGAATGCACCCAGCAGAGTGTCCTGCCCAGAGTGGCTGCTCAACAAACTCATCGTTCGCCAGACTGTCAGTTACAGAAAAAGCCACATCTTGCAGAAAAGAAGGTGAGAGAGAGGCAGGTCTGACGGAGAACAGGTCTGAGAGCCCCGAGGAGAAAGATCTCTAGGAGGTGAAGCATGACCTTGCAGAAGGGCTCGCCGGGGAAGTGCTCGGCGAGGTGAATGGCTGGCGTTTAGCTGAGCCAGGTATTCTCGGCCTCGCTCTCTGGGCCCTCTTGGCCTGGGAAGAGTGCCCTGCGTGTGGGCTGCCAGCGCTCTGAGGCCCTTGTAATTACTTAGCCATTTACTAGCATCCGAGACACCCAGGGTGTACTTCAGCCATCAATTAGCTCTGCTCACGGCCCCCCTGTGAGGCCCAGTGGTATCAGGACTCCCATTTTTCAGCCGAGGAAACTAAGGTGTAAACAGGTTAAGTAACCGGCCCAAGGTCACACCTTGAGTCAAGCGGTCACAAGGCACCGAGGCCGCGTCCTTGCTGGCTCCCTGGCCTGTCCTTAGCCCACTGGCCCATGCCGCTGCCCATAAAATCTGCCGTTTATATCTCGTCAGGAAGCCAGGGAGTGCACCCGGGACTTTAGGAGCTGTACAGAAAGGCCATTCAGCTGATTTCCAAGGCACTGTAGGGTTTTTAAGGAAATGTTTAACCCCTTGCTTAGAGAGGTCGATGGGGGGGCGGGGCAACATGACCTGAGTTAGCAGTTTCTTCACTGGGCGGCCAGTGCTGCCTCCCACACCACAGCTGGTGGCAGGGGTCTGGGTTTTCTTTCTGCTTGCTCCAGGAGACACCCGTGCTGGCACCTTCTGGGGACCATGAAGAGCATCTTTCGGGAGATGCTGAGATGTGAACACAGAGCACAGGCCTCGCTCCAGCAGGTCCGCAGCCCCAGGACCTGCCCAAGGGCTCCCATGGGGCCGGGAAGGCTGCTGAGTTAGAACGGCTCCCACAGTGAGCAAGGAGCGGGCGGGAGGAGGTGGGCAGGGGGAGCCCTCTGTCGCCTTGTGATCCGCCTGGCCACACAGAGCCCCCCCGGCCCCAACCATACCCCTCCCCGACTTTCCCATGTTCTAGACCTTTTCTCTCCCAAGAGCACTGGCCCATGTCCTTGCTTCCCCGGGCCCTTCTTAGTCACCTGCCCTATTCTCAGCTCCTCCCTCTCCCTCGGCACCCTTTCCCTAAATCCAATCACCCACCCCCTAAAATATCTCACAAGTATTTCTGGAATCTCCATTTGGACAGCTCCACCCCAGGCTCACCCAAACCATTATATAATCTCCTCCCTGGGCTTCCGGTTGCACTCCCCGCTCCTCAAACCTGTCATCACAGAGCACCTAGAATACCTCACCCTTAATTTCTTATTCTCTTTCTTAAAAACCCTTCATCCTTAGTGCCTGGGAGGAAGTCCAAGCTCCCTAGTACAGCGTCCAGGGCCCAGCATCCTTTCCTGCCTCTCCCCACCTCGCACCCCTTTTGCTTTTGATGTTCCACTCACAGCACACCCCATACTTGTCCCCTGAGCCCGATTCCAGAAGTGCCTCTTCCGCCTGCCCTCGCCGGCTGAGCCTTAGCCATCCTCATGGCTCCACTCAAGCTGGGAGACCGTCCCAGCCCCTCCAGCTGGCTGAGTGGCTGTCCTCAGCCCCCACGGCCCTCTGTGCATGTGGTCCCAGCACCCCACAGATACCGAAACTTTATTAAGCTTAAATCAGCCAGCATGATCTGATTCTAGGGATGTTTCTAATGGCTGATAATTTGCACATGAGAAGGAAGAGTATAATGGATTCCAGCTAGGCTCTCATACTCAACAAAATAAACTTGGGTGTACAAACCTGATAGAATCTAGCCAGCTCTCAATTTTCTGTTGAAATAGCAGACAAGTCACACAGCCTCTCCGGACTTTAGTTTCTTTTTCGGTAAATCAAAGGATTTGAACAGGACCTGTGGGAAGCCCGGATGAGGGACCTTGGTCCTACTACTGGGGTGAGGGAAGCCCAGCAGGTAAGGCTCCAGGTCCCCCAACATACATCCTTCGGTCAGGGAAATTCTACTCTTATTTGTTTTATCAGTGGGACTTCTACATAAGGAATCATTTGAACAAAAGATCTTGCGGCTAGTGAAAACTAAGACAACCACTTACCCTATGTCAGTGCCAAGTGGGGGCATTTGGGGTAGACCCAGGGTGTCTCTCCGCACCCCTCCAACCTCGCTCGTGGCCTCAAAGAGTGAGGCTCCTTGAATATAAGCAGGCAGTGTTAAGTCGGGCATCTCTCAGTCCAATAAGGGGCCCGAAGAAGCTTCTCTTTCCTTGTGACCTTTGAGAATCCCCGGGGACCTCAGGCGCCGAAGGCTACGCTGGGCAGAAAAGTTCAGGCTGTCAGCCGAGCATCTGGGTTGGTGAGGCTGTAATTACAGAGAGCGCAGAGAGCCAGCAGGGCACTAGGGAGGAAGGGAAGGGGTTCCGTGGCACTAGGAGGACATCGCTCAGAGCCCACGGCAACCTCCAGCACCGTTAGCTTCCACCTCTCGGGGGCTGGTCACAGGGGGACTAGGGAAGACACCAGAGTTCCAGACCCCCATTTGTACAGAACCCAACGGAGCCATTTCCGGGCACTCACAGGTGCAAATACCTTGTTCCAGGTACAAATGGGCGTGTTCAGGGTGGAGTGAGGGATGTGGGGAGAAGCGCAGCCTCTTCCTGGAAGGGGGACCCCCACGCTCCACCTCCTGGGCGTGAGTCACAGCCTTCCTGCTCTCTCCTGGCCGTGTCTGTGGCACGCCTGGGACCAACCACACATTCCCTGGGTCTGGAAGGGCATAGACGAGAGAATCAGACACGCTCGGATTTAAACCCCAGCCCTACCACTCTGCCGGATCTGAAACCTTTGTGAGGCAAGTGCTCCTCTTTGATCCTCAGGGCGTTAGCCCCGTAAAATGAGGCTGGGTCAGGTAAACTAATCCGTACTTCAGTTTTCTCATACATAAGAGGAGAAATAAACACAATACCAATATCCCTGTTTGTAAGAAGATAATACATGGAAAGAAAACACTTAGGACGTGCCTGATTCCGATAAGTTAAATTATGAGGCTGCTGATCTGAGCCTTCTCCACCGATGTTGGCCAGCGGTGTGGCGCGTTCTTCCCCCCCCGAGCCCGCCCCCCCCCCCCGCCCCCGCCGAATTCAGCCCAGTGCTGGGACACTGAAAAGCTGTCTGTCCTCGTTCCTTATTCTCCCCTTTCCTCTCTCCCTTCTGCCCTGTCATCCAAGGGCGGACAGCCTGGGGTGCTCCCCCAAGTGCATTCGTAGACTTTCTGGAACAACCCTCCTCACAGTCCTCCTTGGGGACCCTGGGGTTAGAACAGCGCCGGGCTGAGGGCCAGACTCCCACCCAAACTCAACACCAAGTTTGAGCAGCCACTTGGTGAGAGCCAGGCCACCTCTCAAGGCAGCCCACGGGGTCAGCCAGACCTCCACGGTGCCTAAAGCCGTGAGCTGTGCGGCACCCAGGGAGGATGCACTGAGCCGCCCTCCAGAACCTTCCTGAGCGCTTTCCTTTGCTTCCTGGTGGGTCAGGGCTAGGCTCGCGATCTAGGCACTACACCCTGCCCCAACCTGACCTGTGGCTTCCCAGTTGGCAGCTCCGGGGTCCGAAGCCCCAGGTGTTTGGAGGTCAATGCCCACAGAGCCTTGGGATACTGCTAAGCTTACAGAGACCCTGAGCTGGCCTTTCCCAGGCTTTCCTCTGAAAACACACCTGTCATCTTTACCAAGCTTCTCTATGAGCCAGGTGACATGCAAAGATCATATCGTGCAGAGCTGTCACCTTTATTCTAGTTGGTTTGTTTATAGTCCAAAGGCTGAGGGAGGATGGGGGTGGGAGGTGGTGGCCAGAAGGAGGGGGCCTGGTTAGATGCAGATGCCAGATTACACTGCCCCCAGGGCAGGGCCACTCAGGAAAGAGAGGGCCTGGGCCACTTCCCTCCCGGAGCTTCCGGCATATTAAAAAAAAAGAAAGACCAAAGCAGAGTTTCAAAATCTGTTCTATTTTAGTGTTTACTTTTGAGAAAACACTCTTGACGCATGGCGCACAAATACAATGCAGCATAATTGTGTAGTTTGCAACGCAGTTACAGGATTTATTCTAAAAATTGCTTATCAGTTGATAGGGCACTATATTCGGCATAATATAGTCAATGGGGTGCAACTCTAAAATAGTATAATGAACATTTCTTCCAGGTCGGCCAGGACAGCTCTGTGGTTGCATATCCAGTCTTGTAGATAATAAGCAGGTCTTCAGCCGGGGGCCTCTCGGAAAGGCCCTAGTATGGGGCCAGGATGCTGGCTGATGGAGAGGGAGTCGGGACACAAGGGCATGTGTGTTTAATGAGATCAGAAGGACATCTGGGAAGGTGAGCTAGCCCACCCACCACCCACCCCAGAAACTGCCCCACACCACTTGTTTTCATGAGGCCGCTACCTCCCCCGTGGCTCAGCTGTGTGATCTGGACCAGTTGCTCGCTCTCTCTGTGCCCTGGACTTCCTCAACTGGAATCAATAAGAGTTATGAGTGCATACTATTTGGGGGTTGTTGTGAGCACCAGATGACATAATACAGAAGTGTGCTTGGAACGGCACCTGGTAATAGTTACTATTACTAGGTTTAGCCAGGAGTGCGGGCCTATTATTGCCAAATCTCACTTTGTTATGAGAAGCCAAAAATCCAGGATTTTCATGTGAATTTTTTGATTTTTGAAGCACTGGCTCTTTTTTAAGCACTGTGCAGGTTAAACAGAATAGGTCTGCCGCCTGATGGGCCCACATCTGGTCTGCGGCCTTGGGTTTCACACCAGCCTCCCTTGGGCTGCGATCAGGAGCCCCCCACTGCTCCCGCCCGCCTCGCCTCAGCATGTGTCTGCAGGAGAAGTGGGGAAGGCAGCAGCAGTGAGGAGGGAGGAAAAATGGAAAGCCCATGCATCTGGATGGCGATTTCTCCCGTTCAAAACGTTGATCGGCCAGCCCGAGTGATGTATTGAGTTCGTTTCTGTGGGTAATTGTTTAAATGTTATAGCAGCTTTAACATGTCGTCTGTTAAAACGTATTGGTGAGGCAGCCATTCCAAACTTGTAATGTGGGTAATATTTAGATGATTTACTAGGTGAGGTGCAGTTTCTGATTCAATCAGAGTTGCATTTGATTCAATAGGTGATGCATCTAATCCGACTGGGAGCCCATCGAATCTAGAGGTGATGTGTTTGATTCACGGGCTGATGTACCTGATTTAGAAGGTGATGGATCTAGTCCACGCTGAAGGATTCCAATTCCCCCATGCCGGGTATTTGCTTCAAAGCGTGATGTATGAGTTTTAATAATCAGACCCGCTTTGGGGATGGTGAGGGCACCAGCTCCTCCCACTGCCTGGCATGTCTGTGGCTGCAGCCGGCTCCTTGCAGAGCCTGTAGGACCAGAGGGGCTAAGTAGGGGCAAAACCCCATTCCCCAGGTGTGACCCGATCCTCCACACGTCCTGTCTCTGCCATTCTTCTAAGACCCATAGATGGTCTTCTGCCTATCTGTCTAATTGTCGAGAGGTCCGCAGTTAGAGCTATTGTGTTGACAATCTGGTTCCTTACTTGTGGGGGGCCTTCGGGGATGCACCTGTCAATTGAGAGGTTCTCATCCTCTGTAGTTCTGCCTGACGCTTGCCCGACACTTCATGGGGTGCCGGTGCAGCCTTCCTGAGCCAGCCATGTCTCTGCTCAATGTTGAAGGGATTGGATTTTCATGCTCCAATTAGGGACATAGGGAAGGGTTCTCCTGAACTACATTTCAGCCCCTACCCCATTATCTTTCCTTCCCTACCGTGACTGGCAATGACCTCCCGAGAGAGGAGATGCTTCTGTTGCGTTCTCTCTTCTGCCCAGAATGCCCTTCTCACTCTTCCTCAGCATGGCAGAAAGCTGTGCCTCCTGTCCAGAGTCCCTGCCTTCTGTAACCCCACATAACAGAAGCCACTCCAGCCCCACACCCCCGCTTGGCCCCAGACGAGGCCTTCCCTCGTTTTCCATGTCTCCGGGCCACATCTCCATGAAAACACTTGTCACATAAGTTGCCTTTGGCAGAGAGGTCTGTCTCTTCCTCACGCTGCTGTCCCCAGCACCCGGCTCAGCACCTGAGAGATGGCCGACATGGAACCTTCGAGGAGGGGTTAGAGTGAATCGTTAATGATAATCAATACTACTACTACTAATAATAATAGCTCACATGTATTGAGCTCCAGGTATGTTCTAAGTGCAGAGAGGCCTGAGATGTTACAGATCCCTGCCATGTATGATAAGAACTATCATTACCTCCACTTGTGCAGATGGAGAAACAGAGGCTCAGTGAGGTAAATGATCTCCCCAGGGTTACACATCAGCAGAAGTGGATCGGAAGCTAGGTCTCTTGGATCCAAAAGCCAAGCCCTTAACGGTCACATTATTATCTGGCCTCCCAGGACCAGACAAGCTGCCCCCTCTGAGCCCAGCACAGGGAGACTGGGGTCTCCCTGTGGAGATGTAGAGGTGCCCTCAGGGAGACAGAGCCATGACGCAAGGCACAACAACCTGATCGGTAAACTGAGGCACAGGGGGCCTTAGAAGGAGGAGAAATTAAGGAAGGCTTCCTGGAGGAAGAGAAGAAGAGAAGTGTGGCCATCAGCTCTGCTGATGCTCATTCTCAGCTGCTCTTGGCCCAGCGCTTGGTCCTCAGGCTCCCCGAAGCACAGGTGAGTCAGTGAGGCTGAATTGGCAGCAACTAGTCTTTTGGGCAATGGTTCCCCACCAGAGCTCTGTGTGGTCAAAAGCTGGGCCTGGACCGGTGCTTCAGACAGGGATCTCACCCCCGCCCAGAAGAGACTAGCCAGTGCACCATCTTCCGGGAGGGAGATGTTGAGCCTGAGCTCAGGTGAGTCCTGGATATTCCTGTGACACCGGGGTGGCCCTGATCCCACTTCTCTCCCAGCATGTAACCCATAGCTCTTCTTCCCTCACTCTTGTCACTGCCTTGCTTCCCCAGAACCCTGGTCCACCTTCAGCGGGGAGGTCCTCCGGGGCATGCTCTTACCAGGGCAGCGGAGTTTCCGGAAGACAGCTTTGGCCGTGTATACGCTGCCCAGGATCAGGTGGAGGGGAATGCCACAGGGGGAGGGGCCCAAGGCAGGGATCTGCTTCAAAGGGACCTGGACCACCCCCTGCCCAGGCCCACACAGCCTGTCCTCCTGAGCCAGCCCTCCAGGCTGTGGCCCAGGAGTCTGCATGTAACAAGCCCTCCGCTGGAATGTGACAGTGACCGCGCTGGGCCGTGTGGGGGGCACCAGGCAGGGGGCAGCCGGGGCCTGGGCCATCCCTCCAGTTCTCTGCTGTGCCTACCGCTCAGCTCCCCTGTTCTCTCCACCCAGAATCCCAAGAAAGCAAATCTGCGGGTTCAGGGCAGTGTATGGATCGGCCCTTCTGGGGAAAGAGGACACTGCAGGTACCACCGGCTGTAGGTCAGAGCTCAGGGAGGCCATAATGCACGCCTGGCCCCACGCTGGGTGCCCGCTATGCCCACATCCTTGATCCCATCTGATGACCTCAGTCCCATTTTACAGGGAGCAAACTGAGGCTTGGAGAGGCCAGGGGGCTTACCCAGGGCCAGGTAGCAAGTACCTGAAGAAAGGAAGGCGGGAGTGATATCTGCCCTCTCCTTCCGTGTCTCTCTCCATCTCTCGCTACTGGTGGGTCACCAGGCCCCCTGTCAGGCTGGTGTGGGAGATAGTTGGCTCAAGTACATCTTTTGTGTCCTCTGGTCTTACCACCCAGGCAGAGGCACACTCCAGTGTACGGTTGCTGATGGGCCAGACGGGCTGAGTCCGTGGAGGCTGCATGCTGAACCGCTGCTACTCCCCCAAGAGGCCTCCGTGGCCCTGACTGCCCAGAGTTTCCCAGGCTGTGCCGCAAGTGGGGGGTCCTCGGACCCAGACAAAGGAATAGCTCAGCCTTGCAAATGACTTCAAAAATGGGGCCGCGGGGATTCCCCTTGGCTGACACGCTCTGCCCTGGCCCAGGCTTCATCTCCCAGAGGCATCCCCTGGCCCCTGTCAGCCAGCTGTGTCTCCCACCGCTGCCCACACCCAAGCCCTAACCACACAGACGTGGCTACTCAGCCCAGAATTCCCCGTCACACCCCTTCCCACGCAGGGAGGGGCAGGCGGCAGGGACAGGGGCAGCAGGGACTGTGGGGGCTGACTCAGCACTGACATCAGACATGGATCACAGACCCTCCCTGGGCACCCCCCGTGGACCAAGGCCCTCATGAGCCGAGCAAGGTGTTCATGTGGGACTTGCCCGCCATTCCTATCTCAGATGAGACCTCAAGTCCAACACCGAGGGTGTTAATGCTAACAAGGGGCATCAGGCCTTCTATGCAGAACCTGTGAGGGGCGACCACAAAAGACACAGCACCCATTGGCCTAGCAGTCTTCCATTTGGGTGCCCTGGGGACTCAGGGAGACATTCCCAAGAACACACAGGCACAGACAGCCTTGAAGACATCTTTCTAGCCCCTCTCTTTTGGCATTCTTTCCAAAACTAAAGTGTCTGAGCACACACTGGTGGTTTCCAGTTTTCCCACTAGAACAAAGAAAGGCCTTGCCCATCCCAAACCCTGGCTGTGGGGCATCTCCCTGGGGTATAAAATCCTCACGGCACCAAATGCAGGACTACAGGGAAGAGCCCAGTAAAAATCCAAGCCAGGGATATTTCATATAAGTAACAAACCACCACAAACCACCTCCTGCCTACCTACCTGTCTATCTTGGGATGAGAATGCAGGGGTTTATGGGGCACCTGGGTGGCTCAGTCAGTTAAGTCAGGTCATGATCCCAGGGTGCTGGGATCGAGCCCTGCATCTGGCTCCCTGCTCAGTGGGAAGCCTGCTTCTCCCTCTCCCTCTGCTCCTCCCACCTGCCTGTGTTCTCTCTCTTTCAAATAAATAAATAAAATCTAAAATTAAAAAAAAGAATGCAGGGGTTTCCAGTACATATTAACTTTTATATTATGTTAATATAATATTTTCACTTTTTCAAGTGAAATCAGAATTTTCCATTTTTAGAAAAAGTTCCGACTTAAGTCTTTGGTTTTGCCAAGTTAAGTTAAACGGCAGCTGTGTTGCCTCCATTGGATGACCAAAACTGGCAACTTCAAGATCTCGGTGAAAAATCTATAAAGTGCATATGTCATGTTCAGTACACCAGAAATCTCATCCTTTGGAACTGTTTAAACTTATGTAAAATTTTAGATGTCAATTTTAAATGTTTAGTAGTAAAAGCATTTAAAATGCTTAAAGATGTTTGAAAGGCTACACAGTTTTCCAAAATCCTTTTAGGAAGCAGTCGAACAAGATAGTTGGAGGACCATTCTCTCAGTCCACCCCCTCCTCTAAAGCACAGAGGAGGACCGATCGGCAGAGACTGGAGCAGAGAACGTCCAGTGTTGTCAACAAGTGTGCTCATCTGCTCCCTTTCAAGGCGGGGAGAAAGGGGGCCTTCGGGAGGACCATGCTTACAGAACAGGTGTGTTTCCCATGAGAAGACAGTGAACTCACCCTTCTGGCCAGAGGCTCACTGAGCTACAGAAATCTGAGTCATGGTGACACCAGTAACTGGGGCCCCTCAGGAAGGGACTCCTTGAGAGAGCCTGACCTGAAGCACCGGAGAGGGAGACACTGGGTGGATCCCTGAAGCTCGTCTGGAGAAGTCTGAAGGCGAGCGGCCGGATGGCCACAGCCTGATGCGGGAGACTGAGAAGATGACAGTGGGTACAAGGCGAGGAAAGGACAAGCCATTGTCTGTGGGCCAAGTGGACCTACGGCAGGCAGCGGGTTGGGTCCTGTCTTGACAGGGTCTCCAGCCAAGCCAGCTCCCTGGCAGAGCTAAGGCAACTCCAGCAGAAAGAGGTTGGAGGTTGGCCCATAGGGTGCGCCAAAGAATGGAGGTCGAGCGGGGCTGGCCATAGCTGTCGGCTAGAGATGGCGTCTCCCATGCCAAGTAAAAGCACAGCAGGCAAACCCTAGGAGGACCCACAAATGCTCATTAGAAGGAAATGAGCCAGTATTTGTGTGCGTACCAGGATCCCCCGTGCCAGATGGCCATAGATCAGGAGAGAAAGACTTCTGTCCTCTGTCACCCTTCTTCCTCTGCTCCAACCCCAAGGCCCCAGAAGCTGCACATGGAAGCTAAACACAGCCTCTTCCCCTGAGATGGGGCTCAGCTGGGACAGGGAGACCTTAAATTGGATGAGAGGGTGAAACTCTGGGATTAGACTGGACTGGACTTTTTTCTTTTTAAGATTTTTTTTTTTTTTTTTTGAGAGAGGGAGAGAAAGCGAGCATGAGTGGGGGGAGGGGCAGAGGGAGAGGGAGAAGCAGACTCCCCACTCAGCAGGGAGCCAGACATGGTCCTCAATCCCAGGACCCTGGGATCATGACCTGAGCCGAAGGCAGAAGCTTCACTGACTGAGCCACCCAGGCGCCCCTGGCCTGGACACATTTTGAAGTTGCTTGGTAATCACAGAAAATGACAATGAAATCCACCAAAGCTGAGAGGCTGCCCAGGGTACGGGCAGGGCAGACAGAGGTAAACTGTGCGGAGGCCTGTTTGATCTTTTGCTCTGCTAGCCTCCCATCGAGTCCGACCTTACGACGCAGCCAGAGGGGGCCATCAGAGCCTGGCTGCTCCTGCATGGACTGTAGAGAAAGCACCACGGGAGACAAGACCCTGTGAGTGACGTCAGCCGCAGGAGCAGGCCAGGGGATCAGCACGGGAGGAGGATGGTGGGGCAGGGGGGGGCAGTCTGCCCCATCTCCGTTCTTCTCTCCAGAGCCAGCACATCACAGACACACACACACACACACACACACACACACATCCGTACCATCCTGGGCACACGCACACTACAGGTGGCGCTTGGTTCAGCTACAAAAGTCTGGGGGAAGAAGCAAAGCCAAGCATGGTTTGTTATTGTAGGCCCTCACTCACCAGACATGTCCATTTTTAGAAAAGGCATCCAATGATGGGGAGGAAAATAGCCTGGGCACATCTCAGCCCCCCGGAAGGCTGGGGCACAGGTGGCTGGTGAGTCTTGCCTCTGACCCTCTCCCTCGAGCACGTGAACCCTGAAACTTCGTGCTCCCTCAGCACTCTCTTCCCCCCGAGAGAGGAGGCCACTGCAGGTCAGGAGCATTTAGGGTCATGTGGTCTCATTGGCCTGGCGACACCCAGTGGCCCATGATCCCGTGGGTCCCCTAGGGTCCTGCCCTGTCCCATCATCTGTCTGCCATGTGGAAGGAATGCCCGCTCCCTTAATCAGGACTCAATCCGTTCTAGGCAGGAGAGTCTCCTGATAGGGAAGGGCAGCTGATCAAGTGACCAGCACTGTCCCTGCATTTGACCTTCTCCTGGGTTCGCTCCCCTTCCCATCAGCTTGTCAACCCCAGGGGAATGCTGTTCTGATCGCTCTGGTCTATGCCTAAACAAAAGTACCTGGCTTGTCTGGAATGATCCCGGCGCTCACTTCAGATAGCTGAGGCAATGATCTTGCAGGCACCAAGGGCCCCGAATCTGCCAGTGGGGAGGGCCTGTGGCGGAGCTCAGCTGTCCTCAGTCACAAGGTCTCAAGGGCTCCAGGTCCTAGGAGCTGATGTCCCCAGACAGCTCTGGTAAATGCTGGCCCCCGAGGCCAATCTGCCTTGTACTCAAGTGGTCTGATTGCTGCCCCCAGGGATAAGGTTCCTCTCTTGCGTGTTCTATAAGAAGGAAGGATCCTCAGGAAGGGCCGACTTGCCACATGGCAGTGAGCACCTCACCAGCCCAGGACACCACCCCACAGGCACAGTGGGAGAACGGGGACCCCTGCTTTTGCTGGCCTTAAAATTTCCCCTTTCCCATAAAACCTCTTGCTTAGCCCCTGTATTGTGACATCTGGCCCCACCCTGGTGCATGAGAGGTGGTGCCCGCCAACAGGCCGATGGTATTAGTCAGCTCGGGCTGCCATAACAAGATACCACAGGCTGGGTGCCCCACACCGCAGAAGTTCATTTTCTCACAGTCCTGGAGGCTGGAAGTCCAAGATCAGGGTGCCAGCAGAGCTGGTTGCTGGTGAGAGCCCTCTTCCTGGCTGGCTGACGGCCACCTTCTTGGTGTGTCCTCACATGATCTCTTCTCCGTGGTGGGTGGAGAGAGTGGTCTCTGGCATCTCTTCTTATAAGGACACCAGCCCATTGCATTAGGCCCTACCTACCCTTGTGATGTCATTGAACCTTAATCACCTCCTTGCGGGCCCATTTCTAAATATCATTACATTGAGGATGAAGGCTTTGAAGTATGAATTTGGGGGAAAGGAGGGCTCAGTTTGGTCCGTAATACCAACCTTGCCTTGGTTCCCGTGAGTGCAAGTCCCCGAAGTGTTCCTTACCCACTAGGAGAGAGTGACAGAAAGAACAGGAGAGGAGCCTCAAGAGCCGGCCTGTCAGTGGAGCCCTGTGCCTCCCCAAGGGCTCACAGGCCTTTTCCCAGCCCTCTTGGGCTTCCAGGGGAAGCAGATGCTGCTTCCAGAATTTTCTCACCTCCGTTTATTCCCTAGACACCTCCCCAGGGTCTGGTCTGAAGTTCACACCTGTGCCCCATGCCCATTACCAGGAATTGCTTCACCATTCCTGGCAAGAGCCCGAACTCTCCCCAGGCAGCGGTGCTGTGCCTTCTGGGCTTCACATGACCGTCGGATGTCGACAGGACACTGGGCCATTGCAGTCGGGTGACAGAAGACAAAATTCAGCGGTGGCCAGGCAGGCATGGGACAGAGAGAGAGAGGGGGGATGCGAGTCGGGGAGGTTTTCAAAGACAGTTCTTCGGGCTGGCGTGGCAGGCAGAGATCTCCGGTTTCCCTCTGTTTGCATCTCTCCCATTGCAGGCAGGGGGCATGTGTAATGTTTTCACCTTCCTGAACCTGGAAGACGTACACCAGCATCCCTGGTGCAGTCTGAGCATCTAAGACACAGAAGGGGGGAGGGGGAGGGCTAAGAGGGGCACCAAGGAAGGACTGAAATATGTTGCCTGCCCTTAAGGAGATGATCACCTAGAGGGAGAGTCAGATACAGAACTGACCAACCATCTCACGATGTGGAAAGTGCCTGATCAAGTGACAGTACTGGGTACTTGGGGATCCCAGAGAAGGACCAATTCCTTCTGCCTTGGGGAAGGGGGCAGAAGGGGGCAAAGAAGATCTTTCGTGTTTTAGATAAGGAAACTGAGGCCCAGAGAGTATCAAGAGACAAAAGGCGATTTTTTCCCCCCAAGGTCAGTGGCAAAACCTGAGAGAGACCCCAGGGCCCTGACACTTAGGCCAGTGCCTCTGTCTGTTTCTCAGGGACCAGTTTGTGCCGTGGACTGCCTCCTACACTTTGATAACCCTGACGCTCAGCATCCCAAGAGATGCTGGCCGGGCTCCGCTGGGCACTGGGCTGAGTCTCTGAAATGCTGGAATGGTACCAGGCAGCCAGTGCCCTCCCTGTACTCTGACACCTGGGCAGTGTTGCAGGCGTCCGGGAGGAGGGCAAGGAGTCCACCTGGTCTGGCCTCCTGGCCCCGGGAAGTGATGCCTCCCTCCTGGGCTCCTTTGAGCAGCTATTGCTCGCTCTGCCTGGCTCAGATAAACAGGCAGATGTCCTCGGGGCGACCTCCCTGACTCAGAGAGTTCAAGGACAAGACTTGTGCTGCTGACTCACTCTTCTCAATGCCTCTGTTCCGATTCTCGGGGAGGCAGGAAAGACCTGGGGAATGAAGGAGCTGTCTGCACAGGATGGGATCCAGGACAGAAGAAGCGCATATTCTCCTTCCTCCCACCCGTGCTCCCCCTCGGCTCCTCCAAGATGGCCATGGGCCTGGGGCAATTTCTCGCATTCGTGACACAGCAAACCTTGCAAGGTCTTTGGGTGGTAGAGCAGATGGGGCGAGGAGGGAGATGATCCTATGACACCAGACAGAGGCAGAGCCAGGTGGAGAGAGGTTGCCGCACGTATTTTCTGGGTGACAGATAAATTATAAATATGCAAAATGATGATGATAGCAGAAAAAGCAACTTTCCTGGACAATAGAGCTTGAAGGGGCATTAGACATCATTTTGTCCCACCCTACCCGAGGGCTGGCTTCACAGGTGTGCGACCTGTGAGGACACACAGAGCCCCACACTGGGAAGGGTCCCGCTCCGGGGTTAAGGATTTGCTGTTGCCATCTTGAAATTCGTAGGCATTTTTTTTTTAACCAGAAGCCCCCATTTTCATTGTGTGCTATGCCCCAAAGATTAGGTACCCAGTCCTGCCCCTGGCCTTCCCAGTAAATAAAGGAGCCCAGGGAGGGAAAATGCTGCCCAGGGTCACGCTGCTCATTTTTACTGTCGAACTAGGGTAAACAGCCAGTCCGGAGTTCTCCACCAGTCTCACTCTGCTGTCTCTGTTCAGGGCCTCCTCACACTGAGGGTCCTGTGCTCTGTCACCTCGCCAGCTCCAGGTGGGTGCTTGGGGGGAGGTGGGGGGGGGCCCGAGGTGGCCCAGCCTGGGCCTAATGTTTGTTGACAGGCCCGCAGCTCCGGGTACCCAAGAACTCAGACAATGATGATGGGATCTCAGGCCTGCCCTTTCTGCCTCTGAACCTCTCTCTGAGCATCTCTGATCATTGTACCTATTGTGAGCAAAATCGCAAGAACTAGAATGTACGTCGGGAGCCCCGCCATGCCGGCTCCCCTGGGCTTTCAGTAGCACGTGGCCTGGCGTCTGGCCTCGTGCACATGCTCGATAAAGCCTTCCGGGGCTGATTTTGTCTCTAGCTCTGCTTGTCCTGGCCTAAGATTGTGGCTGGAGACAGCCCTGCTGTCATCCCTGACACTGCCCTCTAGTACCTGCTGTTCAAACTAAGGTCTGGGGTCCAGCAGCAGCCGCCTCCCCTGGGAACTTCTCAGAAATGCTGAATCTCAGGCCCCACCCCAGACCTACTGAATCAGACTCTGCGCTTCACCAGGATTCCCAGGTGAGTCACGTGGGAACGAACCGTTTGGGAAGCAGTGTGATTTCGGGTGCATACAGCTGGGCCTCTCTTGCCCTGCCCCGGGGGGAAGCAGGGGGGGGCGGTGAGTCACTTCCTAGTCCCGGCCAGAATTACTCTTAAAAAGGCAGAGCCCTGGCTTCCGGGATGGATTGGACCAGAGTCCGAGTCGCTTCCTGGAGGCTTGCAGAGTGGCCGGGGTGGGCTGTGCGAGGAGGCATTAGTGAGACGGGCATCGACATGGGGAAGGAGCGACAGTCGGGAAGCTACTGGAGACCACTGCAGTGATCCCAGCAATCGGGGGCCAGGAGCGTGGGGACAAGGGGCTAAGTTATGGAGTTCTACCTGATGTGGAATCCAGCAGACCTAGCAAGCAGGTAGACGTGACAGGTGACATGGGCGAAGGAAGGATTGAGGGCAACTCTGAGATCCTGGATTGAGGTCACTGATAGAGACACAGTGGACCAGAAGGAAGGGTAAGGGGCAGACGATCAAGGGAAAGGATGCACGCTTTTCATTTTGGACGCGGTGATTTGGGTGAGCCAGTAGGACATTAGCAAAGGTTTCCTGTAAGAAGAGTGGGCTTTTTGTGGTAAGTCAGTCACACCTCTTTGCAGCGCTCCTCATTCTAGAGGTAAATTCTGCCTCCTCTTGACCAAATGGCCCAGACCATTCACTGAGTTGGAGTGCTGAGGGGCTCTGGAACTAAAAGGGTGTGGGTTCAAATCCTGGCTCTTCCACTCTGGAGCTGTTTTCTTGGGCAAGTTAATAAACCTCTCTGAGCCTCAGTTTTTAGCCTTGTAGGATTACCTATCTCGGACAGTTGCAGTGAGGATTAAATGAATTAATACATGTGAAGTGCCTCGAACCACGCCTGTTACCTAGTGAACACTCAATAAATATTATCCATGCTATAACCGCCTGTTTACTTTGAAACTGTGAGGTCCTTGGGGGCAGGGACCTCAACGGAAATCGCCTTTGTGTTGTGTAACGCTTTGCACAAAGCAGGTATACAATATGGTCTGCAGAAACCATAACATATGCTGTTCATTAAAGGTGGCCCCGTGGGCCAGTGTGGTATCTGTGCACAGACGAATACAGATGTTGTATCCCTTTACAAATGTTCATGCCTTCCTCTCTCCCTTTTTTCTAATCACAACTTAATGACTTGTAGGTAATGAGAATCTGTGCTCATTCGTTTCTCAGCCCAAGCTCATCTATGGGCCACTCTGATAACCAAGCCTGGCTTTGGGGGTAAATACCTTCTCCCCAAAGAGCAGTACTGACCCCCTGAGTTGGGGGAGACTTGTCCTCTGAAGATTCTTGCTTTCACTTGACAAACATTACTAACTGTGTGCCTGTCAATAATAATGACAATCACTTCCATTTCTGAGTTTGAGTAAGACGAAGACTTTCCTCACTCTAGGGCTCGGGCTCATCGGGGAGAAAGACAAGAAAGCAGAGTATTATTAAAAAAAAAAAAAAGTGTGATTGGTGTAATGTGACAGTAGAAGTAGACACAAGGTGCTGGGGGGGGGGGTCACAAGAGAGAGAGGCACCCCAGTCTGATCATTTGAAATCTAGCTCCTCTGCGAGAGGACCAAAGCAAAATCGCACCCCTGCGTGAATGTCTATCCTTCCCACAGTACTGTATGCCTTTTCTCCTTCACTATCACATTGGGCTTGGTGACAGCAGGGCCTGGAAGCCAAATGAGGGCAGAAACCAGACCCCAAGCACAAATCCCTTGACGGAATTCAAGGCCAGGCATAAATCCAAGTCAGACAATGACTTCGGCCCCTTTTCCTAGGAGCAGAGCTTGCGATAAGGATTGAGTACAGCTGGTTTATCAAGGGGGTGGTGCTCCTCAAGGAAAACTGATAAGGGAGAAAGGAAGGAAAATTAAAGAAGGAGAAAGAGAGGAGAAAAGTCTGGCTTTTTGCCTGATCCTTGGGGTCAGAGGATGAAGAAACCTTGCCCCGGCAAGGCACTCCCTCAGTCAACTCAGTGGAGAAAGTGGGCAGCCGTGAGCTGTCAATAGCCCACAGGAGCATCTGCGTGGGCAAACAGGCCCAGTAAAGGGAACCTGGGCATCAACATTCTAGGCACAGGCAGGTTGGGGTCAAAGTACCAGCATCGTGTCCACTTTCCCCCACGATCACTGTAGTCTGTGACCTCTTTTGTGAACTGGAGTGGGCTGACTGGCTCCTTTAAGAACCTCAGTCTGGGCTTGGTGTGGAGCTTGCTGGTGACCAACCTCTTCAAGTCCTTTCCACAAGTGCTGCTACCAAGCACATCTCCCTCATTCTGCTGGTGCATCTGGAATTTGCCTACGAAACATGACTTTGGGCGGTAGGGACAAGCTGGTTTGCCCACACAATTTGGTATGAACACTGGGTGTCTGGGGCATGGTTTATACATTGCTGCTCACAAATTATCAGCCGCGAACTCGAGTGTGCAAGAGGAGAAGCCTAATTGTTTTCAACCACCAAGGCAACCTGGCCCCTTCTGGCAATTGTGAGTCATACCGTATTCCTTCGATAAATTCCTTTTCTGCTTAACTCATCCAGAATCAGTTTCTGTTGTGTGCATCTAGGAGTCCTGATGGATATAGACAGTAAATCTGCTCCCAATTTCCACATTTTAAGTAGTGGGGCGGCAAAAAGCATTATAAATTTGTGCATGGGCCAGATTCGTTCCTTGAAACTAATTCCTAGAAGCAGAATTGCTGGATCAGAAGGTCTGCAAAAGTGTAAGGCTTCGGGTTTCTACTGCCTAATTGTCCAAGAGCCTCTGGTGTTCCTGAGAGGAGAGGAAACTGCACCAGGAGTGATGGGCGTTGAGCTTGGAGCTGCAAGTACAGCAGCCCTACCGGTCACTTCACCTCTCAAGGTGGGTGGCATTATAACCATCTCACAGATGAGGATACCAAGGGCAGAAACTTGTGTCACTTATCCCAAGTCACAGCATGGTAAGTAGCAAAGCTACTGGAGATTTGAACCCAGACATGCAGGATATTCTATCTGCTCCTCTAGACCCTATCACCACTCTCTTCCACAGGGAGGCCCAAGTTATGGCCTACATCCTGGCCCCCCTGCCTTTAGCTCCTGTTGGCTTCATGCAATGGGAGGCACAAGTAGGAGTTGAGAGAATGGGGAAGGGGGAAGTCACAGTATCGATTCCCAGCTTCCTCCTGGCAGGCTACCTTGGTTGACTGAGCCCCCCGGACCAAGAGAGCAACCCAACCTCTCTTTGGGTTTGGGAAACTTCTCCCTCTACTGGCCTCCTTCTGGTCTAAGAACCAGAAGAGCTCTCTACTGTTGCACATGGGTTTCTGCCCCATCCCTTGTCGGCTTCCCTTGACTCCACCAGCCTCTGTGTAAGTAGTCCCTGCGTTAGGGCCTCCACTATTCTCTTTTGGGATTCGCACATTAGATTAGGTCCAAGCTGGAGTTTTCCCATCAGGTCATGTTATGCACACGTACCTTTAAGACATCAGCCCAACGACACTGATTCCTGCACACACGCATGCATCCCATGGTGAGAGCTTACAGATTCCACCAATCAGCTCCGTGGAGGTCAGACTGTACTCAAAAGAGCACTGGAATGAGAGTCAAGACTCCTGGCTTGCTGTGTAGCCTCGGGCAAGTCCTTCAAGCTCTTCAGCTCTTCGGATTTCCATTTCCTCATCTGAAAAATGAAAAGCTGGACTAGGAAGTTCCAAGGGTCAGAATACCCAGGAGGAACAGGACCGACAATTGGATGCAACAGATATTAAATTCACATGTGTACTTTACACATATGTGCACACTCATATGTGCAGTTCTGTGAGGAGAAAGGGGAGCCCCTTTGCAAGCCAGAGCGCTGGGACCTTTTATTCACATGTATTTAGAACCTTTGCTGTTTGTACTTGGCCAGCTTTGGATGGCAAAACGGTCTATTCTCTGTGGAAATTTTGACTTATTTTTCCAGCTGGTCTGCCAGTTGCCAAGAAATGTCATCTGAATATCATTATTTAATCGAAGATTAGTCCACGCCTGTGACATAGGCTGCAACTATTATCTTCTTTGATTCTTTACATAAGCACACATTCTCTTCACAGACTTGACCTTGCCTTAGTGGAGGTAAATGCTGCCTCCTCTATGACCAAATGGCCCAGAGCGTAGCAAAGTCATCCACTGGGACTGTGGCCGTCTGTAGGTGTGGGGAGTATGTGTGTGAGTAGGAGGATACGTAGTGAGTGTGAGGAAAGTACCTTTGAAGTCATTCCTTGCAGGGATCCAGAGAGAGAACTTTCCTTGATCATTGGTCATATCAACATGGCCTCCCACCCTAGCAGCTGATTTCCAGTGTTTGTTTTCAGATTAGACCATGTGTGAAACAAAATCCAGCCAAGCCTGCTGGGAGGTATGAGGATGGACCAGACAAAATTTGCAACCCAATCATATTGCAGATCTCTTGGGTAAAGCAAAAGAGAGGAGGGCAGGGAGGGCATGAGTTCAAGCTGTAAATGTTGGCTTGGGTGTTGGAAAACTCTAGACTGCATGACCTTAGAAGGCCCCCACTTAGCCCTGGAATGTCTCCAACCTTCTTAAGCTCCATGTGACATCCAAGTTAGCTTTCCATTTACTGCTTTCAGGGCTCCCTAGGACAATTTTCTTACTGGCCTTGGTTCAGCCAGCTGAGGTGATAACACTTTATTTTGGTTTTCTTATCAGGTTGCTTCCAATGAAGCGGGGCCTTGACCTAGCCTCGGAGTAGAGCTCATTACAGGGTCAGGATTTGCTCTCTTTTTCATGAAGGCCCTTTAGATTCTTCCTTATTTTCCAGCCTCCTGGCCTCTGTCTGGCCCAAGGGCCAAGCTGTGGCCAAAGATCTAACACCATCACTCCCAAATCACTGGCTAAGTGATCATCTGCCAGGAAAGAGGAGTCTGGGGACAAGCCCCTGGGCCTAGAGGGCAACTTGACTCTTTATTTCCATACACTGTGGTGGGGGCAAGAAAGGTCACTGGCTTCATTTGTAAGAGTTGGGGCCACAGAAAAACTGAACCTAACAACCAGAAATTCTCCCATAGATCTTACTTATACCTCTCCACTTTCATTCCCTAAGCTTTTTCTCTTTCCAAAGCCAGTACATGGATATGTCAGCTCAAGGACAAAGAGAACCATAACCAAAAGGACAATCATGTCCATGCCTCCAGCACTTTCCCAGTGCCCGGCATGTCATAGACACTCGAATGTACTTTTTGAAATAATGAATGAGAGAGTGAGTGGGTGCGTGGTGTGGGTGGGTGGATGAAGATGGCTCCCAGAATATATCCCCAAGAAAGTCTTCTTTAGAAAGGGTAGACTGGGGAGAAGGCCCCCACCTGCAGTCGTTACAATATAACAGTTATAAATGTCTCCCATACTAGTGAGGACCCAGCCTCTAAATCAAATTGGAAATCTCTTTTCAGGTTCCTCTGGGTGGAAAAATGAGAGCTGAAGAAGGAGGAGAGGCAGATGGGGAAGAACGGACCAAGGTGAAGGTCAGACCTCAATCTCCATTTGAGCTATATGTACATTTCAGTCCTTTTCCCAGACTGCTCAGCACATCCCTCACCCTGGCGCTCCCCCAGGTAATGATGGAGGCAGATGACTAGATGGAGAAGATAACCAGAAGCCCAACCAGATTTTTTTTTGGTCCAGTTGCTAAGTGTAGAGTGACTCATAAGAACTCCAGACAAGGATGACGATGGAAAAGGAGTCTAGCAGATCACAGGAGGGGTTGGGGGAAGGAGGGGGACCCTTGAGGTTGGGAGAGAATGGGAAACATGTTTTGTAAGATTTCCAAGATTTTTGGGGGCTGTTGTTAAGGACTTTTTCATAAGACCTGTTATCCTGCTGGGGTTTACATCACTATTTGATCTAAGCCCCAATAGGACGACTACATCTGCTACTAAGCTGTGTTGTAAATGTCTTTAATTTTTATATTTCATCTGAAGGGAGTTGTTAAAGTGAGTTTACAGGGTGATGGCTCTTTGAATAAAGGCCATCAATACTGGAGCAGAGCTCTGTATGACACTTAATTTTCACTCTAATAAGCCCTCCTAAAACATTACAAGATTTAGGAGGTTTTTTTCCTTTTTTCTTTTTCTTTCCCTTTAACCTCCCTTCCCTCTTTGCATTATTCCTCTCCTCTCAATCTCTTGCACTCTCCTTTCTTGCTTTTCTTAAAGGACATATTTGAAAAGAACATTTTTGCCCAGATGACACCACTTCTCTTTTCACCGCCAGCCAGATGTGCTCTTGACTTCTGAACAGGAGAAATGTTTCTTTGAAGTTTTTCAAAGACTTTGCTTTTATTTAGAATTTTTCCCCCCTTTTCTCCTCTCCCTCATGTTTAACTGGTTGGGAAGCCCCAGGAGGGGTTTTCACATGGGCCTCTTTTCTTTTCCTGGGGCATAAAAGGAATGGGATCAGAGGCACTGTGTTCCCAAAGAGCCTTCTATTTTCTGCCCCAACGATTCCAAGTAGTTTCTGGTGGAGCCGCTGTCCTTAGGAGCAAAAAGAAGATGGCTTTCGATTCGCTCTGGAACCGGATTTTTTTTTTTTTTTTTTTGGTTAATACAACAGTTCTGTCTGGAGTGCAGGGGTGGAAAGTAGCCCCATCCTCTTCCTGAATATCTTCCTGTCCTTCAAAAAGGTGGGCAAAAAGAGCTCTTCTCTTGCCTGGCCGTGGTGCAGTCATGATAGCTCAGGTACTCTAGCATTGGCCTGAAATTTTGTGAAAACTGGGGGGCACATCAGAAAAAGATAGATTAGCACCCGAGAAATAGACCAGAAACACCTCTGAAATCAAAGAGAAAGCCTTATTCATCTTCATCATCCCCTAGCACTAGACCCCGTCATGCCACCCAATAAGTTTGGGTTTGTTAGGGTTTTTCGAGGAGCCTTGGGAAGGAGCTAGTGCTTCAGGAGGTGGCAATCATAGAAAGCTGGAAGATTTCATTTGAAGAACAAACATGACATGTTAGTGCAAAGAGTTTCGAGTATGAAGTCCTGGTTAAAGTTCTAATTGTGTACTGACTAGCTGTATTTCTCCCCAACTAAATGTAAGTTCCAGAAAGGTGGCATCCCCAGGGCCTAGAGGAATGCTTGGGACTTGGTGGGCACAGAGTGATTACTTGCTACCTGCATCAGTGTATCTGTCTGACAGCAGCCCTGATTCTTTTGGAGGGAAGGGTGTTCAAGACTCAGAAGGAAGACTTTCAAAATAGTTACTGGGGGTTCTCAGAAGAATTCTCACTCCATAAAAATATTTTTATTTCTAAAAACCTCTGAGGTTGTTGAGGAAGATAAATAGATCTGGATTTGGGGATTTTGTTTTTGTTTTATACATTAGAGACACCTGGCTGGCTCAGTCGGAAGAGCATGCAACTCTTCATCTCAGGGTCATGAGTTTGAGCCCCATGTTGGGTGTAGAGATTACTTAAAAATAAAATCCTTAAAATCTCTATGTATGTATATCTATCTATCTATCTATCTATCTATCTATCTATCTATCTATCATCTATCTTCATTAAAACCCAAGGGTGTATATGTGTGTATGTGTATGCATGTACATGAACTGGTTTCTGCTTGCCTTACGTGAGGTGTGTTCACTACTACAGATAGTCACAGTCAGGGACTCCTTTGACTAACTTTTAAAGACTAAACCTCTAAGGTAGAACCACTTGGGTTGAAAGCATACCACCCCCTGTGCCTGGAATTATAATACCACCTCTAAAAGTGACTGGGTATGTTACAAAAATTATTCTCCAGTCTCTTCCTCCTACCGATTTACCTCCATGTTCTAGGGGGAACTCAGGTGTGTGATTTCTTAATTTCTGCCTCTGGGTGAAATGCAGAAATTGCCCTATTATAACTAAAAAAATGGAAGGCTCACCAAATATTCCACATTTTCCCTTACTTTCCCAGAGTCCTTTATAGATATTTAGTTAGATGTGATTAGTTTAGGGCAACAGACTCTGGGTGGAAGTGATGTTGATGTCAGATCAGTTAAAGGTCTTTGCTCTGCCTGCATCCATCTCTTCCTCTTCTTTAGCATTCAGGATGCCACATGCTCTATAGTGCAGCTGAAAGATAACAGAACCTCTTTCAACCTGGGTCCCTGAGTGACTGAGTACAATCGAGCCCCCTGCCAATCAGTCTTGGATGTAAAACATGAGGTAAGTAAAATTTTGTTATGTTAAAAACAGAGATTTCAAGATTAATTTGTTATTGCAGCATGACCCAGCATATCCTAACTAATATGCCTTTGAGAGTCTGGACAAGCTGTCAAACCAACAAGGCCTATGGTTCTGCTTCCTCAGTGGCTCTCACATCTGTTCCCCTCCATTTCTGTTGCCAAGATTCTGCCAAGACCCCCAGCCTCTCACCTGCACAGTTACAACCTTCTGCCACCTGGAAGATCCAGCCTCTCTCACTCTACTCCTCCCCCGTCCCTCGTTTCCAAATGTTATGTCTTTAGACATGGCTTAGTATCATATCACACCCTTGCTTAAAATAGCTTCCATCAGCTACAAAACAAAGTCTAAACACTGAAGCCAGCAACCACAAAACCCTCCCTAATGAAAATGTAATCCTGGGGCGCCTGGGTGGCTCAGTCGTTAAGCGTCTGCCTTCAGCTCAGGTCATGATCCCGGGGTCCTGGGATCGAGCCCCACATCGGGCTCCCTGCTCCGCGGGAAGCCTGCTTCTCCCCCTCCCACTCCCCCTGCTTGTGTTCCCTCTCTCGCTGTGTCTCTCTCTGTCAAATAAATAAAAAAAAAATCTTAAAAAAAAAGAAAATGTAATCCTATCTTTCCAACTTCTTTTCTCAGACCCCCTTCTCAGCTCCAGTTTGCATTAAATGACTGTTCACGATCTCTTGCTGCACATTCTCACTTCCATCCACTGCCCATTTTTCCTCCCAGCTCTTCCTTCCTCATCCCATACCCCAGCTCGTCCTAGCCAATAAAGGCTCCAGGGCCAAGTCCTCCATGACACTTTCTATCTTTTTAGCCCCCTCACATAGAAGTGATCTTGCCCATCTCTGAACTCCCAAATTCCTGGTCTTCTCTGGTGCCTGTTAACTCCTTCCACAGAGCATCACTGGGTTTCACTGAGGAAGTCTAGGAGTCTTTTATTTGTACCATTCTCATTGAATTCACAGAAACTAACCCAGTTCCTACCCACAGTAGCTTAAGAAACTGCTGAAAGAATACACAAAGAATGAGCCAATATCTCAGAGACCTAGTAGGAATGAAGCATATTATTCTATTGCGTCTGCTAGCTTATTGAGTATTTAAATCTGTTATCTTGAGAATATTCTGATCTCGTAGCTCTAGAGTGAGTCTCCAGAATTCACATTTTATGAGAACACAAGGGGATCCTGATGCAAAAGATCTGCAAACCACATTTAGAGAAACACTGAGGTGTATGAACCTGTGCATGTGTGTTTGTGAATGCTCTTGGTATATGAGTGAAATGCATTGATAGTGTGGGTCATTGGTGTGCAATCCTTTCCAGGGATGGCAAATACGTTTTATCTCACTTGTCAGCACCAATACATTCATAGAGGCTGTCCGGAGGACTGTTTTAAGTAGGTCTCTGGGGCCACATCTGGCCTGCACAGGAAAAAGTCCTGTGATTGATGGATGATGTCTGCTGTAGGACCGAGAGGGGAAAGTGGCGGCCTGTGTGCCAGGTGTCTGCCATCATGGCCAGCCCCTTCTTTTGGAGACACGGAGCCAGAACTTGGGAGATGGAGATCAAAGGATCATCAGAGTCTTAATCCAGCCTGCAACCAGAACTGACATCACCGTTGACTTCCTCAGGTGACTTTGTGGCAAAAAGTAATAAAATCAAGATGTTTGGTAAAAGGCATAGCTAAACAAGAAGCTACAAAGTTGTCGTAGTGTATACGTTTTGTTTACATCTGTGGCCTCCATTGCCGCCCATTCGATGGTACTTTGATTTTCCTTTTGGGAAGCCATTCCCCCCATTCCCATTCCATGTGGGTGGGAGTGACCATGCTCCCTATTGCAGGGTGGGCCATGACTGGCTTAGGCCAAGCAGCATACCCTACCTCCCCAGGATATGAGAGAGAGGACGTCCCAAGAGTTATGGGAGCTAACAGAAGACCTTCTCCCTTCTCCTTGAGAAGAGGTCATGAAGGTGTGCAGTTAGAAACGGCTAGAACACTTTTGCTACCATGAGATGAGAAACTGCAGCTGCCTGAGCTGGCCTCTCTGAGCAGCCTGAGGATGAAGCCAGTGCCACCAAAGGCAAACCAGTGATAAGGTCCTGGATGACATCATCAGGGCCACTGGACCAAGTCTGACCCAGCAACAGTCCTACCACTAGACTCTTCAGTTACATGAACAAGACAGTCTTTTCATTGTCCAACTGGTTTTTTAATCATTTGCCATCAAACAAATCCTATCAGTTCTTTGAAAGGAAAATGGAGTTTCAGGGGTGTCTGGGCCTCGTATATGCCAGAAACAAAGTGGCCCAGACTCAAGGCCCAGCCTGGGGTCCATGTGTACCCTAACCACGGGCACATGACCTACCTTTGTTCCTTTGGTGCTTCTGCTGCCATTACACCCTCATGTGAGCTTTTCATTTCAGGAGGAAAGGAAGCAGAGAGGAGTCAATCCCACAGGCGGTTTGCTCTAGGCTGCTAGCCTTGATCTCTGCTTTTAGCACCCAGACCTCACCAGGGGCACGGGCAGTGATGTGTGAGCTTTAAATAGTTATACTGCTAAAGGTCTTAGAAGGCCAAAATCACTGAACATTGGTATTTGGATTCTTTTGAACTTAGGAGCATATTATTAAACACATAAGATAAAAAAAATCAATAACCACAGGGCGCCTGGGTGGCTCAGTCGTTAAGCATTTGCCTTCGGCTCAGGTCATGATCCCAGGGTCCTGGGATCGAGTCCCACATCGGGCACCCTGCTCTGCGGGAAGCCTGCTTCTCCCTCTCCCACTCCCCCTGCTTGTGTTCCTGCTCTCACTATGTCTCTCTGTCAAATAAATAAATAAAATCCATAAAAAAAATAATAAAAAAATCAATAACCACTGAATTATCTGGAGCAAAAGTAGTTGGTTCCCACATTAGCATATAGATGTACAACAATTATTTTCCTATGATTGAACTTATGTTTATGTATTTTAACAGATCCCATTGTAGGGTTTTTGTAATTAGGATATTTTATTCATCGCCCATTTTTCCTCAGTCCCAGCTAAAAAGGAAGAATATATTTCCACTCAACGTCAGTTTGGGGTTGATTCAAAATCTCATTTACAGAAAACACTGTGAATGAAAAACCACTGAGACGTAAGGACACAGGCCTCTGTGGTGGGTTTTCTTCTTCTTCTTCTTTTCATTGGTTATCATTTCTCTTCTAAATTAAAGGTGAAATTGACGAGAATTAGACTGCCTGCAAGCTGGAAAGGCAATCGCTTAAATAATGACATTCAAATAGATCACTTGGTATCATGTAAATGTCAAGTGTTGGTCATTTTTCAAAACACCACCTTTGCTCAACTGGGTCAAATGCAGGGACACGCTGTGGTGAGCTTTTGTAGGCAGCACCCTCCCTCTTACTTTCTGAGTGTGTGCATGTGTGAAGGGGGGGAAGGAAATCAGCACAAGAGAGCTTTCACTTCTTAAAATGTTAATTTCTTCAGTTCACAAAAAAGAAAATGTCGATTAAGGGAAAAAACAAACAAACAAACAAGATGAGTGCCAAACAATTTCTATCCTCCTTCTCAGAATTTAGTCTTAAGGTCTGTAAGCCAAGCTGTGCCCTTTTCCTCTCTCCACCAAAATCATGCCGTCTGGTTTCCTACCTTATGAAATATTATCGACCCGCTTGAAATGAAAGTGGGCTGTAAATTAATGCATACACCATAGTCTCCCATCGGATGGATGGCTGGAGCTGGAAAGCCACTGCTTTTAGAATGTTAAATATTTATTGGTTATCATTTCAACCAAAATATGAACTTGCACGAAGAAGAACATGATGCAGATCACACCGAAAGGTTTGCCTCGCTTCCTGTGCCTTTGGAGAAAGGAGAAAAATAGGGCCCGTGAGGATGTGCACCTTGTCTAGGAGCTTAAAAATGCTCCCGGAAGAGAAATGAAGAGCCCTACAGCAAAGGACTGGAAAGAGCAGCCGGTGTCCCAGAGGACTGTTTCCCGTGTTTCCGACTTGAGAAATGAGTGCCTCATTTAGACTGTTCGTTTTTCCACTCTTGCATCTGGCTGAGTTCCTCAGGCTCTCAACCCCACCCCCAGTCATGGAAGTGAAAGTCGCCCACCAAGTATTCTTCTAAAAGACTTTGCTGTGGATCATTTATTGCAGATAATAATTGTTTTATCTTTGTTATCATTGTAGTTGGAATTTTAAATCCCTGAAGCTAAATATTTGAGATTTGTTGTTAACTACAGATCTTTCAGCAATTAGAGATATGTGAAAACTCGAAGATATTTTTGAACATAAAGCAGTATTGTAGGGGATGGAAATGAATTCTCTTTCAGACTTCATTACCATGAGGGAGTGAATTTACCTCCCAAGTCTTGGAAAGGAACACAAAATAATTCTGTTTTCACGGCCAAAAATATTAAGAAGAAAAATCAATAAATTCACAATGTAATTTGTAATTAAAAGGTGGGCCAGTGAGTTTAGAAACCCCTGCAAAGGGACAATATATCAAAGATGTCCCTGAGACATCAGCTGGGTTCCAGAAGGAGTGGCTATACATACGGACACGCTCCACTAAGATGGTTTCTGTCTGACAGGCTTCAAAACCTTTGAAACTAATGTGGAATAATCACTTATATCCTCACTTTAATCTTAAAAAAAAAAAAAGTTAAGGTGACTTACAAAGATATGAAAGGTGTTCCAAGATTAAATAACCCATGGGCAAGTCTTAAAATTTGAGATGAAGAGAGACTAAGCTTAAGGAAGTAGGTTGGAGTCAAGATGTAACCACATACACCAAACGTCTGCCATTAAGGATTTAAGGTTGAACTATCAGTGGTTCAGGAATTTGGCTCTGAGCTACCTAGCAGCAACCATGAAGAGGGGAAGTGTGAAAGTTCTTGAGATTTAGTGTCTGTAAAGCAAAAACAAACCAGTTGTTCAAGGAAGCAACATAGCCATTTCTGTGCTCAGATCAATCAAATATCTCTCCTTAAGGGTCCTTGTAAAGAAATCAGTTCCATCTTCTGCAGCATCTCTGATGATAGCAATAAGTTTCATAACCTGTCTCTAATGAGAAGAGGAGGCCGAATATTGGCCAATGACACACAAGTAACTGGGCTTCCAAAGAAGCTTTCAAGGTCTTGTCTGTCAGTTAGGGTAGGGGAATCAGGTCTAGTCCTTCTGAGAATTATAGTCCATACACACACTCTTCTGCAAAGTACACATGCAGTTGGACAGACAGACTGTGTTCTCCAATAACAGTATATTGAAAGTCAGGAATTTCTGTAGGGTGGACACACATTGCCTCCAGGGTGTGTCCTCTATAGAATGGCATGCTAGCCTTCACCAAAATGGTGGCTATGATCCTGTGGAGGCTCCAATACCCCGTTATTGATTAATGGGTTAAATTGGCCTGTTATGGTGATAAGATTATTTTGTTGTCAGCCAAACCTCTAAGGACTTTCTTTTTCATGCCATGAAATGAAAAGGTCGTTCTGAGAATAAATTTGGTAACAGAAATGCATCTATTTCTTGTCTGCCAGAACCCTTCCCTTCTTCTGGCATAGTGGGCCACCCCATTTAGAAAGTTGTTCCTTCTCTTTCCCTAAACCATGTATTTGCAGTCGGGGTCTAAAATCATAGTACTCTCACCCCTTGGCCACAAATGATTTGCCTACAAGTGGCACATGATCCGAAGGAGGCGGATCAGAATTCGTTTCTGGGATGTCTCAAACTGGGGCCTGAAAAAGAGTTTCAGGCCCTGTTTGGTGGTGGAATTGTTAGGTGTGGGCTCCCTTGGGAATGTCTCATACACATTCTCCTGTTTGGTTAGATGATAGTTTGTGTTCACATAGCTCATTCTCAAGGATTCTACAAATAATAAAATGGAAAAGAGGGTGAATTCCAGGCTTGTGAGCTTCAGCTTGGGCCTCACATTCTACTATTTCCAGCCCCAAACTGACATCTAACACAGCTTTACTGTGTCACACTCAAAATCACAAGGCTCCTTGACCTTGAAATATTTCTAGCAAGTGTTTAATCAAGGCTGTTTGGCAGCTTATATGATTTAGAACCAGTTATATCTGAATCAACAGTCAAACTAGTGTTTTCATAGTCGTTGTAAATTGGGACAATCTCCCCTTAAAGAACCATATCTCTCCAACTTTCAATTACAAAGGAAGGATGGGAGACCAGATTTTTGTGTTAGGTAGTGTGAGTTGATTTGAACGTGGCGATTCATGCATGAAGCACCTAGTCTGTAATCCAAGCAAGCACATTTTTAACTTGTTTAAATGGAGGTTAGTAACTCAGAGCTGGAGCTCTGTCATAATGTTCCATATTTCATTGATTCTAAAATACTGTTTTTCCAGCATTTTAACACCCCTGAAAACAGAATGTGATTGAAACTGGGTGGGGTACTGTAGTTGGCAGCATTTTTCTTTCTTAATAATAAAAGTTTACAACGAATGACATTTTTTTATTTGATAAAATATGGCACTTAACCGGGAGGGCACATTTTCATTGTCACAGTATTTTCCAATAGGTTACTTCCTTTTCTCCTCACAAAAGCTCTGTGATGCCGGATGACTTCAGAAAGGCCCAGACATGGGCCTAAAGGTCCCCAGCTGTTATTGGCAGAGCTCAGCTTAGACCTTGGTGCTCTGGAGTCCCATGCAGGGTTCTGCCCATTGGATCAGATTCAGCAGCTCCAGATGAGAAGCATACACAACGAAATAGATTCAGTTTCATTATTTTCAGACATTTTTAGTAAAATTAGTGGGAAGGGTTGGAGCGAGTAATTGATGACACAAAGGAATCAGTCTCTGTACCTCGGAATGACCAGATGTTCGATAATAATTTGGGGCATGTATCCCCCACCAGGGCCCAACCTCACTGTTGTCTTTCAGAATCTTTGTTGAATGCCAGCACGAGAAAGGAGATTGGCGAGATTCATTCCATGGTGGACACTGCTGCCTGATCCAGCTTTCTTTTCCTTTAATTCTGTATATCCTTCATTCAGAACGGTCCAGACAGCCTCTGCCAATCCAATGCAGCCCAGGAGGTGAAACCCCCTTGCTGCCCTCGACCTTTAGCATAGAGTTCAACTCCCTTAATCCCTTCTGACCTGGACACAACCTCCCTTTCCCATTTTATCTCCTCCCATTTCTCCATTCCATGCCACAGGCAATGGAAATGCTCACAGGCTCCAAGAATATGCGAAATTTTCTGTCACTCTGCCCCCAAGAAGCTCCTTATTTCTGTTTTGCACTTTCACTCCATTCACAGGCCCACCTGGAAAAAGTCTTCTCCATCAGAAGTGAGCTGGTTGGGTCCTGAACTCCCTTAGCACTCTATCTCCTACTACTTTTGCACTAGATATAAACTTGTTCCACAGTATGAGGGCACAAAAAACATCACGTTTGATTCTATTGTTTTCCCCCCAGCAAGCTATGCGAACGACCACTAAGGGATGTGCCTCTGGACCAGGAGGTCCTGTAAGAGTAGGCATTGACACAGTGGTTGAGGGCAAGGAGTCCAGGAGCCAGAACAAGAAGGATGAAATCCTGGCCCCGCTACTTAACCATCCATAAAGACCTTGGACAAGAGACTTAACGTCTTTCTGCCTCAGTCTTATCTACAAAAAGGGGATGATAATGAGGCTTATGTCAGAGGGATTTGGTGGGGATTCATTTAAAGAACTTAGCTGGTGCTTGACACATAGTTAAGCTCAGTAGGTGTCATTTATGAGTAGTACTGGCCTTCCCTCCCGCTCTGAGTTGGGCTCTCTAAGAATTTAAGGACTCGGGCGCCTGGGTGGCTCAGTTGGTTAAGCGACTGCCTTTGGCTCAGGTCATGATCCTGGAGTCCCGGGATCGAGTCCCGCATCGGGCTCCCTGCTCGGCGGGGAGTCTGCTTCTCCCTCTGACCCTCTTCCCTCTCGTGCTCTCTCTCTCTCATTCTCTCTCTCTCTCAAATAAATAAATAAAATCTTAAAAAAAAAGAATTTAAGGACTCAAGGAAAGAAGAGGCATGCCTGGTCCTTCCTCTTTGGTGGCTGTCGCCATCACCACAGTCCTTCCTACTGCGGGCAGCCTCCCGAGGTGCACCCTGCAGAGCCAAGTGCAGGCACAACCCACTCCCCACCCAGGCTCCCAGGGCACGGGAGCTTAATAATCAATCCGGATCCCCATGGACTGCCCTTTTAGAAGCCCTGCCACCTGGCCCAGGGAGGATGGCAGGGAGTGGGCAGTTTCCGGCCCTCGGACCACCAGCCCTAGTCATCCCTTCCCCACCTCCCAGGCTTTCTCTCCAAACTCCAGCCCCGACACCCCCCATCAGGCAAGTCCCTCTGAAGTCCCCGATGACTCTGTGTGGGGATTACACTGTAGCCAAAGGTTTGGGGGATGGCTGGGAAAAATTAGGTTTTCATTCTTTTGTGCCTCCCCTAAGAGCAAAAATGAATATCCCATTCGATCATCCTGGCACATCCGTGTCCCACTTTGGATTAATGCGCTGCTTTCTGCTACTAGAAGGTAAGCTCGTTGGGGGTTGTATCTATGTCAGATTCACTCTGTTTTCCCTCCGTGTTATGCCCAGAATCCTATATTAGCAGCAGAAGAATATCCATCCAGGGACGCCTATTTCCCTTTTTCTGCAGCCACCCCCCACCCGAAGCCACTGGGTTAACATGCTGCCAGTACATGCCACCAGACTAGCTTCCGGGTCCCTCAAACCAGCCTTAAATCCAAGCAGTGTCACCTGCCATCAGTCCCCCGCCCCTTCCTCACCTCCACTTAATAAGCAGATAAGGAAAGAAAATTAAAGTGAAAAAAATTAAACAGCTTTAGCTAAGATCAATAGAATTCTATAAAGCTCTGGGCAGTGGTATTGAGTGAGCCCAGAGTAATCCCCTGCATATTGCATGTTAAGTTAACTTGTAAGAGAAATATGCTCTTGCTCAGCCTCACACCTTCCCCTCCATTGTGAATGAGGAAGCAGGGAACACAAATTAAAATAATGTTGATTTAGTTTTTAAAGGGAGTGCCCAGGAGCATTTTCTGCATGGCCAACTGAAAACTCCAGCCCTGGCTGCCCAGGCTACCCCTCTGCACAATACAAAGAGAATATTTGATCCCCAGAGCTCAGCCCACAGGCGGGGGCGGGGGGGGGATTTTTATTTTGTTTGGGGTTTTTTATTTCCTGTATGCTTGCCTCTGGATTTCACGATTTTAAATGGCAACTTGCAAATTCCTCTTCCGGCAAAAGATCTCTACTCCAGTGCAGCAGGATTCTCTGGAATCCTTAGTCCTAATACATAGCGGTGAGTGATCCAGACACGTCTCACGCGGGAAGCAGGTGGAGGAAAGTCGTCGGCGCATGGCAGGCACAGCGTGGGTCAGGGGGCTTTTTCATCGGCTTAGGTTCCCCTAGGTGATGGAGAGCTGAGAAAACCAGGTCTTCAGGGTTGCTCCTGGCAATTCAGCTACCTCCTTGAGTGCTACGGAGACCATGCTTCATTTTCAACCAGGGTGGGCATTGGAAGCCATTCAAGCCCAAGAATTCAAGATCCATCCTTGTGAAATAGAAGCAGCCAAGGTCATGGTGAAGGGCAACAGGGCATGAAATGGGGGCAGGGCATTCAGGCCTACCCTCCTCTAACCCCCAGCTCCCCCACTAATTGGCCGTAGAAACTTCATCAAGTTATTTTACCTCTCTAAACCTCAGCCTCCCATGTTTAAAACAGAAATTATCCAGCCTCCCATGCAGGATGGCGTTGAAGATTCAGGGGAATACAGCATGTGAAGGAAGAATGCCTGGCATGGTGTAAATCCTCAGTAGATGTCACCTTCCTTCTAAGGGGTGCCCTGCAAGCCTGGGAAGGGGGGAGAGCACAGGGATTGTGGACTCTATTCTGAATTCATCTCTGAATCTCCAACACTGAATACATTAAATGCAAATAGCTGGGTGACTGAATCACTACATGACTAAAACACTGGAGCTAATCCTTTCTTGCTACTTCGTAAGTGACAGTTTTTCATATTATAAAATTAACTCAAGCGCCTGGGTGGCTCAGTCAGTTAAGCATCTGCCGTCGGCTCCCGTTGTGATCTCAGGGTCCTGGGATCGAGCCCTGCGTCGGGCTCCCTGCTCAGCGGGGTGCCTGCTTCTCCCTCTGCCTGCCGTTCCCCCTGCTCGTGCGCTTTCTCTCTCTCTCTCTCTCTCTCTCTGTCGAATAAATGAGTAAAAATCTTTTGGGGCGCCTGGGTGGCTCAGATGGTTAAGTGTCTGCCTTTGGCTCGGGTCATGATCCCAGGGTCGTGGGATTGAGCCCCACATCGGGCTTCTGGCTCAGCAAGGAGTCTGCTTCTCCCTCTCCCTCTGCCTCTCTCTCTGCTCAGGCTCTCTCCTCTCTCTCTGTGTATCTCTGTGTCTCAGATGAATAAATAAAATCTTTAAAAAAAAAGATTAAATCACGTTGAATGTAGCATACTTAGAAAACCTAGCTAATCAAAGAGAAGAAATAAAAATCACCTATAACCTTGCCGGCCAGAAATAGCTACCATTACCTTTTGGGTGTATGGCCTTCTGGGTACTTATCAGCTTGTTGACAGAGATAGAAATATTTGTCAAAGCAAAGTGGGACCATCTTGAAACACTTCTCATGTAACCTGTTTTGTTTATTTAAAGATGGATCAAGAACATCATTCCAAGTCACTCAAGTCCTTCTACTAGGTGGGTTTTTTAAAAGCTGAATAATATTCCATTGATTCAATATATCTGAATTTATGTAAGTGGACCCCTTCTTGGATATTCAGGTTATTTGCAATGTGTCCCTTCTCTGAATGACACTGTGGTGAACCCCTTAGACATCTGTCTTGGTGACCGGATTTGAGTATTATCTAAACATTAATTCCCAGAAATGGAACTACTTTTCCCTGGAAAGGTCTAAGGTCGACCAGAAAGGAATATAAAATAGTGCCGTGGTGGGAGTGTACCTCACACAGCACCTCCCCAGGTAGCTGACTTCCCTTCCCAAGCACGTGGGACCCCGAGTCCCAGTGCAGGCTGGGCACCGAGAGCTACTGTTGACCTGAGTAGTGGCCCAGGGCCGGCCTGCGGAAGGGGAGGGGGGGGGCGCGCGGAGCAAGGCCAGAAGGAGGCCAGGTGCCCTCACCTCTGGTCGTTTTGACTCCAGGCAAGTATTTTAATCATATTGAAGTTCCAGGAACTCTGTAAAAGAAGGACGGTGATATTTTTCCATCAACTTTGGGGGCTGTTATGAGGAGCTCATGAAAGGCTATCTGTGAAAATGTTTTGCAAAGAGCAAATGAAATTAGGGAGGAGTTGCTCTATGGGCAGCTCTGGGAAATTGAGCAGTTTTCCCAAATCTCCAGAGACAATCTTCTCGGTGTGTGGCTTTGAGCTTTTGTTTGAAATGATACGAATTCCCAGAACATCAGACACACCCATGGTCAAATGCGAGCACAGAACACACCCAAGCCAAGGGTGCTGGGAATCCTGCCCCCTTTCTAGTCAGGGTTATTCACCCTGAGGCCACCTTCCTTCCACCCGTGCGATCAGCTGCCTGTGTGTGGAAACTACAAACACCACATCACCAGCCCGCAAAGCAACAGCCCGGAACCTTCATCCATCCGTCTCACCCCGTGCTCTGACGGAGGGAAAGAGGAAGGAGATACAGGCACGTTGGCCAATCTAGCCAAGTCTTTCAGGCGCATGGGGACATTTCCTGATACCAAACAGTGTTGTTCCCGTGAGACCTTCAAGGGAGATGGTTAAGGCTGGCTTCCCTTCCAGCAGCCTGGCACAGTGTCTGCCACCAGGTCACCTCCAGGGCACAGTCTTGTGATAGAAGGGCTGGGAGGAGGGTCAGAGGAACCAAAGACCAGCCGCCGCGAAATACAGAGGCTCTTTCCGGGTCCATCGGGGCCTGCGCTCCGTTTGGGCCAGAGCCCAGTGTGCTTGGCTCTAAAGAATTCTGTTCTGCCGTTGCAGAGGGGGCTCGGCCCTGGTGAGGGCATAGCTGCGCTGCTGATGGGGACAATGCATTCATTTACGAGTCGGTAGAGAGCATGTTCTGGATGGCGGGGCCAGCGTTAAGCACTGGGGATGCAAAGGTGCAAGAGACAGCATCCGCCTCAACGAGTGTTAAGAGCGGTCAAAGTCAAGGCCTTTGCCCCCTACTGGATGTGGCACCTCGGGCAAGTCCGTCAACTTTGCTAAGATTCTGGAAAGTGGGAATATGGAAGGCAGTTTACCTCGCAGAGCTGTCGTGAGGATGAAATAAGATGATATTAAAGCAACTGAACATATTCCACGGACAACCTTATTCTTCCCAGCCCATGCGTTTTGCACCCCTGCTCCCGGTTGGTATCTGGGGCTGAGCCCAGAGCATCGCCAGTCACTGGTCAGCACTAGAAAAGTCTCGTCCTCAGAAATGGATAAAGTGCAGACCACTCTAATATTAAAATTTCAATTTCTCATCCAATTCAAAGCCCCTGTCTTTCCCCAGCTCAGACCTACTGAGCCTCAGTGGCCTGAAGCTGGGAGGTGGGGGGTTTTCTTCACTCTCAGAGTCCCTCCCCCACCCGCCTCACCCCTCCAGAGCTGCAGCAGGGACCTGAAAGGGAAGGGAAAGGGCCAAATCGGATTAGGGAATGAGCTGGTGCTGTCCAGAGATCTCCATGGCAGATGTCTGAACCCCGACCTGTCGTCCATGAGCACTCTAGTGCCTTTCTCCAGAACCCCACACCGGGACCTCTCACTCAGCATGGCCCACAGACTCTCACGCTGGCCCTCAGTACCACCTCCATGGTTGCACCTCCTCTCCCCACGACTCCTTGAGCGACTGTCCACTTAGCTGGTGGGAAACTCAGCATCTTCACCTCTCAAACCCTGGAGGGGTGCATAGGCCACCTCAGGCCTTTCTCCTCACTCTACCAGCCTTTCCCCTTTGGACTTTTCCCTTCTTGGTGCCTCCACCTGCCGGGGGATGCCGGTCAAATTTTCTAAAGAATTCTCTCACTATGTCCCCTCCCAGAGAAGCTCAGGAAGGGTCAGGATGTTTCTTCAGTCCAACAATCAATAAATGATATGTCAACTCCCCTCTGGCAAACAGCCCCAAACTTGGGGTCCTCCCACCGGGAAATGTATGCCCCTCCCCAACAGCCAATTTTTTTCAAAGAGCTCTTCGTTCGCTCTGATGACACTGATGGTAGCTGACACCGGCCCTTACTGTGAGTTGGGCACTGTTCTCAGGGTTCCATCCACAGAGCTGCCTAGCCTCTCTACAGTGATTTACTTAATCCTCACAGCATCCCTGTGAGGTAGATGCTGTCGTCACCCCATTTTACAGATGAGCAAATGGAAGAACAGAGAGGTGACGTAACTTGGCCCAAGTCTCCCAGTTGGTATGTGGCCAAGTGGGGATTCGAACTCAGGCTGCCTGGCTCCAGCTTCTAGCCAGATTTCTAGTTACGGATTTCTAGTGCCTCTCTTCCTCTTATACAGATGGGAGGCAAAGAATGGAATAGGGTGTCAGAAAAGATTGTTGTCATCTCAGCACGTGCTGCAAATGTGTTGACCACCAATCTTTGGAATGTAAGGGTAGTTATCATCCCTTGTTTTCGGTTTTCAGTTAACCAAAGGTCCATAGACAATAATAGTCAAATTCCCATTAACCAACCATTACACATATAGATCTCTTAGAAATGTGCCCACCATTCGTTTACAATAAACAGAAGCTTCAAGGCTCGGAAGCTCCTGGGTCTAGAAGAGACAGGATAAAGAGCATCATAATGCTGTGTAAGTGCTGTGTGCTTGGTTTCATGTCTTGAATTCCAGAAATATTTACAGGACACTTATTACAGGCTGTTAGGGGCTGAGGATATAGGTGATCAGAATGGATAAGGTCCCTGCCCTGTGGGAAATCCCTGCAATTGGACAGGAAAGCATCCCCCAGAAAGAAGATATTTCTGTTACTTTTTGCTGTACAACAAACTACCCCAAACTTAGTGGCTCGAGATGACAGCAACGGTTACCTGCTTATGATTCTACAACTTGAAGAGAGCTGAGGCAGGATAACTAACTCTGTCCCATGTGTATCGGCTGGGGTCTCTCAAGCTGCTGCTCTCAGGTGGGGAAACGTCCATGAAGGTGTTGTCCACATGGCTTGTTGTTGGTGCTGAATGAGAGCCGGTATGTCTTGATTTTCCTCCACGGGGCCTTTCTTCCTCCAGTAGTCTGCATTGGCTTCCTTACCAAATAGTAACCAGTTTCCCAGAGGAAGGTCCCAAGGGGGACCACTTGTGCAAGCGCTTATCCAGTGTCTGCTTACGTCATGCTTTCGAATGTCTCATTGGCCAAACCAGCCACGTGGCCAAGCCCAGAGTCTGTAGGGGAGGGGACCACACAGGAAAGTGTGGTTTCCTGGGGGCCATTGATGGAACAGTCTACCGCAGAAGGCTTCATGGGGTGTCTGAGCCCACTGATAGCCTCTCCCAGGTGACTAGATCTGGCTATGTTCCTACCCACCCCTCTAGAAGCACCCACCCTCCCTCTAGAAGTCCCAACCCAGAAGGTGGCACTGGAGAGAGAACACCAAGACAGGAGGAAAGGAGCAAGAACCTCCTTCTATCATATCAGAAATTTACCCTCCGGGTATTATCACCTATGTGGTATCAATACCAAGAGGCATCAAGCCCAAGCAGGGTCCCCATCTCAAAAAGAACCCTGCTCCCTCTGCGTCTCTATTATAGCTTCATTCTTTGAAGGGGATAAATTCATGTCTGACTGGAATAGAGACATGTTTACTTAATATGAACCAGAGCCCTGCTGTGTGTGATTTGGTTTGTAATACGCAATTATAATAGGGTCTTTCCAAACCACTGTTGGCCAAGTAGATCTTGAGGGCAGTTCCCACGGAGTTAGTCAAATGGGCTGAAGCAAAGTCTCTGAGTGAAGAAGAGCATCCTTCTCATGGGTTGGTCAAAAACATTCCAGCTGCTGTGAAGGGAAGTCCTCAGTAGATGGCAGGATGTAGAGCTAACAGAGGGCTGGGACTGCGGCTGATGGGGAGCAGCGTGCAGGCTGACTGTACGGGGCAGCTGAGCTACAACACCCCCCTCCCTGGTCCCTGCCCTTTTCTCTTTTCCCTAATCCCAGCGATTTTTCTAGTGGGATAGAGGCCAGAAAATCTTGTTCTTAATCGTGACTTTCTCCTCTGTCTTTTGTCCATAGGGGCTCAGCCTTTGGAACTCAAAGGCTTTTGGAGAGGTCCCCCTTCTCTCTGCTTTCTCCTATCACATGCTTTCCCGAGGGAATGAATCCAGAACGACTAGCCTAATTGAAGGGGGCAAAGGGCCAGAGGAATTATCACAGGGAGAAAATTTTGTTGACATTTCTAAAAATTCTTATCCCATCACATAAGTATGCATAACCTGACTGTACAGTGAAACTTATATTGGTCTCACCCCATTGAGTGGGTTCAACCTTGACTAACAAACCCTGGTATTGTCTTTATTGTCTTTGTAAATTGAAGAACCTCTCCAGGCATTTTTATAGAGAGAGTGGGCTGTGTAGGAGGCACCTGACTCTTGGAGTCAAGATTCTGGCATCCAGAAAGGAAAAACGAGGTAACTCCCCTTACAAACAGACTTTTTGTCCATTGGCAAGTGCAGCTTTCGCAGGATAGGGAATGACATGATCAAAATTGGATTCAGGGAAGATTAATCTTCCATAGTAGGCTGGCTTGGGGGTGGGAGGTCTAACAATAATACCCACAAATTATAACAGCATCAAGGGTGAACCTGTAGTAGGCATTTGATGTGATCAAGTGCGAGGCAAAGTATTGTTTTCCAAAGTGTACAGGTAAGGGAACGGAAGTTAAAGAGATCCAGACATTTGCCCGAGTATGAAACTGCAAACAGGTGGTAGATTCAAGATCAAATTCAGATCCATCTGACTCAAAAGCCCCATGTCTGTCTGTTCAGAGACTATTACAGCAGTACAGATAAGAGATGTCAAGGCCAGAACTAGGGCAGGGAGGCGCATACAGAGAAGGAATCAGTGCGGCAGGTGGCCTGTGTCAGGAGGAAGTAGGAGAACAGTGTCGGGGACCTGAACTTGGGGCAAACTGAGCGGAGGCACTTTGGAGTCCTACCTGCCTGGACCACCCACCATGGGCATTAACTTGGGTTGTGACGTGAGCCCAGAGACGACGATGGCCGGTGGCCACTCCAAGGAGGCAGACAGACCAGGAGGAGCACAATTGAATCCAGTTTTACTGGTGGAAACTTGATCGTTCTGTTTTGTTTCAGGAAAACTGATGAATCCTACACATTTAACTGGCCAGAAATGATGAATAACTATCCACTTATTTAAATCCATGTCTTCATTTGTGCATTCTTTTATTCAAGAAACGGGGTGGGAGTGTATGGCATAAACAGAAAGTAGGAAATCCTGGGAAAGTCATTAGTTGCTATTTCATAGTAGTAGCCCAGACCTGCTAGAACCTGCTAGCCACCTGAAGCTAGACCCAACTCATCCCTTCCTTTGGTTTCCACCACTGAGCATAGCACCTCGCACTCAGCAGGAGCTTTGAGATAAGGATGTTGACAGTGTCATCCGTGAGACATCACACTACCTGGGTCCAGACCTTAGACCTTGGAGGGTCATGGGTCATGGAGCAAGTTACTGAATGTCTTGGTGCTTCTGTTTCTTTGTCTGAAGGATGGAGATAGTAACGGGACTTACCTCACTGGATCGTTCAATTAGTTTAATGTAAAGTTTATATAAAATAAAGTCAGTAAGTTTTATGTAAAGGACGTAAAGCAGTGCACCCCAAAAGTGTTAGTTGTTGTTGTTGTTGTTGTTATTACTGCAGCCCCTGCCTCCCATTCAGAGCAAATACCTTACCTTGCGTCTGCCGCAGGGTCCCAGGGTTGGTGCATGGGGACGCGTGGGTACTAGACACAGGGCTTTGTTAGACAAAAGCTTCAGTTCACTGATCTGAAGAAGCTCACGGTTCTTTGCACCTGCTTGCTTCTACCTTTTCAGCATCCCCTCCTATGATGCTGTTTGGCTCTGTGCCTAGAGTGGGTCTGTGTTTGTGCCTGGGGCCTCCCTCTTTGAAAATGTCTCCATTTTAGCAGGGCACCTCCTCTCCTCCTGGGAAACCCTTGCTGATCCCTGCTTTGGTCCCCTCAGCTATGTTGAGAAACGCTACTTTGGCTTCTGCTTCCAACCTCTCCTTTTAAGGGGGCCCATAGAAGGTCCAAGAAGGGGCTCTGACTCCCCAGGCAGGCAAGTGGTGTGGTAGCTCTGACTGACATTTGGGCAGGGAGGCCTGGACGCACCCTCTCTTGCACCCCCAGTGGTCACCCCTCCCCTTTAGAATTTCCTGCCAGCAATGACTTGACCTTTTGTTTTGGAGAACGCCATGGTCACGTGGTACAGGAAGTTTCATCCTCCAGCCTCCTCTCCTGCCTCTCCTCCATCAGTCAACCTCACACTCCCCCATAATCCACACGTCTCCTTCCTCTTTGCTGAGGTCACCCCTTCCGCTCATCCATCGAACTCTTAGAGGGATTTTCTTCGTGGCTCACCTTTGCGCACCCCCGTCTTCCCTCCCTCATCCTCATGCTTCCCTGGCTCACTCCCTTTGGATGCAAACATACAGCGTCGGTGCTCTATGAAGAGGCTGCCCTTGACCGCACTGACCCTTGGAGCCTGCATCCCGTGGCGTTATGTCCTCTTCCATCTCAAACCTTTGGACCTCGAAGTGGTTATTTCCTTCAGGGATGACTTTCCTCTCTCCCATTTCCGCCTCATGGCTCTACTGAAAATGCTCTCAAAGGTCCTCAGAAAAACCCTAACCTCCAACCCAATGACTATGTCCTAATCCTTAACCCTCCCGGCCTCTCAGGGGTATGTGTCCCCACTGAACACACGCTCCCCTGCAAAGCCTGCCCTCCTTTGGGTCCCCTGGTGCCTCACGCCCCTGCCCTGCTACCCCTCCGAAGGCTCTTTGTGTTCTTTGTGGGCTCATTCCGCACGCAGCCCAGGACTCTCCTGCCACGATCACATCAGCAAATCTCCGATCTGTAGCCGCCCCTAGGACCCTCCCACTTGGCATCGGACTATATCAAACCAAGAAGTTTCAAACTACATGATTTGGCCCCAACCCAACCGCCTTTCCCTCTTAGCGTCTGTACCTCTCTCGGTGACACTTCAGTGTTTGAGGAACTGGGGCCTGTAGTCTGGATGCCCTCTCTGACTTCCAGGTCCCTGAGATGGACGGGTTCCTCCCTCAGGGCCTCTTTCCTTTTCCCATCACCGCCACCCAACCAGAGCCTCCACGCTTACCCCTGGATGATCACAAACCAACCTCCCCCTTCTCAGACTGCCCCAGGTGTGCCACAGTTAGACATAAACCCTGCCTTGGGCGGTTACTGAGGGGCTTCAGGCATTCAGGTCCTATTTCCCCCAGACTAGAGGCCTCTACTGCTTTGCAGAACTTTCTAAAGGCAGGGACGACATTGATTTTGCCAGCACTCAATGGAGAGGTGTGCGTGTTGACGTGGGTGACCATCTCCAGGGCCAGCCCCCCAACCACGACGCTCTGATTATTCCCCCAGTGATCCCAAAGTTCTCAGTGCAAAATAAAAAATCATATTTTTCTGAATGGTCCTCTTTTTTTTTTTTTTGCCATAGGAAAAAGAATACTTTCAAAAGCAAAAAAATGAAAGTTGGAAAGGTCTTAGTTTTGCTGCCATTAGCTAAAAAAAAAAAAAAAAAAAAGACTGATTAAAGACGAAATGTGCCCATGAGTCCATAGGAGGTGATTAAGCAGTCACGCTCCTCGCCCTCGGGGAGGTCATTACCTTGAAGAATGCAGCAGTCTTTGCCGTTCCTATTAATGGTATATATTGACTCTATTTTTGAAATCCCTTTTCTAAAGGATGCAGCACGTCCCCCAAGGCCACCAAACACCGCGTGGCCCAACCCAACCTCAGTGATCAAGGTGATGACCCGTGGCCTACCCAGAAAGCCCGATGCCTGGCTCGTACTTGACCTCACAGAGGTAAACAGTGAGACTCAGCCTGGAGGGACCAAACATTCACAGAGGGTGAAAACACAGGTGGCAGTGACTTCAAGAGGAGACCGCAGACCCCAGGCAAAGGGCTCAGCAGGTGCCATGTGCTCAAGATGATTCAGAAGACTCCGAAGCGTCAGCGGACCAGAGGCGTTGTGGCTGGAAGCGAGCCCTGCTCTGAGACTTGGTAGCTGAGACACTTTGGGTAAATCATTTGTCCCCGAATCTTAGTTTCCTCATCTAAAAAAAAAAAAAAAAAAAAAAACACCTCCTTTGTCAAGCTACGCAGGATTGAAGTACCACCGAAAGGATTATTTTGTGCCGGGCGCAATTCCAAGCATCTACATCCATTAAATCATTTAATCCTCTCAACAAACCTCTGAAACAAGTAGTATTATCGTGCCCATTTCAGACTGGAAGGAAATGAGGAATGAAAGGGTAAGTAACTTGCCCAAGGTCACCCAGCTAATTGATAACGGATCCAGGAAGTGTCGAGCATAGTGGAACAGCTGCTCCAAAGGTTTGAGTCAGAAGACCAGCTTGCGGGAGATGACAGAGATATGACATCTGTGACACTTCTCTGGTCTGTGGAAAGGCAAGGACCATCCTGTGAAGTGTTGAAATCAAATTGTTCTGTTTTTTTCTTTTCCCTTCATGGGATTGAGTCTGGTATGAGTGTGTGTGTGTGTGTGTGTGTGTATGATTGTATTAAATGTGAGAGTGTGTGTGTGATGGGAACAAGGAGGCTCGGGGACGGGGTGACCACCCCACACATCTCTGGTCTCCCCATATTCACTGTCCCCTGCCCCTCTGCCTTCAGACATGTGCAGGTGAGCAGAGCATTGGGAAGATTTGGCCTCTTCCTGATGCCTCTTCTTGCTATTGCCCTATTTCTCTTCCTCCAAATGAGCTCCAGGTTGATCTGTTTCATACTTTGGGGGTCCAGTTTAGGTCTTGTGGGGGAGGAAGGACTTCTACTGCTTTATAAAAACTTTAAAAATCACCAGTGGATGCATATTCTGTGCCCAAGGATATTTCAGACCAACTAGACTTTCCAGAAGGGCTGAGCTGCGAACAGTTGGAGGTTAGAGCCTCTGAGGAAAAAAACCTAAACATAATAATAAAATAGATACCTTTGTTCATTTGCAAGCATTTATGAAGTGACTTTTATGTACCAGGACTCAAATTTGCCAGGATGCTGTCCTGCCTCCCCAGGGGCTCATAGCATAGTAGGAAGACAACACACGAAGTGTTGTGGTGTGAGGCAAAGAAGGAATGCGTTGGACCAGGAGGGGGCTACGGAAGCCTTGCACCCATTAACCAGCACAGAAACTGCTAGAACATGTGCCTTGATCATCTGCTTGTCCAGCAGCCCTGCTAGAAATAAATCCCACAGCCAACTTCACTTACCTTAAGACTCTAGAAATTCTCCACTCGAGCTTTGCCAGGTTTGGTCCAATTGGTTACTCTGATTCCCTAATACCAACACAAAGCGTGAAAACTGGGTATCAGCCCTTAATTTACATTTTTCACCATCAAGGTACTGGACTTGGTATTGATTCATATCAATATAGATACACACAGCATGAGACACACTGAGGTTTCCCTTCCTGTCAGAGCAACCATGAGAGGTAGGGGCAGATGATGAGCTGACGAGTCAAAGGTAGTTTCTTCGCTTTGAAGGAGCCAGGGGTTGGTGAGGTGGGGAGTCCTTTTTTTCTTCTTCTTTCCTATTTTAAGGTGGAGCCCCGTGATGAGATCAGTGCCTTAATACGGACAGGAAGAGACCATGCCACGTGAGGGCACAGCAAGAAGGTTACTGCCCGCGAGCCGGCAAAAGGGCCCTCACCAAACACTGAAGTTGCTGGCGCCTTGACCTTGGACTTCCCAGCCACCAGAACTGTGAGAAATGTCTGGTTTTAAGCCACCCAGCCTATGGTGTTTTAAAACAGAAGCCTGTGGGGGCGCCTGGGTGGCTCAGTCGGTTAAGCGTCCGACTCGGTTTCAGCTCAGGTCATGATCTCGCCGGTTGTGGGACGGAGCCCCACATCGGGCTCTGTGCTCGGCACAGAGTCTGCTTCAGATTCTCTCTCCCTCTCCCTCCTCTCTCAAATAAATAAATCAATAAAATAAAATAAAAATAAAAATAAAACAGAAGCCTGTAGAAAGGGTAGGAAATTTCCCCAGATAAGAGGGTCTGATATGTAAGGAGCTTGGAAAATGGGCATCTTCTGTACTCATGCCTGTTTGTAGTACCCCATCGAAGGTCCCCTTCCCTACGAGCTCGCCAGAGTCAGTAAGGCTCCACCTTTGCTGGCCTTTGAGAGCTGAGCTTCTTTGAGTGAAACAGACTTGCAGGGTCAAAAAACTTGGTCCCTTGTGAGAAGCGATCAGAACTGAACTCCCTCAGGAGACAGCACTGGCCCAGCTTGGACACACAGTGGTAGGAAGGGGAGGACAGGCAGTGCCTCCGGTGGAAGAGAGAAAACATATCCCAGGACTCCTGCCTGAAAGTGCCCCCTTGCCCTCCCGCCCCACCCCCCGCCCTGTAACCAACAGCACTCCATTTACAACAAAATATGAATCAAGAAAGAGTGTTGGGCACACACGGTAATGAAAATCCATGGTTCAACTGTGCGTTCATAATTATTTCATAAATAAATGGCTTCTGGAGAGCTGCATCTATCTCTGGCCACCGAGAGTAGGTCTTTCATTAAAGTACCCGGGCCTGAACAGAGCTGGTCTGAGAGCCCCACTCATGGCCTCCTTCTTTCCATCACTGTCCACCAATAGGTTTTTGTGGTTCAGAAAGAGCTGCAAGCCCCACACTTCTCCACAAGACTGATGGCTCGTCAATAACATTAGCCAGCATTACGGACCGCATCGGGGTAGAGCAGAATCAATACGGCCAAGTAAAAAGTCTAATAAGTTGACATGGCCATCCTCAGCAGGGCTCACATTACAAGAAATGAGTTTTCTTAAGGAATCAGCGTCAGGGTTGCTTAGGTGCTGCACACCCAGATGTCCTGACGAAGATTTATAGCTTTGTGTTTAGTTGGTGGAGCGTGGTAGGTGGGGAAAAATGAAATGGTAACTGGGGTTAACTAGAGAAGAAATTGGGGACTTGGGCCATACTGTTGACAGTGATGGCGGTCCGTGGCTGGGGGAGTCTTCAAGTGACAGCACCCCCCGTGAGCGGGCCGCTCCCCGTCCTGTCTCCCAAGGTGGGCTCCTGCTGAATGATGGGTGGGAAGTCCTTCGAGGGGCCCCTGGCACCGGGCACCACCAGAGTCACCTCAAGGTGCCTTCACTGATGCCCCCCTCCCGTCCTCTCACCCAGGGTCACCCACAGCCAGAGTGAGGGGAAGTTGCAGCAGACATTTCACTTTTATGAAAGGATATGCTCATCTTTTCTCATTTGGCTGGTCATCGGAGGGAATCCCTGTTCAATTGGGTGAGGTGACAGCATTATCAGGGGCCTTCACATAGGCTCAGCCGCTGTTGCAAGAAGCTTCCAGAGCCAGGTTCCTCCACAGATGTGCCATCATCTTCTTAAGGGGACAGCCCAATGGTACAAAGCTGTGGAGAGAGTTCCAGTAGTCATGGGAGCACACTCACCCAGTTAATCTTACCTTTCATGAGCTCACACAGGCCTTTCCACCTCAGGTCCACAAGCACGGACCAAGGGCCAAGTGAATAGATGGGTAATTCAAGGGAATAAGAAATGGTCTCTGTTCCCCAAATTGCTGGGAGAGTAAAGGGAAGAGAAAGGGTAGTGCAAAAAAAAAAAAAAAAAAGAAAGAAAGAAAAGAAAGGCTATTATCATATCATAATATGAGACAGGCTGAGATACAGGCTCATTCATTCATTCATATACAAACCAAATGTACTGAGGACCTACTATGTGTTTGGCGCTGTTCGAGGTGCAGGACCACAGCAGTGACTAAAACAGACAATGTCCTTGCTCTGAGGGAGCTTCCATCCCTGTGGGAGCAGCAGATAATGAGAAGTTCCACAAGGGAACACATCGTTTCAGGAAAATGCTATAAAGAGAAGTAAGGGCACAGAGATAGCGTTGGATACAGATGGGGAGCTGCTGCTTCAAAGGGGGGTGGTCGGTGAGTGTCTCACTGAGGAGGCACATTTGAGCGAAAACATGAAAGTAGGCAAAGAAAACAAAGCGCAAAGGTATTGAGACAGGTGTGTTCTTGGTGTGTTCAAGGAAGAGCCCGGAGGCCAGTGTGACCGGGCCTGGGGCAAGGAGAGACCAGCAGGAGATAGCATCGGGAGGGGGCCAGAGGCCAGAGCCTGGTGTGTCTCGTGGGAAGGAAGGACTGTGGATTTCTCTCTGCATATGGCAGGATGCCGTTAGAGGGATTTGAGTGGGGACTGACATACACAAATTTTCATTTGATCAAGTTCCCTCTGGCTGCTTGGTGAGAATAGTCTGCGGGAATGAATTCAGGGAGACAAGTTGGACTGGGGAGCAGAAAAAATGATAAGAAATAGGATCATGGAAATATCTGGAGGAAGAGCCAAAGATTTGTTTATGGAGGGGATGAGGGATGTGAAAGAGCTACATCAAGGATGAGGAGGCCAGTGTTTTTAGCCTGGGCAACTGACCAAAGCTGGTTTCTTTTCCTCCAACAGGAAGCAGGTTTAAGCAGGTGAAACCAAGAGATCGTTCGGTGCACGTCGAGTTTGAGGTGCCTATTAGCATCCAAGCGAAGATTAGAGGGGGTGGCTGTGGAGTCAAGCCTGGGGCTTGGCAAGAGCTGCAGAGATAAATTTGAAGCCACCTCATCCTGAAGCTATTAATGTCATAATTCTGGATGGGATCCCTGAGGGAGAGAGCATAGAGAGAGCAGAGAAGAATGGCACCAAGGACTCCAGCATCCAGACGACGGAAGGGTACGGAGGGTCTGGCAGAGAAGACTGAGGAGCACGGCCAGTGACGTCATGAAGGCTCGAATGAAGCGCTGTGAGATCACTCAGGAGGGCGATTGATTCTACCTGGAGGTGGTTGGAGTGGAGTATGAACCTTGATGGATGGGACAATTGCAACAGTTGGGTGAGTTGGGTGGGGGTGGGAGGAGAAAATGTTGTCAGGACAGGAGGGTGGAGGGTCAGGTCAGGGAGAACACCAGGAAGAGACTGTGAGGAAAATGACAGGATGTCCGGATAAGCTGGTATGTGGAATTCACAGGAGGCGAAGAGGAGAGCCCAGAATAGCAGTTTGGAGACAAATCCCAGGTGAACATGAATGACTATATGTGATGGAGAGGTGATGGCGAGTGATGCCCAAAGCATGTCAGCGGCCATCAGAAAACAGAGAAACCATATACCCCCGTCTACTTGAGAGTATCCATGAGCAACCTGAGCTAACACTGGCGTGAATATCGCCCACCCTCACCCCCGCCTTCCCCACCATTTAACGGTAACCATTACGGCAGATGTTTCTGGGATTCCTACAAGTCTAAGCTCTTGAACACAGAAGGAAAAATTAAATTTCCAATTCATGGAATGATTCAAATTTCTCTATTTGTGCACATTCCCTTCAACAAAACTGAGCTAAAGCCTCCTAAAAAAAAGGACCCTGTGCATTTGCCTGATGATTCACCTCATGAAACAAATACGAACACTTTGTTTTTACTTTCCCTGAAATATCTACATTGATTTTGTTGTACGTTCATCTTATGTTGTATTTTGAAGACCCAGTGATTGTCAGTTCTGCAATAGCTTTGGCCAAAAGCAATAATGTTCTGACCCGTGAGAAGACCTTGTTGGGTCCTCTGGGGGAAACAAAGGCTTATGGAACAAAGTCCCCAGGGGACTTAAGATCCATCAGGGGAGAAAACACATGAAATAAGGTGCAATCGATGCTCTAGAAAGAGGAGCCTCAGAGTAGGGAGAGATCACAGACCAGGGGGATGGGAAAGGCAAAGAAATCCAAAGAGCCAGCATTTGGAAAGCAGGAGCGAATGATGGAAATAATAATAACACCATTTGTTGAGAGTTCATTCAGGAATTGTGTTAAGTACTTTACAGGAAAAAAAAAATGTAAATCCTCCAACTACTCTGAAGTAAATACTACTTGCATTTACCTTCATTTTAGGGAAAAGCAGAACAGAAGGTTAAGTTCTTGCCTATGGATGGGTGGCCATAAGAAGGGGAGTCAAGTTTCTACCCCTGCACGTCCTTCTGCCCCCCAAACCCAAATCATTTGCCCTCCAGGTTCCCAAAGAACTGGATGGAGTCAGGGCACATGGGGATGCAGGGAAAGAACAAAAATCTTGGAAGGACCTTCGGGGCTGGAGGGCCTTGGGCATTGACTCCTTCTTAAACCATGAGGTGGAACCATGACCACTCTCCACCACACTGGGTGTGGAGTAGGGACTATAAATAAGCCCAAGGCAGAACTTTAATAGGCTGAAAACGTCCAGAACCCCCCCTAACCAGGACTGTCACTGACCCATACAGAGCCTTTGTGTGAAAGAGGAAGACACATTCTCCCCTCCTCAAGACTATTTCCATCAGTCAAAATTCTTCGGACAACTCTAATTCAGTTAGAAAGAGACCCTTGAATGCCAAGTACTGGAGAACTGTGGTGATGAATATGCACCTCCATGATGCCCTTGAGGGGAATGGCGCCTCCTAGAGCACCCTCGTGCAGAGCGCAGCACTCAACATCTGGTAAAATTTGCATGTGGTAAAACAAGATTTTAACAAGATTTTTGTGATCAGTTAGGCTAATCTCTTTGTCCACCCTGACTTCACTCCCCCTTGCCTCTGGGGTAGTGTTGGAATAGACGTGAGCACTGGGGGGTTGGGCTAATGGGGAGTTGAGCTGCAGATGCATTAGTCTGGGTGAAACAACACGTTGTATGTATGTGGTTCTCAGTCACTGCCATGGCTGGTGAGGTTACTCCTGGCTTCCCTGGGATAGAAATGGCTTCCAGGAATATTCCTCCTACCCACTCTGCCCACTCACCTGGTGTCCTGAGGCAAAGAGGCAGGGCCAGAGGTCTTATTAAGACATGAACATGTCCCAGAAAGCCAAGTACCAGGAGTATGTGGGTAAAAGGAGAAGCAAGTTTTTAAATACACAGAGGCAGAAGCCAGCATGTGGAAAATCTTTCACATCTTACAGCTAAGGAAAATGAGCCCTGACTTCGTGGCTCTTCACCCCATTGTGAAATGGTTTTCCTAAGATCCATCTTGGCACTCTCTGGAATCCTGTGTCTGAAAATTTTGAGTGACTTAAACTTTTGTTTTTCGGGATTGAAGCAACTATTCATTGGCCTGGAATCAGTGCGAGAGCAAGGAGGACGGCCAGTATGAGGCGTCTTCGATCCAATAAACATTCACAGATACCCTCCATGTGCAAAGCCACTCGTGTCCTGAGAAAAGGCCATAGGCAACTTCAATAAAATAAGAGAAAAAAACATCTTGCAGCTAATATATGAAATAGACTTTGTATGAGATTTCCTCAATTTGGCAATAATTCTAAAAATGAACATGATCTTAAGTGAATTTTGAATCTGAAGGAAACTTTTAGAAGGTATTGGCTCTCCCCTCATATGAATAATGCTACAACATACATCTTGGTTCATGTGATTCTTATTTAACATTGTAGAAACTTTAACCAATAAGAAAGATATGGGGGGGGCGCCTGGGTGGCTCAGTCGTTAAGTGTCTGCCTTCGGCTCAGGTCGTGATCCCAGGGTCCTGGGATCGAGCCCCGCATCGGGCTCCCTGCTCGCCAGGAAGCCTGCTTCTCCCTCTCCCACTCCCCCTGCTTGTGTTCCCTCTCTCGCTGTCTCTCTCTCTGTCAAATAAATAAAGTCTTAAAAGGAAAGAAAGATATGGAACAGAATAAGAAGTATAATTATTAGAAACAAAGAGGAGCACCTGGGTAGCTCAGTTGGCTAAGCGTGCAACTCTTGATTTCGGCTCAGGTCAAACAGTCGAAAGATCGAGCCCTGCGTGGAGCCTCGTGCCAGGCTCTGCACTCAGCCGGGAGTCTGCTTGAGGTTCTCTCTCTCTCTCTCTCTGTCCCTCCCCTCCCTCAAATAACAAATAAATAAGTCTTTAGAAACAAAGAGAATGATTATTATTCATAGATGTCAAAATTATAAAACCAGACAATGTAAGAAAATCAATTGAAAATCTCCTAGAATCAATAAAGGAAAGTAGCTAAATGACCATATTTTAAAAATATTTCAATATAACAAAAAATATATTTGAGTGTATACAGTATAAAGGGAAAGAAGGCACTATTCACCATAGCAACCTAAGCAAAAAGTAACTAAGAAAAGCTCTAGCAATATATATGAAGAAACCACAGGAAGAAAACAACAGACATTCACTACAATTTGTGGCGGAAAACTTAAAGGAAATCTTCTTTCGGGTGGGAGATAGGCAGACTACTGTAGGGCAGTTAATGCTTCCGAATCAGCATCTAGGCTGGTTGTGATTTCAACAAAAACTCAAGGGGGCTTTTCAGACCCACCTAGAAGAATGGATAGGTAAAGATAACTAACTTTTTACAAGTAAGAGTGGAGTTCTGCTGTCAGATATCAAAACATCTCAAGTGAGAGACTTAGACGAGAAACAGTGAACAGACCAATGGAAATGGACTTAGGGCGTGGATGTTAATGTATGATGGAACATCACACACTCACCCTGCAATAAACAAAGAAATCGAAGTTAAAACATATTTTTACTAACCAGATCTGTAAAAATTAAAAAAGGAAATAGATAAAAGACATCAGAATTTCACGTACAAGGGTCTTCATCACAGTACGCTAACAGCAAAGAAGCAGCAAGCAACTAGAACAAGAATGTTCCATAGAGGACCAGCTAACTCCATCATGTTACGAACACACTACAGCATTGCACACTTATGACAAACAAAATACAGCAGTTTTCTACCAGTTTCTTCTTAAAGATGTGCTCCCTGCGTGCAAGGAGATTGCAATTTTGCTATGGAAATAAGTTACACCCATAGAAAGAGAAGTAACAGCTCAAACTAATACGTGGCTCAGGCTCTAAATGCTATCAAGATTTCAGAGAAGGAGCATTCCTGAGCTCTTTGGCAATATGCAGACACACACACACACACACACACACACACACACACACACACACACACTGCAAGAGCTTCACTTTCCTTCTTGCTTGCACCATCCTAGGATTTTGCCTTCATTCTGTGAGGGAAGATGGGCTGGAGAGAGAAAGAAAACACATGACCTTTCCACTTAATCCCTACCAAACATAGGGGCTCCGTAGGCTCTAGAACGACCTCTGTCCTGCTGGGAAGCTTAGCCCTAGGACAGAAGCTAGAAGACAAGGACAAAGCTCTCATTACCTAGATAAGCAACTGAAGGCTATACAGGTATTAAGAAGCACGAGTCCTGTTAGAATCTGTCTGAAACAAGCTTAAAATTGAGACCAAACTCCGGAGAGCCAAGCGGTTGATCTCATGAATATATTCCCTTCTAGTTTGGCTTTTCAAACTTAAACCCAGTTGGTCTGGTTTTGTTTGAGTTTTTAAGGTCAACAGCCATGACCAAGATTCAGTGATCCAAATGAGAAAAACAGGAGAGTTCTTTGATAATTGTTGATTGAAGACAACTAAATTAAGATGGATGAGCAGGTCACGGTTGCTTTTCTATAGTGGGAAGAAAACAACATATATATGTGAGTCCGGAACATTATCTGGATATTTCTACCTTCTTGACTCAGCAGAGGTATCAAAACCACTCAGCTCTGATTCAGGTTCTATCCCCTCCAGCTCTCCCCCCAAAACAGAAGGAATAGAATCTTTCCCCAAAGAAGGCATAATTCCAGCATCTTCATGGAGCTTTTGAATCTCTTTACCTGAATGATAAAGGAAAGGGCACTTTGCCCACCTACAAATCCCATTATGATCTGGAAAGGAAAATATATGACAGGAGACATGCAATATATTTAATTCAACCATTTCTGCCTTCTAGGGGGTGAGAGACTTCATCATGAATGAGGTTTTAGTGGAAAGGCCACGTTGTGGCACTTACTTGAGTCTGTCATGGGTTCTGTTAGGATTAAGCTGACACAGGGAAAAGCCGTTCTGTACTGCATAATAAACAAAAGGTGTCCTGCTTAGGTGGACAAATTGTTCTTCAGGGAGCCGTAGGGTGAGGCCACAGCATGGACCAAACCCAAAGTTGAAAGAGAGAATATATTAGTTTACGATTGCTCCTTCAGAAATTACCACAAACTGGTGGCTTAAACCAGTCCAAATTTATTATCTGGAGATTCTGCAGGTCAGAAGTCTGACAGGGTCCCCCTGGACTAAAATCAAGAAGTCAGCAGGGCTGTATTGCTCACCGGAAGCTCTGGGTGAAAATCTGCTTCCAGGCTTATTCGGGTTGTTGGAGGAATTCAGGTCCATGACATTGTAGGAATGAAGTCCCCATTCCCTTGCTAGCCTTCATCCAGGGGTCATTCTCAGCTTTTAGAGGATACCTGCAATTCTTGGCTCTTGCCCTGCTTTCTCCATCTTCTGCCATCTTCAAAGCCAGCAATGGCTAAGCTCTACTCATGTGTCACATCCCTCTGATCTCTCCTCTTCTTTATCTGTCTTCTGCCGTCCTCTTCTGCCACATCTCTCGGACTCCAGCTGGAGAAATTTCTCTGCTTTTATGAGCTCAAGATTGGGCCACCTGGATAATCCAGGCTACTCTCTCTATTTTAAGACTAGCTGATTAGTAAACTTAATTCCATCCTTGATGTCCCTTCACAGCAGTGCCTAGGTTAGTGTGTGATTGAATACTCAGGGACAGGCATCTTGCGGGACATCTTTAGAATTCTGCTTATCACAGAGGATTTGGTAGATGAAATGGACACCAGCAACATGGCGGCCATCCAGAGCCATGGGACCGCATTTGGCCAACAGATTTCAAGAGTGGTGATGTCAGATATTCAACTTCATCCTGTTTCCTGCTCTTTGCTGTGACCCTCTGTTATTCCCTATTGTTCACAGCCTGGTGTAAAGTGCTGCTTTGGGTAGCCTGCATAGGCCCTGTGTCCACACTCGGAGGTGTGCCCATTTACTATAAAGTAAGCACCACCTAGTGCTACCCCAAGCAGACATTCCTGAGATCTAATTGACTATCATCATCATCATCATCATCATTACCAGCATCATAAAGATAATTGTATCACTCACTTGCTTACTATTATCAGACATTAGGTAGGTGCTTTACATGTGAAATTTATTAAATCTCTTTCTCTCTCTCTTTTTCTTTTTGTTGCAAATGAGGTACAAATAAGTTAACCAAATTGCCCAAGTTCAGTAGCTAGCACAAGGCTGGCTGCAACCCGGTCACACAGTCACCATGGCTATAAGGAAGTCTGGGACACTGAGTATCTAGCAAAGGGGAAGAATATCCCCCTGATCAACATGGGCCAGTGGTTCTCAAAGTGTCTTGAGGGTCTCCTTTTCAGAGGTTCTATGAGGTCTCCCTTTCCAGCCCCATCTCTGTATGAGATTGAAATTTCAACTCAAACAACGTATCACACCAGACTGAACACAGAAGCAGATATGAGAATCCAGCTGTCTTTTATTAAGCCAGATGTTAAAAAGGTTTACAAAAATATAAAATAATACTTCGCCAGTTTTTTGTTTTGGAAAACATACTAACATATAATGGGTTTATTATTGTTATTTTTAAATGAAATGATGAATATTTTTCAAATTCTCAGTTTTAAATTTTACATGCGAAACATTGATAAGTTTACCCAATGTACACAAAAGGTCTTCAGTGTCCTCAGTAATTTTTAAAGGTGTAAAGAGGTCCTGAAACCCAAATGTTGGGCTTGGAATCAAATTCAGCAAATGATGACCGTTGGGACAAATCTGTCCCCACTGACTTTTTTTGTGACTAAAGTGCTTGGGTTTTGGTTTTTGTTGTTGTTGTTGGTTTAACAAAGCAATGTCCATTCATTCATGCATTGTCCATGGCTACTTCTGTAGCACCGTAGCAGAAATGAACCACAAAGCCTACAGTGTTTCCTATCAGGCCCTTTAACAACAAGAAAATTGCCAACCCTGATTTAGAAAATCATGATTGATCACTTGGGACCTGGCATATTACCAACCCGGACAAACTCAGGATCCCACTAACTGTGAACAAGGCAGACCCAACTGCTGTCCTCATGAAGCTTAGGTCTCTAATGGGGTTTGGGAATGGAGGGATGAACACAGACGATAAATAAGCCGGTGTTGTATTGGCCGCAGCTAGGATGGTCCTAACGCGGTACCTACTCGGGAAATACTCAACAATATTTATTGAAGATCTACCTGAATGAATTAAGTAAATGTGTGTGTGTGTGTGTGTGTGTGTGTGAGAGAGAGAGAGAGAGAGAGAGATGAGAAATGTGGAAATCACACTGCTTAAATCATTATAGTTTTATAATATGCTTTGATATTTGTTAGATCAAGGCATTGCTCCTTTTTCAAAGTTGCCTCGCCTACTTTTACATATATCCTCTTCTTGATAACTTTAAGAACTTTACGTTTTCAAGTTCAATTTAAAAATTCCTCAAGTCATTTAACCAATCCTGTTTGCTGCTTAGATTGTTTTCATTTTTTTCTAATATAAATAATAAGAGATATAGCCATCTCTTATCATCACCTTAGGATGAGCCCGTAAGGTTGGAGACACTGAATCAGATGGAATGTACATTGTTTAGGCCGTTGATCCTAACAGTCTAGCAGAAAAGCTCCTTCCAGTGGGTAGAAGCAACTTCAGGACATCCTTACTTGCTGCTGGTGGAGCATAAACGTGCCACCCCAAGCACGGTGTGCTCAGTGGGAGAATCCCTCCTCCTGTACATGTTGTCATAACCGAGCATGAGGAAATGGCTTTATTTTGTCTTATTCCCAAACCTGTATTTTTTTTCCTGTAGAAAATTTCACGAGGCCCAATCAGAAATCATTTCCGCTAACTGGAAGCGTTAGCCATAGCAGATAACTACATTGCACAGATGACAATGACAGTGACCACTAACAAGGAGTTCTCCGGGAAAGATTCCTACTTCATTTTGTTTCTCGCCTCAGTATTTCCAGACATTTGATGGAGGGTGGGGGTTGTTGGGGGGGGGCACTGATCACCAGTTTCTGGAACACCTTTCGGGGAATACCTAGGGGGTTATGTTGATTCTTGTCCTGAGGAGCTTAGAGTCAGTAACCCGCGAGCTCTCGTCCAGCTCTGACCTGTGGAGTTTTCTATCACGCCTCTCATTCCAGTTCCAACTCCTGCGAGCAGTGGTCTGCGAGTCCTTTTACAGTCTCTCTGTAACTTGGAGCCACTGGGAGGAGGCTCTCTGCTGCCAGGATTCCACAAGGATTTCTAGAGCATTCACTTGATGGCGCAATCTTTGCCACCCCGGGGTGTGACTGGCTCCCCACCTCCATGTTGGATTGACAGAAGGGAATGTGTCTCAGGGACTCTCAAATATCAATGGCCCTTTTTGACTAGCTGAGCTGTCAGGCCTATTTTAAATGGCTACTCTCCTTCAACCACACTGGCCCAGGGGAGCCTAACCTCGGCCTCGTGTTGATAGGCAAAATATTTAACAACCAACATGCCCAGCAGTGACGGATCAGAATGGAGGCCAGCCCCAAACCCCCAACCAGCCATTCTGGTGCATCCAAGCGAACACGAGCCCTGCCTCCAGCCCCCTTCTGGCCCCTGGGCAAGGGCTTCCTTCACTCCTCTTTTGGGGAAGTTGAATATAGTTTCTCACATTACGTACCCACGATTTCCCAGAGTCTTTGCAGTTCATTGCAAGTAAAAAGCCATCCTTCTGAAGATAATTATGTCTGGAAATATCCTTTGGAGCAGTGGGGGCTAGTCTTCTCTGCCTCAACAGGGAGAAAATGCACAGGGCACAGAGATCAGCCTGGGGCAGGAGCAAGAGACCTGGATTTTCAACGCAGCTCCAGACCTGATGGATGAGTTTTCTGTGTGGGCGTGGCTAGGCTGTAGTCCTTGGTGATTCCAACACTAATCTGGATGTCCCTGTAAGATTATTTTGTAGATGTGATTAAAGTCTATGATCAGTTCACTTGAAGTAAGCAAGATTATCCTAAATCGCCCAGGTGGGCCTGATTCAATCAGTTGAAGGGAGGCTTCCCTGAAGAAGAAATTCTGCCTGTGGACTGCAGCTTCCAGCCATGTCTGGGAGTTCCAGTTGTCCCCCGGGCTTCAGACTTGTCTAGCCAGCCCGGGCATAGTCACAGGGGTCAAGTTCTTGCAATACATCTATATGTACATCAGCACCTTTATCTATACAACCATATCTGTATCTGCATGTGAAAGGGTAGGTGAGACCAGAAATCTTCCAGGCCAAGATTCGCAGGTGCCTGCCTATTCCAAGGAAGTCCCTCTCATCATGGGACTTTCAGAGCTGGTTCTTGATTCACTAGGGAAGACACAGGCTCGGTTGTCTAGATGCCAAGAAGCAACACAGACAAGCAGGGAATAGAAAAATGAGCAATTTCTTTTCTGCTTGCTTTCTTTCTTTCTTTCTTTCTTTCTTTCTTTCTTTCTTTCTTTCTTCCTTCCTTCCTTCCTTCCTTCCTTCCTTCCTTCCTTCCTTCCTTTCTCTCTTTCTCTCTTCCTTTCTTTCTCTCTTTCTCTCTTTCTTTCTCTCTTTCTCTCTTCTTTCTTCCTTCCTTCCTTCCTTTCTTCTTTCTTCCTTCCTTCCTTCCTTCCTTCTTTCTTCTTCTCTCTTTCTCTCTCTCTGTCTCTCATCTCCTGTGTAACTACTCTGAGCCTGGCACTGTGTTCTAGCAAGAATACAGTGGTGAATGAAGGAAAGGGGCCCTCTTGGAGCTTGTAGTCTAGTGGGGGTTGCAGACATGTAACTGGGGGATCACACTTGAATACACAGGCACATTGATGGGGTCTGAGCACGCTGCTGAGGAGGCAGCCAGGAGGGGCACCGAGCTCAAGCAAGAGGGATCAGGGAAGACCTCATGCAGGATGGGCTATGGAAGCCAAGACCAGGAGCCATCCAAGCGAGGCTTGCCAGGGAAGAAAGTTCTAAACACAGGGAAGAATATGCACAAAGCCTACAGGAGCAAAAAAGAGCCAGAGAGAGCCTGAGAACTTAACTCAGAGTGCAAGCTATAGAGATTGAAAAAAAACCCAGTAGACCCTTTTGCAAAGACTGTTGAGGAGTTTTACACTTTATCCGAAGGGGGACCCATTGAGACTTTTCTAAGCAGGACAGTGATGAGGTAAGATCTGTCTTTAAAATCTCAGTCTGACAACAGCATGGTCAGAGGACTGAGAAAGAGGATTGGAGGCTGCACACAGCCACGGTCAAGGGCCCCTTCACCCTGAGGGTGGCAGGGGAAGAGCCCTGCACGGAGCCTGTTAGCTGCTGAACCCCATTCCCCAGGGAGGCTCAACATCTCCATCCGTCTCTCTCTCTCTCTTTCTCAAGCCAGCCCTCCCTGAGCCCCCATCCTGTTGAAGTAGGCTGATGTTCAAGCACCTCTCTCAGTTCTGCTAAGGCAACTGAAAGATACCTGGGAGGGAGGGTAGCGGGGAGCCAGCATTTACTGGGTGCAGATACCCTGCGCTGGGTGCTCAGATTGAGCCATTCTATGGTGTTCCTTTCCTTCCATCCTCGCAGGAACCCAGCGAATGCCTATCATCCCCCTCTCCGGGTGCAGGCAAGCTGCTCAAGGGGACAAGTTAGCCGACCGGGAATGCGTCTGCCCTCAACTGTGTTCTTCCCACCTCTGCAAACATGCACTCTCTCTCCCGAGTCGTCATTAGGGAGACCAGGGATGCGCCCTCCACAGCTGGAGCACAGGAGCAAGGATGGGGCTTTGCTCGTCCACAGTGGGAACCAAGCTGCCCAAACCCAGCACCCACACCCTTAGCCACAAAACCACCTGCTCTGGGGGGCAGGTCTGCGGTGGGGGTGGGGGGGGGTCATGGCCTCTTTGCATCTGTTGGGTCTCAGTGAGAGGTAAGAATCTGTCTTGAAGGAAATCTCCAGGCTCCATGCTTTTCTCCTATAAGATTTCCTAAATCTGAGGGATCATATTGGTTTGGGGTAGGTAGAGCTCTTGTATCTTTTATTGTCCTTCATGATGTGACCAACCTCCTTGGTCCTACTGATTTGAGGGTTAGTAGAGGAAACTTGTGCGTGAGACTATTGCTGTTATTGCTGATTATTTATATTACAATTTATGGACTTCAAAGTACCGGGGTAGGAGTGAGCAGTAACTGAACTCTCCAGATATTTCTTCAACAATCCCTTTCTGGTACTGGGTCATTTATTTGGTGCACACGGACATTTGTGGGAAGAGCCAGATCATGAAACCTAGAATCAGCCTTTGTGTCCAAGGTCAGGCCCTGAGCAGGAATGGCCAACTCCAGGTCATATTCTTTCAAGCAAAGAATCAGTGTGGCCAAGAAAGGGTTGGGTGAGCATTTGGGAGCAAGGAGCCCCTCCGGTTCCCCCCTTGCCTCCCGAAGGCCCACAGCTGAACCTTGGGCTGGCCCCTCCCAGGATGGCCTGGTGTTAATTATGATGCAATCCCCCAGCCATGCAGCCTCAGCAACAATTTCGGAAGTCAGGGTCCATGTGCAAGGCCATTAACACTAAACATGTTTTAATCCATAATTGTGTGAGATTTATTTAATTTAGGGGCTTTATTTATAGTTCGATTGGAATTGTAATGTATTCTCAGCCCTCCGCACTGGGATCTGTCGATTTTTACGGCATCTTTTAATTGTGTTCTTCCAGGCCAGGTGCAAGCAGTTTTCCAAAGCAGCCTGATCAGAGGAGACCTCCCTTTCTGTGATGGGGGAGGGCAGTAGCCTCGCACAAACTCGAGTCCGGGCCACCATGAGGGCAGGGACACTGGGTTCCCTGTGCCTTTGGGAGCCACAGCCCCTCTTTGCAGCTCCGTCACAGCCTGTGGGCTGAGAAGGAGCTTCTGAACATCATTCCACTCACACCCTTCCATTCCTTTGCTCAGTCCTTTGTTTACTTAGCAGACACCGACTGAGCACCTACTGTGCACCAAGCCCTGTGCTTAGTATAAGAATGTAAAAATGAGGAAGCCGGTGACCCAGCCTCTAAGGACCCCATGCCTGGAACTGATGGTCGCCAGAATTTGTTGAGCACCTATGTGGCACTGCACTCAGCTCCCCACCAGAGCGATAAAGAAGGACATGACCTCAGCCTTTGGATTCAGGAGATTTGGTCACAATGAATTGATCTGAGAGTAATTGGAATGACTATACTTTGGGAGCAATATGGAGGAGAGCAAGTTCGTCAATACGGTGACTTGATCCAAACACCTCCAGATCCCTCCTGTTCTCTGAGTTGAATGGCTTGGGCTGGTGAGGAAGGCTTTATTTAAATGTGAATATTTCTTAGCCTTATTTCTTCTCAAGTGTTGGTAATTTTCAAACACCATGGGGGTACTTTTGCAACCCTTTATGCATCTTTAAGCACCCTGTCTGTTTTTCCGAGTCATTTTCTTTCCAATCATACACTGCCACGAGCTATAAGTGTTGGAGGAAAGCACCAGAAAGCGAAGTAAAAGAAAGTGGAGAAATGAAATGAGACTCTGCTGGCTGGGGTCGCATGCTGAGGAACCGCTCCTTCTGGTGTAGCTGGAGGAGAGCAGAGTTCCAGCCCTGTGCTAAGACCAGGCCCTGGAGGAAGCTGTGGTCCTCACTCAGGGGGCCCCGGAACCTCGAACAACGCCTAGCGTGTGCGAGTTATCAATAACCAGTGGGTGAATAAATAATGTGAGTGTGAAAAAGATAACACCTAGGGACAAGGCTTTACTGGTTAGAAAATAAATAGGCTTGGTCAGGAAACAAAGGAAAAAACCCTACATTTTCCGAGTAGGGTTTTTTCACACCTACCATGTGCCAGGCATTGTGGTAAGTGGTTTTAGTTACAAGTCAGTACATCCTCAAAACAGTGTGAGGTGAGGTGTTCGTACCACCTTACAGAGGAGGGTGCTGAAACTCAGGGCATTTCAGTGACTTGCTTGGGGTCACCCATGATGAGAGAAAGGCTTGCGGGGGAAAAACCCCAGTGGGAGCAGGGGGCCTGAAGCCAATGAAGCAAGTCACTATTTTCCAGAGAGTCCCACACCTGAGGTGGGTGAAGGCCAGTCTCCAGGGAGTCTTTGATCCCTCAGATTCTAGAGGTTCTAGAGAACCTCCCAGCCCCTCTAGAGAGTCTTTAGAGAGGCTTTTGCTTTCTTAGGTCCATAAAAATAGGTGAGGAGTTATTTATGAAACAATGGAGAGTGGGCACCTGGGTGGCTCAGTCAGTTAAGCGCCCGCCTTCAGCTCGGGTCATGATCCCGGGGTCCTGGGATGGAGCCCCACATCAGGCTCCCTGCTCCATGGGGAGCCTGCTTCCCCCTCTCCCTCTACCCCTCCCCTCTGCTTGTGTCCCCTCTGTCTCTCAAATAAATAAATAAGTCTTGAAAGAAAGAAAGAAGGAAGGAAGGAAAGAAAGAAACAAACAAACAACCAAACACATAGTGGAGAGTCTGTAGCTTGATAGGTGGCTGGGAGCACACTGGGAGGGCCCCAGCGCCATTCTAAGGGGAGTCAGCTTCATGTGAGAGGAGGCCGAGTCCTGAGGACCCAGATATGGCGCGCTGGGACATGGCGCTGGCAGATGGGAGTCCGGGAGAGCCATTAAGAGCCTGCAAGGATGGTCCAGGTGGACGTCAAGGGGAGTGGGAGGGAAGGAGAGGGGTCAGTCAAGGGAAGGAATAGAAGCAAGCGCTGTTACTGATGTGATTTGGGGGAGAAAGAGACAGAAAAGAGGGCTTTGTGCTGGGCAGTCAGCTAAACTGGGAAGGGTCAGAGGCAGAGAAGCAGGACGGCCTGTCCAGCCCTGAAAAGCCAGGAGGATGCTCACACAAGGGAGACGGCGAGCAGGCAGGGGCAAGGCGGCCGCAGCCGAGGGACGGGCTGCTGAGCGTGATGCACTGGCCAGAGCTGCTTCCCGAACGTAGCAGGTGAACGTGTGAGGTCAGATGAAGATCTCTGCAGGAGAAAGGGCAGGAAGAACAGGGCCAAGGAGATGCCCCTAAAGGCTGCTGAGAAATAATGGTTGGAGGAAGGAGGCCAGGGAAGAGAAATCTCAGTGGAGTGAAGACAGAAGTTTTGCGGATGATGGGGTCCATGGCAAACGCCACCACTGTCAGGGGGGCACGCGGAAGACACCAGTCGAGTAGGTGGGAGGGAGGACACTGGTGGTCTCTGACAGAGTGACAGGGTGGTAAGTCAAGGGCTGGGGTGGGGAAGGCTGAGAAGCGAACGGATGACAGGGTGGGGGGGTTGGGGGCTGAGCATCCGAGAACACGGACCCCAAACCATCTCCAGGCCTTGGGTTAGTGAACAGCCCCATCACTAAAACCAAGTTCTGCCCGGTCCCTTCTGCAAAGCCTCTAAGGTAAATGTGCTTTGCAATTTGTTGGTCAACCTGCTTTTTGGCGTCAGAATTCTTTTCAGTCTGTGAACTGATTCCTAAAGACCCCAAAAGTCATGAGCAGATACGAATGAAGGACCGGAACCTTAAAACTTTCAGGGAAGCCAGGAAACTGGGCTGAAATTAATTTCCTTAGGAGAGGGAAAATAATTCTATCGCAAACGGGCACAACTATTTGGATAATATGACTAGAAAAATAATGGGTTCCTTATTTTCATTAAATTTGTTAACACACCTAACTAGGGGCACCTGGGTGGCCTGGTCGTTAAGCGTCTGCCTTCAGCTCAGGTCATGATCCCAGAGTCCTGGGATCGAGCCCCACATCGGGCTCCTTGATCAGCGGGGAGCCTGCTTCTCCCTCTGCCTGCCGCTCCCCCTGCTTGTGCTCCCTCTCTCGGACAAATAAATAAATAAAATCTTTAAAAAAAAAAACCAGAACACGTAACTTTTTTAGAAATGAACCCACCTAAAAACAAAGTTGATGCACACACACACCCCATACATACATACATACACACACACATACACACCCATACACAATACATACACATGCACACATGCACCTACACACACACACACACACACTTTACAACTTCTTATTGTCTAAATCTGCCAGAGTGTTTTTCAAAAACCATTCTCTCCCAGTGGAAGTCTTTCCTGATCAATTTTAACATTCTGAGATTTTTTTTTTGAAGGTAAGATCAATATAAATAATCTCTCTAACATACACACAACAGAGATTGTGAAGAACTTCCTGATTTGGCCCCAAGGGTCCTACCCAAGCAAACTTTATACTCCGATAGTGCTGTGGGGACCTTAGGGCAGAGTTTGGGAGAGCCACAGGGTAAGGAAGACCTTGCAGAAGGGAGATGATTCTTTAAAAATTATATATTTGGATGAATTGTACATATGAAGATGGATTTTTTAAAGTTCCTGTCTTTTTAATTTATTCTTCTTCTTATTATTTTGATCTATTTCTATGTTGGGGAATTCTCCATCACATGAATCTTGAATCTTGGAGAGAGCATTGTATCAGTCAGATCAAGCCAAGTAATGCCCTGCTAACAGATAACACCCTCTCCAATCTTAGTGGCTTACAAAGCTTTAATTCCTTCTAATGCTGCGTGTTAATTATGGCCCTGGCTCTGCTCTGCATCGTCTTCACTCCTTGGATCTGGACTGACGCAGCAGTCCCCATCTAGAGCAGTGCTATTCTTGAGGCAGAGGGAAAATATATGGCAAACCACACCCTGGCTCCTGACGTGTCCACCTATAAATGATCCACATCATTTCTGCTCCTATTTCAGTGGCTAAAACAAGCAACACATTAAAGCAGGATGTCAGAGAGGCAGAGAAGCGCAATCCTTTCCCCAGTGTGGGGCAGAAGTATTTGGGAACAAAAATGTGGTTATTGTAGGCAGAACCTTCCTTCCCGCTATAAGAAAAGAGCATACTAACGCGAATGACCTAGGACTGGCCCATCTGATTCAGCCACGGCACTCAGTGAATTCAGAGCTGACTATGCACAGGAACAGGGTCGATGCCAAGGTCATTCTAGGTCTATGCTGCAGGAGCACCGGCTGTAGCAACCAAAGCCCAGTTCTGGCAACATCACCCAGGTCCTCACAGGACTAATGCTGGGATCTGATTTTAGTTGTTGGCCTATTTTTTTTACCTACCGTCTTGCATTCCTGTCAACTTCCTAGACTAGTGATCCAGCCTTCTCAGCAATTCTCTGAGCCACCCAGCAGTATCTGAGAGATATTTCCATGTAAACAAGTCAGAGTCTTCCACTGTTGCTTTCAGTTAAGAACCTGACTGATATGGTAAGGCTTTCAGCACCCCACCCACCCACCCACCCCCCAAATTTCCTCAGTTCAGTTTCTAATCACCACGTGTGATTGTTGCCCAAGGACCCGTGATCCCTGCACCGATGAAAGTCTGGCAAAGTATCAGGGCATCTTCTATTCAAAGATGTTACATAGGAAAGCCCAGTGCAGTCTTCGGTTCTGTGCGCTCAGGAGATGGAGAGACCCTGCATACCAAACGATACGTGTGGAAAGGGCTTTGCCAGCGGGTGGGCCCCAGGTGATCTTGAGCTGGGAAGTAGCCCGAAAGGCCGCGAAGTTTCTCTGCAGTGACTACATGTCCGGTTTGCTCAGGACAGTCCCAAGTTCCTACTCTTATGGACCTGTTAATGCCTATCAACTACTTTTAGTGCCCTCTTTCTTTATTTCTTTCTTTTCTTTTCTTTTCTTTTCTTTTTTTTTGCCCTCTTTCACTCTAAAATATATCCTAGCTTAGACAATAAATTATATGGACACTCCAACCAAAATGGAAATGGTCCTGGACCAGAAGTCAGAAGATCTTTATTTATTTATTTTTAAAGATTGACTTATGTATTTGAGAGAGACAGAGAGAGAATGGGGGGGAGGGGCAGTGGGAGAGAGAGAATCTCCAGCAGACTCCCCACTGAGCATGGAGCCCAACGCAGGGCTGGATCTCACCAACCTGAGATCATGACCTGAGCCAAAATCAAGATTCAGACCCTTAACCGACTGAGCCACCCAGGCGCCCCAGAAGATCTTTACTTTAATCACAAGCTAGCACTAATGAGTGGAGCAACCATAGACTTTCCATACCTCAGCTTCCTCATCTACAAAGTGGGGGAGTTTTTATATCAGGGTTTGGCAAATTGTGTTCTGGTTTTCAAGACAGTATCTCATGGCGCCCTGCAAGGGGAGAAAGAGGAGGCCAAATAGGGGAAGATCTGACACCCCCAGAGACCTCTACTTCTATTTGTTTCTGGTCTTGGGGTTGTACCTAACATTGTGATCGGAAGAAGTGTTCTTGTCATAAGAAATAAACACACACACACACACACACACACACACACACACCCTTCTACCTTGACCCTTCTTCCCACTTCTGATACAAGTTTCTTTCCTTTGCCACAAAACTTCCTAATAAAGTCCATGCCCACCCTCGTCCATGCACTTCTGCAGTCCTGGAGCACCTGTAGGGACTGGTGTCTCTATCCATCTCTCTCTCTCTGCATTCCTAGTCTCTGTCTATCTGTCTGTCTGTCTTTCTTTTGCCCTATTTCTCTTTCTCTCTTCATCTTGGTGCTATTTTCTTCTCATATCCAACTGCTCAATCTACTTTATATATCAAAGTCCAGTCCTGGACAGAGATGGTTTAAATAACGAATTACTATCTTTGCTTTGTACCAGACCTCCTCATGGGCACACCTGCCACCCTATACACAGACTGCTTTTGCTTGGTCAGTCTCCGGTCATGGTTTGGCGAAAGTCAACCCAGCACGGCTTCGTGGCGTAGGGGCTGACGACGAAGCAGTTTTAAACTAGCAAGGAATCCGGGGCTTGGTCGGCACTCTAACGCATAAATCAAAAACATGCCCTGTTTGCACCAAAGTATTAACAACTTCCCCAATCACTGAATCCAATGAATGCTTTCTAATCTCCACCTTACCCGATTTCTCTGGAGGGCTTCATATGGCCAACCAGTCACTCGTTGACACTTCTGACTTCCCCACCTTCCCGACCGCGGGTCTGGTTAGCTCCTTACCACTCCTGTCAACCTCCCTTGCTGGACTCCTTTAGCTTCCCTGTCCCTCCCTTTCCAGTCTCTTCTGGGAACACACTTCTATCTCTTCTATCAAAACACACTGCTGTCAATAAGGCAGAGAGTTTTTAAACCTTAAGATGAATGTTTGTCAATGTGTTTCCTCTCTAGGGTTTTCTTTTAAACCTTGTCATTTGGATGTGAAGGAGGCTGCCTTCTTTTAAGGACATAGCTGTAAAAGCAAACAAGTAAAGGATGTATCATTTATAACCCAGGGGTGAGAGGGTACGAGAGGCAGATTTCACTCCCTCTGAAAGCAGATTACCAGGGGACTGATCTCTACTTCCTATTCTTTAAAACAAATTAATATCAAGTAAAATTGACTTTTTCTCTGTGGACAGCTCTATAAAATTCAGTACACATATAGATCTGTGTTACCACCACCGCAAAACAGGAAACAGTGTGTTTCCTTCTCTCTCCCAAACGCTCTCCGGCTCCCTCCCCATTGCCATGCCCCCCCTGCCCCCCTTGCCCCCGCCCCCCGCCCCCTGCACCCTAGCAGCCCCCGTCTGCTCTCCATGGCCACAGATGTGTCTTCCAGACAATGTCATATGAGTAGAATCATGCAGAGCGCAGCCTTATGTCATAGCTGTCTTATGTAGTACATCCACATACATTGAAAACGCTGTTGGACGATGCTATCATTTTTGCTTTCAAATTACAAAAAAAAAATTAACAGCAAAAAAATAGTGTATTATATTTGCCCATATATTTATCATTTCTGTTGCCTTTCTTTCTTTCTTGAGGATCCAACTTTCTTTTTGGTACCATTTCCCTTCTTTCTAAGGAATTTCCTTTCCCAGTTCTCTTGGAACATGTAGGCTGGACAAAAAACTGAGAATTCCTTCATCTGAGAATGCCTTTAATTCACCTTCATCCCTGAAGAATATTTTTCCTGGACTTAGAATTCTGGGTTGACAGTTCTTTTCTTTCAGCACTTTTAAGATGTTGTTCTACTTTCTTCTGGCTTTCTTGGTTTCTGCTGAAGACATTCCAATGGTTCCCCTATATGTAATGCTCCGTATGTCTCAGGTTTTTTTTCTTTTCTTTTTTTTCTTTTCTTTTATGTTTTTTAATCTGTAGAATCCAGTAATTAGATTATGCTGTGTCTGGGTGTTCATTTCTTTGACTTGATCACCTTTGGGTTTAATGAGCCTTTGAATCTGTAGGTTTGTGTCTTTTTGCCAAACTGAGACAGTTTTCAGTCATTAGGATTTCAAATGCTTTTTCCTCTCTGTGATCTTTCTGGAGCTTTCCAACCTTGCCTTTTCAGCCCTTGGGCCGGAAAGCTGTTGTTTTGCAGGGACTCCGCTTACCTCCAGGACCAAAAGGTGAGAGGGCCGATGGAGATAAAAGGGGTTTCCCCACCCTTGAGACAGCAGCTCTTATTGGGGTGCAGAGTCTGGCTCCTGCAGGTCCCCATCACTCCTGCTCTTGTCACCACCACTTGGGTTTGAGGCTGGTACTAGAAAATGTGGCGGGCGGGCACACTAAGCAACTTCTCCTACTTTTTTTTGACCATTCACTGTTTTCTTCCCCACTTTCTGACCACAGGGCTTCTGGAGATGCCTTCGTCCAGCCCTGATGCCCACTCATGGGTTTCAGATTTCGATGAATTCAGGCCAGCTGGGGCATACAGGAGGGAGGAAAAAATGGCGAGATAAGGCCATTTCGGTAGCACTCCGAATCCTGGTCTTTCTTCTCAAGCTTCTGGTAGACTACTTGCTTTTCAGAGCCCACAAAGAGCTGACCCATGCGTTCTATCCAGGTGTGTGACCACAGCCTGCTTCGCCTCGTCATAAGGCTGGCTTTGACTTTGGTGTTTAGCAAAGGGCTCCATCCCACAACCTTCATCCCCTATACCTTCCTCTCTTCTGTTAGTAGTGCACTGGTCACCTACTAAGGACCACAAGCTGCAGGCTAGAGAAATAACCCATCTTTAAGGTGTTTAGAGCACAGTTCCCACATGAGACACAGCTCCTGGATCTCACCCATGTCCTGGCTTTTCCCCCTCTGTACTTAGGCTCACAGATCTATGCGAAGTGAGTGGATTCTGTTACCTCCTTGAAAAAACAAGTCTGCATGTGAGCCTGAAACCATCCCCACATGTGAGCTCTGTGGGTGAGGCGCAGGGCTTCGGAGAGAGTCAGAGTTTTCAAACACACAGGTTTGTGGTTTCTGAAAGAACAAAAAGCAGAAAGCATAACATCTTGCAGGATTACTTTCTGCTGAAGACCAAGTGATGAGACATCTGAAAATAATCAAATAAGTGTCTTGTTTTCAGCCTGCAAATGACTTTGTGAAACTTTGGAAGGAAATTCTCCACTTAAGAGAAGAAAAAAAAAAAAACAAGAAAAATGGAAATTGAGATCATGAGGAAGAACAAAGATGGGGAATTATGAGAGTGCTTTGAATTGTTAATAGCATTTGTATTTGTAAAAATGAATCTAAAAACCTGGAAGTGGCCTAATCACTTTAAATCACCTTACATAGCACATACCCAAAACCCTGATAACCTCCAGCTTCAGTTGCTTATGACCATTTTCTGGAGCATTCCAAAGACCTGAAGTTGCCACACAATGCGCAGAACTCTGGATTCAAAATTATTGAAGACTTTGATATTTTTTTTCCTTATAAGCTCTTATATTTGGAAAGAAGTCAAGGTACAGTCTAACCCCAGAGGATCACAAGATATTGAACTTTTTTTTTTTTAATGTTATCAGCCAAGAAAACAGAAATTGAACTGAACATTATAATGAGGAAAGTAAAGAAGGGCAAAGAAAAGGCTGAAGGTGGCGTGTATAAAAGACAAAAGTTGAAGGAGAGGGTTCACCTCAGGAGGAAAAGTTCTGCTGGTCGAGGTAAGTCCCAGGAAGGCAGGTTGATGAAGATAATGGGAGGCAAATGAAATTCAACGTCATCAAAAAACCCGGGCTCAGGTAAGGAGAGACTGGAGCAAAGAGAAACTTCCCCGGGGCTGCGGTGGTTAAGGGTGACTTCGTGTTCCTATAGCATTTCATTAATCTACAAGTCAAGTGTTGCTAATATCCAGCGTGGATGACAGGCAGTTGTACTTTGTGAATTTCTGGTTTCTAATGATGCGTTTGAGCTTTATTTTTTACAGCTGTCCTTGTCTTAATCCTGTACTTTTTTCCCCCTCCCCTCCGGGGTTTAATGGTTTCTAGTTCTATATCGGCATTTTAAGCCGCATGCCGCCCATCAGGCCACACGCGGCTTCCAAAGGTTATGGCGTTTGGGTCGCCATGAGTGCTCCGGAAGGACGAGTGCTCCGGTGAACAGCACAGCAAACCCTCTCGTAGGATGGGAATGCGCCAGCGCAGGACCAGGGCGCACGCTAGGAATCGAACCAAATGCCTTTTGCAAACAGCAGCTCAATGAGGATTCCTGCCATGAGGCAAAATGCTTGGAAAGTTACTATGCACTGGCATCACTGGGTTTGGGGTCAGCATGCTGAAACCGGGACTCATTATGATCCTACCATGCCAACTTGGTGCAATTAGCCGAACATGATAATTTCCCGAAGCCATATGTTGATCTTTAGGGGAGGAGAGGCTTCGGATGCCTGATGGCTCTGAGCTCTGACTGGCATGTCCCAGCTTCGAGCACATTTCCGTAAATCAGGGTAACGGCAGGCACACAGCAATCAAAGGTGAGGTAGGAGAGCCGGCCCGGATAGAGGCAGGAAACAGAGCAGGGCTGTGTACTTGTTGACTCTTGCAGGGACTTGGTTTTCTTCTTCTTCTTCTTCTTCTTCTTCTTCTTTTTCCCAAGGAAGGTTTCAGAGAAAGGTCAAGGGAGCACCACCGTGTGCAAGGCTGTTCCTTCCTCCCCCCCCCACCAAAATAAAATCAATGGAAGGACCTAGAACACAATAAGTTATGTTCCAGGGCTTTGTGGCCTGTATTCTCATTGGAGACCTATCAATGTGAACTAGCACTGTTGGGAAATCTCTTCAGCTAGCCCTGTTAATCAATACCTCTGTTCATTATATGTCTCTGATGAATACGGGTAATGATTGGGTGCCCGAGAGTCAGGTGACTAAAAATAACTGTGCCTCACTGAAGGTCGATAGATGTCCCCCCCAGTACTACTGCAGGCAATTCAATATTCGCTGCCGCCCCTCCCGAGTGCCCACCGATGCGCTCCTCTCTGGTCTTCATTGATAGATCAGCTCTGTCCTCAGAGCAGCTTTATTAAATTAGTAGCACTTAATCTACGGTCATATTGTCAACTGACTGCGGGGCAACCTCACGAGAGCCACTGGCCGCGACCCAGGCAGTTTTGATTAGCTTTGTGCCAAGAACTGTCTTCACGGGTGCCTCTTTGCTAAACAGGAGGATTTCCACCATTTAGTAACGTTTAAGACAATTTTTTTTTTTTTTTAAGAAGAAGGAGCTGTTTGAGGGAGAATTCTTGCCAATTACAGACGTGTTATGACAGATGAAAAGATCGTAATTACGCTTGGATTCCCTGCAGGAGTGCGTTAATACATCCGTGACATTTAATAACCACATGCGTCAACGGAGGTTGACTTCTCCAAAGTTGTTTAACCTACCGTTTCTTTGCCCTTACCCCCAAACCCAGCTAGGGGTGCTCAGAGGAAATCGAGGAGGGAGACCCCTCAGGGCTCGCTGGCTGGCAGCCTTACTGCCCTGGGAGGGCCCCTCAGTCCGTGGCATCCGAGGCCGGCTGGACAGTTCCTCGCTGTGGGCCTGATGACAGCCTGTCCCGCCCCTTGCTGGCCAGAGGCCCAGGGCCCGGGCTGCCGCGGAGTCGGGGTAGCTCATTTCCCTGGTGATGCGCCGGACGAACTTGGTGCAGTGAGTGCCACAAGCTGGGGAGATGGGCAAGTCCAGCGCTAGGGATGGAGAACAGAAAAATGCCAGCTTGGAAAGGAGACTGCAGGAAAAGTTAGTCTGGGATAGCCACCTTTTTTTTTTTTTTTAAAGATTTTATTTATTTATTTGAGAGAGAATGAGAGATAGAGAGCACGAGAGGGAAGAGGGACAGAGGGAGAAGCAGACTCCCTGCTGAGCAGGGAGCCCGATGTGGGACTCGATCCTGGGACTCCAGGATCATGACCTGAGCCGAAGGCAGTCGCTTAACCAACTGAGCCACCCAGGCGCCCATGGGGTAGCCACCTTTTTAGCTAAGAGGTGGGGGTGATAGTAAACAATGCTGAGTCAAAAGCACCTTCTATATGCTTCTTCCCCTTGTCCCTCAAGTAGGATGACAGGAGGAGGAAATGTCACTGATTAGGACAGCTGTCCTTCTGCTAGTTTTATTTCTAGATTATAACAAGCACAGGCTGCAGAAAACCACGGCCCAGGGAATATAAACTGAAACACAAGCATTTATTCTGAAAACAAAATATATAGTCATCATCCTGTTGGCTACGGTCCACAAATTTCAAAGGGCAGGGGAGGGAAGACAATGTATTTGTAGACAGTTAAGTGGCAAAGATACCTAAGTTCTTCCTTTGGTCTTTCTTTCCTAAAAAGAGCTTGGGCAAAGGGCTTTGTGTGTGTTGCCGGGGGGGGGGGGGGAGCAGGAATTCTGGAGAGACACAGAAAAGTCATCCCTCAAAGGATGGCTTTGGTGAGGAAGACTCTGAGCAATGTCTGCTGGGCTCTGTCGGGACTGGCTAGAATTTTCATAGCTCTGACTCAGCTTCGCCATCTGAGCAAGAGACGGGTTTGATCTTCCTAAGGAGAGTATTCAGTAATACCAGGATTCAGTCCAAACAGGAGACTGACTCTGAGTTATACAACAAGTGTGCTTCAATAGGGGGAATTGCCGTGTGAGCTGAAGTGTTACTAAGTGTATTTTGTAAAGGTCTATCGGAGTTGGTTGAGTTTCTTCAAATCAAGAAGGGAAGAAGAGGTCAGTGACTGATAAATCTTTAATATAAAAATTGTACAAGAATTCTGATACAAATTACAAGAGGTATTTGGACAAAATATGAATAAAATTCCATTTACATCCCCAAACCCTTATGCATTTTATGCAAAAGACATACTGTAGACAGTTATAGTACAGAAAATACAACAAAGGAAATAGCAAATAAAAAACTTTTAATTCCCTTAGACTACTAATCAAAACAAACCAAAAAGCAAAACAAAACAAAACAGAAACAAAACCCTTGTTCAAGGTAATACAGTATTTCTGAAGCTACCGACGTCACGAGTATTACATGGGGGGATGCAAGCCGTCCCCGTCCCTTGGTGCAGCTACCGAGTGGAGCGCAGACTTTGGCTCTGCGACAGGCTTTAGCAGAAGAGACTGGTTTGACGCAGATGAGAACAACACAAACAAAAAGAAAAGTCCAGACCCCCCCCAGACTCTGGGGGAGGGAGAGGACCTATCTTGGTGAAAATTCCTTTTCCTCAAGATATTTCAATTCCCTTTGACCACTTTTGCTGTCAAATATGCAGGTCGAGTCAAATGTTTTTGTTATCGAGACACACCGGTGGGCTTGAGGTGGATTAGAAAGTTATGTGTTCTCCCAACTGTGTGAAGGATCTTGCTAGTTCTGGAAGGACTAGCCCCTGATCTGGAGGGGAGAACAGAGAGCTTTCCTTCCCAGAGCCTCAGCTTGCCTCCAGCTTTGAGGAAGGGCCCAGGTGGCCTCAAACCAAAGTCTCCTTTTGGTTCCTTGACCTTCCTTGACCCTCTGACCTCCGCGTACCCACATTTAGCTCTCCTGTACTTTGTTTTTTACCGGCACTAGTAGGAAAATGGTAAGATTTCTCTGCAGGGCCGCTGAACCAAAGTTTGCACAGGCAAGAGAGTGCACCATATATTATAAATCTTAGATAGTCATATCAGGTTAATACATAATACTAGAACATCTCATTCGCTTAATTCATGTTATGTAAACCCTGGACAGGGTAGAACACACACATGTTTCCGAAGTGATCAAAATCAGGACGAAGGAGGGAGTGTTCTACCTTCTTGCTTCAGAAAAGAATTTTTTTTTAAGGAGTAGGTGAGATCAGAAGGAGAGCAAAGGGCAGGAGTGGAAGGGTAACGGGAAAGTGGGGGAGAGTAAGATAGGCAGTGAGAGGAATGGATTACTCTGTACAGAGACATGCAAAAACGCTCCAAATTGAGTACTAGATGAAAAAACAAAAAACAAAAAACACACAAAAAAAACCCACAAAAAACAATCAACCTTGGTTTATACATCTCAAGTGAACCTATTAACTCAGCACATTGTCTGGGAGTTCAGGAGCATCCTACCTCGGGAACCAATGCTTCTCCCGGCTACCGCACTGAGTCTCACCGGGCGGGGAAGCTTTGTGTCCTAGCCCGGTAAAGGCAGGCAGGCGGCTCACCTTGCACGGGGACTACCCAGAGGCCTGGGGTTTTCTCCCCCCTCTTTTGGAAAACACTTGCAGGACCAGGTGAGAGGGGCTCTCCCACATAGCCAGGGGCTCCTCAGAGTCACCTGTCAATCCTCGCGTTCCGCAACAGAAGTGCGCGGAGCCCGGTAATGATGGATTGATTCGCTATCTTCGTTGTGCATTGTTTCAACATCACATTTGGCAACAGGAAGCCTTATAAAGTCTTGGTATAGCACTTAGATACTCTCTCTCTTCAAGAAATATATTTTTATACTATCTACTTCTCTCCATTTTTGTTAAAATACCTCTTTCTCCTCTTCCTCCCCTTCAAAGATTTTTTTTAAATGAAACTTAAAAAAAAAAACATTAGAAATGTCCTCAAGCATCCCTGTTATTTCAAGGGGGAAAGCTAATATTAGTTAGCAGATTCTGTGCAATTTTGGCAACTGAGTTTTTAATTCATTTAAGATTTTATTAATATGTTTGATAAATGATTGTAATATATACATACTGGGGGAACTTAAACAACATCAAGCCAACTGCTTTTTCTCTGACCCCAAGAATCCTCGCTCAAAGTGCTTTTCTTCCCAGTCCTCAGACAGGCTAATGAAATTATTTCGCACAAATTTGTCAACAAAGACCTGTTAAGCTTTCTATGTCTAAGTCTCCTGCTTTTCTCTCTCCAAAAGTCCACATCAAAGATGACACCTGCATGCATCGCATTTGTTTGACAAATACATTTGCCATGTGACTGTTCACAGCGGGTGGTGGGGGGTGTCAGCAACTTCTGTCACACCTGCTACCAGACGGAGAGCGGGGAGGAGGCACGGAGTCCCCTGGCTCCTTGGAGAGGACGTACAAATCGATCTTGCGCTTCACTTAGTCACTACCTAGCCACTTTCCAACCATTATCGAGCAGTTCAAAACAGTTCACTAAACAGTAACAGCAACCACTACTTACACGTAATTCGGACTCAAGGTATTTTGGAATACAACATTTTCGTGTGTTCCTCCTTTGTACCTTTTGTCCCCACGTCACTTGTCACTTGAGTCTGTAAAGCTCACTATACTTGTAGTTATCAAAATTCTCCCAAAGTGGAGAATTTACCTTTTACATATAGGGTAGTTCCTGTTTTAGTGATTAAAGTAAAAAGTCCCATCACCTCCCCTGCCCCCCTCCCCCCACCCCCCGCTTTTTTTTAGATTGTCAGTCCAGTCTCACAAAATCAAGTTAAGCTGTCGTGTTACACTATGGATTCCGAGGTGGTCATTTCAAGGTACTTGCTTACCACCATGCACAACCAGTTTGTCTCCAACATACACACTTTTGGAAGGGAAAGGAAAATATCGTAATGCTTTTTCCAGAATATGGGGTGATCTAATTCTGCTCTGCCACTGACTTGTGGGAAACTTTGCTCCAGCTATGGGGGGGGGCACACCCAGTACTCCTTAAATGAGTGGGCATGGAATTGCAGTACTTGTTTCTAAAGACACAAAGAATGCTGTCACAGGGTCTCTCTGCTGACCCTTTATTTAAGAAGTCATCTTGTTACTGTCCACTTAATAGCTGGAGAGGGCATCAGAGAGGCAGCCTTGGGCTTACCAAAGACGCAGCTTAGTAAGGGTGTGTGTGTGTGTGTGTGTGTGTGTGTGTGTGTGCGTGTGTGTGTGTGTGCGCGTGCACGAGCACTTGTATGTTGGGAGGGGAGGGAGAGAGGGAGGGGGAAGGAAAGAAAGGGAGAATTTTGACTGTGTGTGTACATCAGGGAACTCAGTGGGAAAGCTGAGCCCTTGTACTCCATTTCCCCTTCACAAGGGATAAACAGGCAATTACGCATCCTTTTATATTTGATGGCCAAGTGCTGAACTGGAAAGCGCACTATTAGTTTGTGTCCCTTCAGGGCCAGGGCAATAAGTAGCCAGGAGAGCTGGGGCTGAAGCAGAGAGGGTGTTGTCTGCTGTTAGTGTGACAGTCTTGTCAGCAGCATTCACATTACTGGAAGGTAATAAAGTGACAAGTAAGTTATTAGAAAGATATGAGGTGAAATTGAACTGAAGCTTCTCGCTGCTCAGCCCCAGCTTTTTCCTTTCCTCTTTTGTAATGGTCCACTATTTGTTACAAACTGAGCCTTGTCTTGATACTCTATATAGAAAAGATTTTTTTTTTGCAGTAAAGGTCAAATGAATTTACGATAACACTTTAGAAAAGAATAAGGATGTTTTATAACAATAGAATGTTGCTTCAAAAAATATATATAGCATTATAATGAACAATAATGCAGATCCAATTTGATGTACTTGTAAAAATGCTCCTTTAAAAAAAAAAAACCTTTATTAGGCACTTGGAGTTTTTAACAAATGCCCAAAGACAGTATCTGATGTCCAGTTATTGCCACATGACCACAAACATCATCTCGGGCATGATGTGGAAAGAAGGGGGATGATGGAAGGACACAAGGAAGGGTGGGTGTTTGGGCCAGAGTGATGTAGACTAATTCAGCTGTCAGTTTTACAGCTGGGTTTATAGACACTAATTGCAAGTTACCATATATGGGGAGCAACTCTCCAACTACAGGGAATAGGGAAATGAGTCGGAGACACATCAGATATGGTCGTAATTCTAACACGAGGAAGACTGCCACATGGTTTAGCTTTGAGGGGAAACATGAAAACAGAAAAGTTACTTTTATGCTTCACAGGAAGGTAAATGAGCTCACATTTTGATCAAGAAGTCTTTGGCCAAGTGGCATTACAATCATGGCTACAGGGGCAAGCAAAAGTCATGATGGAGAAAATACATTTAAGAGCTCAGTTTGACCACCAGCCTTTTCTATAACCTAGGTGACCCATCACATCTCTTTGCTTCCCTAAGGGACTCCAGCATCACTTCCCACCCACAAAACAAAAAACAAAAAACCCCCACAACTGTCCTTGTTGGCTCTTCTGACCCGTTAAGGAACCTGTTATTCCACACAGTTGTCTTTGCTTTCTCCTGTTCCTCAGACTGGAGTGCCATGGGGCACCTGGTCATAGGGAGCTCTTCGGGGCGGTGCATCATTATGCTCTCGCCCACTGCTAGGCACAATTGTACCAGACCTTTCTTTTGCACAAACACTTCAGGTTCATTCACTATTTTCTTTTCTAGCTACCCCAGACCGGGGCAGGTACCAATCCCCTACTTAGTATCCCTTGCATTGCTTTTGGAAAAACTCATTCCCTCCAGTCTTTTTGGCATTTGCCTTTTATTGCCCTCCTTACACATTTAGACCCTTCCCATTAAAAGACAAAGCATGGGAGGGAGAAGCAACATCCTCTAATTTAAATGTTCCAAGTTTTTAAAGAATGAAATTTATTGTAATTGTTTAAAAGTTAAGGAGTGTGTCCAGGGGATAAAAGAAAGTTTCTTCTGGATGATTTGTTTCTTTATGATAGCAGATGTAGTGTGTCTTATTACAGCTGAGTTTTATTTACTCTGTTAGTCAATCCAATCCAACACTAACAGACCGAGTACAAGTTAGGACTGCTCAGGTCAACTGTTAGCAGTTAGCAGCATGTCCACCCCACTCTGGTTACTGGCTTCTTTATGTTTTAATTGCCAGTGGCCCCCATTCTCATTTGCTTGGTACACATCTGGGGTGTGTACGTAGGGAGGGGAACAAAAGGTCACTTTTTATTTGGGGGGAAGCTAATGCTTGGTTTCTCCTGAGTAAAACGGGGAGAATGCCTCTGAAACAACAGCTTATTCTTAGTATAGTCAAAGGTTTGTTTGTTGTTGTTTTTTTTTTTTTTTGAGAGCAATGTATACACTAACAGGGCTGTTAACCAGTTAAGTGTCTTTCTCCTCTTACTGGAAGGACCTGGAAATCCATGACCAAAGAAATCACACTACAAGGACAGTGGCACCATTGTGCTAAAAACATTTGCAAAAAAGATGTTTGTCATGTTGAGAAGCAAAACATTAATACCTTCAAACCTTTAAAAGGCATCAGGCTGAACTGGACAGCTAGACTAAGATCTAAGATGCGTTACATTGCATTGACTTATCTCAATACAATTAATAGCAGAACAAAGAATGTCAAGCTTTTTAATCACATTTTTTTAAAACCAAATTATCATCTATCCTTTCCCTTGCTCTTTGTCGTCCCCCTCCAGCAGCATGCAGATATTCTCTAAAGCAGACTAAGCCTTTCTGATATGTACAAAAACATAGTTTAAAATGATCAAAACAGTAAGTTTCAACATCAGCTAGTGAACATGCACATTAATAATACTGCCTCATTTTCTACCTGTGACAAAACTGTGGTTAAAATCAATCAAATGCGAAAAAGCTGCTTAGATGAAAATCTGCATCGCTATTAATTTTCAGCAGCACAGAATGGATGCAGCCCAAGAGAAACTGTTACACAATAGAAAACTCCTATGAAAAAAAACAAAGGAGTAGAAATGGACAAAGACGAAGGGCCCAATGATTAAAATGCTGGTCTCTTTTTCCTTCCCGTTTGCAAATAAGCCTTGGGATCACCGTCCTAACTAGATTTACAGTTAAGTCAAAACACTGCACTCAGGCACACACCCAAGAACAAGCAACACTTTGGGACAGGAAGCACAGTGCATTTCATAACGTTACACTTTATGTACCACTTCGCTTCCATCCACTCCCCCGGTCCCTTTTTAAGCAAACAGGCTTTATACTGGAAGGTGTTATTCACCCATTTAGAAGTCCACCATAACATTTGGGCACTTGAGGCACAAAAGTAGTAGCAAATAGGGGAGACACTTAAAAAAGGAGCCAGTTGTCCAGGACTCACAGCCATTTCTCTGACAAATCTCAGGCGAACACATTCATGTTTCTGAGCAAGGGCAATTCTACCTTGAGAATCTCATTGCTTCTGGACTGTTCTTCTAACTGGCTATTCACATTAGCCCAGTTTGTGGCAAGTAACAAACATTTGTTCTAAGCCCAGTTCATTTGCTGATGTGACCTGCTGACAGCTATGTAATTCACTCACTAGGGCTATTTGACCTTTCAGTTGACATTAAATTAAACAGACTAAACATTGATTCTGTACAAGATGAGTTCTAATATCTCAACCAAGAGTGTAACTTTTTAAATATCACTGAAATAAAAATGTGTTATTTTCATAAAACTAGGTGTAATTCCATCTATCACAATCCAAAAGCCAGTGTTTCCCTAATCTTTTGTTGAGATACTAAAAAATATTTTTTCCACCCTTTTTGACTCGAATCTTCTGGTAGTGGGCCAACAGCGCAACACAGAGAACGCTAAGAGGACCAAAAGGTTTGCAAACAAACTTTCATTATTCTAGTTCAATTTTTCACAAACATACTGTACATAGTCTTATATGGTATAAAACAAAGGAAAACATCTCTGTCTATTCAATTTAACACAACACCAAAATAAAGCAATTAAGACTTTGGGGAATTCAAAGGTACAAGAAAACAAAAATGGTTATTACTAATTCCTCAGCTTTTTACCGTAAACATTTGTCATTTAACATAGTGTTTGATATGGTTTCTTTTGTACTGTGAATACTTTTGGTCTTTCCTCACTGGCGAACAAATGAATTAAACGAGCCCCATAGCATCCTCTGAAGGAGATGAAAAGATGAAGCTTCTAGACAAGTCTAGCTTATCTTTAAGAATCTATTGTTTCTGAAATTTTTACAAATAAAAATACTGAATCCTCAACTAATGATGCTTATTTTTGGAAACAATAAATACTGTGAGGTACAATAAATCCTACAGGAATAACAACAACAACAGAAACATATTAACAGTTTCCTTTGGCAAATTTAACGGAAGTGAATGCTGATGTGAACATAGAAAAAATAATTACAAAACATATGAAAAATGGAAACAACATGCAAAGTTCAAACAAAGGGGGTATTTCTAACTTTGAGACCGATGAGAGAAATGTTTGAGGCCATTAAATGCAGAAAAGAAATACATTCTCTTTAAATTATTGTGTACTGTTAAGACAAAATATTCCTTGTTTATCTGTCTTTCCCCCCTCCACTTAAAAAAAAAAAAAAAGAAAAAAACAGACAACAAAACACAGTCTGCAATGCACGTCCTAATGGTTTTGGCTGCAGACTGAACTTGAGTAAATATCATCATTTAGTCAGTATGTTGTGGTAGCTGAGGGCTGCCCATGTGGTTAACCAGCTCAGGCAACATGTGTAAACATCGGAAACAAAACAAAACAAAAACAAAAAAGGTTTGGAGAATCGTCTCCCTCTTTTTCTCACTCTCAATTGCTTGGTTTCAGGCTTGCTTTCATTTCTCTCTGACAAATCATGTGGGGAAACACAAAACACTCAACAGTGAGAGATCCTATTTTAAACCCCCCTTCGTCTGGCTTTTCAGAAAGGAGTGTTGCTCAATTCAAGTTCAGCACATGTTTTCAAAGCTTCCAAGTACTGCCGCTGTGAAATGTCTTTTGATTTTGTCTATCAAACAGGCCTGAATCATAGGACTACTGCAGAACTTGCAACAAATTAGACAGCCATACAACAGACCAACCCAGTGCAGACTTCTTTCTTTCTTTTTAAAGGAGAAGGGTTAGGTCCTTGGAAATGAGTGTTCAACACTTTTACTATATTCAGCTTTGTTCCATAGTGAGTAATTTGGGCTTTTGTATCCTGAAATATTATCCTGCCTCTGAAGAGTAAATGCCTTGGCTGTTTCACACCATGTAATTGTGTTTTCCTTTTATGGAACTTAACATATAAGCAAAGAAGGATGCAATGTTGATTCTAATAACATTCGGCACTTGAAAGAATCACCAAGTGTTCTTTTTTTAAAGCGGTTTTCTGGTGGCCGACAAATTGGCCTGTGGTTATGTTGAGTGACTAATTGTATTTTCTTTTCTGGAAACTTGTGCAAAGTTGGCAGTTTTGTGTTAACACTAATACTTTTGTTTGGCATTTGTGCCCTATACTGACCAGACCATTTTTATACAAGTGAATTTTTTTAAAAAGACACTTACTTGAAGTGTGGCAATAGTTTAAGGATAAAAAAGAAGCATGGATATTACACATCCCCTTGTAGTGTATGAAAAAAAGTGCATGACTGGATTTATGTACTAGTACAGGACATTTTAAAAAATCCGATCTGTGCTGTAAAGCATGCCAGCACCTCTTTATCACTATATCTAGCAGGTAGTAAAAACAAGACCATGTTTTTTTTTTTTTTTAAAAATGTGCATTAATGCTAACATAAATGAATAGAGCTAGCCAGCAAACTATTTTTCTCCTGCATATCTAACAGCTGGATGTAACTGTAAAAATTAAACAAAAGAGTTAAACAACCATCAATACAATTGCTTTACATCATTGGCCTCTCAAGGCTAAATATTTACAGGTGAATCTGCCATGCTTTAATTGAAGATTCTCTCAAAACCTTAAAGTTCACAAAAGACAACTATAAGAAGTTCCTTTTTTGTTTCTTTTTTCTTTTTTTTCCCTTTATTTTTTTTTTTTGCAGGCAACAGTCATGGATACAACAAATTGTCCCTCTGGAGAGGACCAAGAATTCTTATTCTTTCAGAATTTGGGCTAGTTGCACACTTTGTGTGTGTATGTGTGTGTGTATGTGTGTTTTAAGGGTACTTTGTTTTCACCCCCAAATTAAAGATCCCATCCCTTTCCCAAAACTATAAAGGAAAAAGAAAACAATTTCAAAAGCACCTAGTGTTTATCTTTTTATACCTAAAGAAAAGATGTCTGTGTGTGTATATATATATGTAGACCCAGAGGCGTACATATGTACACACACACCCCACCCCCCAAGTACACAAGCACACACTGACTATGGCAGTTCAGATATGTAGGCCATCTGGTGAGAGCTGGCATTTGTAATGTCCGTTCTGAGACTAATCGACGGAAGTGAAGGGAATGTTTTTGTGGAGATTAGGGTTCTGACTGTGCCGGTTTCGGCTTCGCACAGAGGAAAACATCATATTGCAACCAGGGACTTTGCACTTGTGCATTTCTCGCAAATGCACAGTTTTGTAGTGCACTCTCAGAGTCCCCTTGTTGCTGTACATTTTGTGGCAAATGTTGCACATGATCCCACCATTGCTCCCGGACAAGCTGTTGAACATCAGAGATCCTGGAACTTCGGCCCCTAGACTGCCAGGGAGGGCAGGAGCCTCGGCCTTGTGTGCTGACTCCCCACTGTCACTCGCCCCGTCAATGTCGTCGAGAAGAATGCCCTCGTCGCTGCCTGCGTCGGATTCTCGGGAGGAATGGATGCTGCTGCTGGACTGGAGGCTGGAGGTGGTGCTCAGGTCAAGGACCATGTAGTCCTCCGCCATGCCTCTCCCGTACCCATTCAGGTGGGAGTCTTCAGTCCCTGCAGGAGAGGAGGCGTCTTCCCTGACATCGAGCCCCAAGGGGTGCTGGGCACCATAGATCTTCATCAAAAATTCATCCCGGAGGTCCTTGCTAAGGGAGGGCTGCGCTGAGTCCAGGCCCATGTCATCGAGTTCTTTGGTCAACAGTTTGCGATGCAGGTTTATGTTGGCACTGTGTCTAGGAAAACAAGAGGGAAGGGGGGGGAGGTGTACGGGGAGTGGGGAGGGGTGAGAAAAAGGAGAACATTTTAAAATTGATTCAGCTTCCACCAGGCATCAAATAAGCACATTCACTGCTAATTGCACCATTATAAAAGCAAACATTGCCCTACATCCTCAGGATTTGGGAATAAGTGGTGGTGGGGAGTGCAAACAAGGGGAGCTTTTCGTTAACATCATTTTTATAAGAGTAAAATTCCTCAATGGTAGAATGAATGCAAACCCATGCACCTTTTTCTCAATGATATTGTTAGCTCTACTAGGTAGCAGCATCAGCTGCACAGAATCTCACAGCAGAGATGTCAGAATATATATTAAATAGGATCAAAGAATGGAAACTTGCTGCTTGCCTAAACTGAATACTTTGAATTTACACCTAAAAAAAAAAAAGCCCTTTTTTTTGCCTACAGCGCTTCATTAGGAGGCATAAAAAAGATCAATTTTTAAAAAAGTAAATGGTCTAGATAATTTCAGTTTAACTTTAAAACATAATGACATCTTCCCCCTTGCCTTTCTATACTTCATGTTCTAGGAAGGAAAAAATTTAGTTTTATAGATTAGCAATTTGAAATAGGGTTACAGACTGTATCATAAATCCCTTTCCTCAGAATAATTTGGGATCTCAACTAATCTACTAGTAAACTACACGTCATTTTCAGAAGCTGCTGCATTTTAGAGTTGAAAATGCTTTTATCGAATAATTCAACTTTTAAAATTTAATCCTTTAAAACAAAGCCTGAAAAATAGAAATTGTTTTTTAAAATAAAATCCACCCACCCTTTAAAAAAATCACACTGAACAACAGAAAAAACCCAAAAGGGACAAAAAAGAAAACACACAATACCCCCAAAATCAAGCACAATATATGGTCCCCCTTTTTTAACAATGTACTTCTTAGACAAGCAAAACTTTTACTCTAAGTGCTTTGCTTGTGTTTAAAAAAAAAAAAGATAGGATTTGTCCCACAGCATCCCATAGGGATGTCATGATTTACAAAGCCTAATATGTTATTATCTATCTGAAAACATTGCCTTTGTATTTACATCCCCCATTTATTTTTAAAGTGCCCTTGGGCATATACCTCTCTCCACCTGCAAAGGCTCACATGTTTGACAAGTACCTAAATTGAAGGCTACCCTTCCAAAAAATAAACCAATAAATAAATACACAGATACATAAAAGCTTCTCGATAATGGCAGAAGCTCTACATCTTGAAAAAGTAATTGTGATAATAGAAATAACCTAGAATGGCCAGTATAACATTCAACAGACCTCCTGATTATAATTAAAACGTATGGAAGACCAAAATGAGTCACTCCATTTGGTGACAAGCATGGCTAATTTCTTAGAGATGGTTGAGAGGTATGTGCCTCAGAGACAAGAAAGGTAGGAAAGACTTCTCCACCTTTCCACACAAGACAATATATAGCACTCCGGGTGTTAAGGGGCAGAGGGGAGCAGCCCTCTCCACACTGCACTTAGGAAGGCTGAGCTTACCTTGTGATAATAAGATCAGCTTTCTAATCTTTTGCTAAATCGATCACAAAAGAAAGCAAGAATGAGAGAGACAGAGAGAGAGAAAGAGAGAGAAAGAGAGAGAGAGAGAAAACAAATTCACATTCTAGACATCTGGTTTAAAAAAAGTTAAACAATAAAATAGGGATTTAAAATGTTCTGATCACAAAATCATTTTCTGTCATAAGCGATCACCTCATATGCTGTCTTGATGATTTTCAGATCAGCTGTATAATCTAAAAATCGTAAATCGAATTAAGATAAACCAAGTTCACAGCATCATTATCATCCATAAATGAGTTCCACACAGATGCATGCAGGGTGCAAGTATGTGAGTGATAAACAGAAGTTGTCCCCACAGTCCCTGCCCTGACACTGGTGTTCCCTGTTTCCTTGGCATCAGATGGCAGATGACTCCAAGTGCAGGTTGCAAAGCACAGTGCAGTCAATGCCTACTGCGCGGTCTCCACCCTGACATGCGGGTATGACGCCCCCAGAGTTATTAGAAGAACATGGAAACAGAGTTACACTGAGTACTCTTACTCTATTGATAAAACAATCTGCCAACCGTAAGTAGCCCACGAAATCCTACCCCTCTGTTTATTATTTTTAACACCCTCCCCACTTTCTTAATTTCACAAGCACACATTTTGTGATGACTGTAATCTAGAACCCTGTTGCTACTCACACATCTGCAGTTACCACTTCCTAGATACACTGCTGAGAAAATAGACACATAGCAGTCACATCAAGACACACTGAATAAGGAAGAATAAATTAACATTGGCAAAAGGACACACTGATCACCCAGATGGACACTTCTTTCCTAAGATGACTTGTGAAATAACACATCTCTACTGATATGTTACCAGGAAGAGATGTTTCTCTTCATTTCTCACTTACAGCAACAGAAATCTGTAATCTAATTAGATGATGTACCAGCCCTCAATATCTGTCAACCAAACGATGTGCAGAAATGTGTAGACCAGCTCTGGCACTCTGTTCAACAGTGTCCCTTTTCCGCTGTCAGCAGTACTGTTGGCCTCTGCTAATATAATTACATTGACTTTTATTCAATTAAGTGCCATCCCTTGCTTTAAAAAAAAAAGGCTATTTTATCAATTGATTCAGGTGTAATGCAATAATAAAGATGAACTCATGGCAGTGCATTAGCTCTGCTGTTCATAACTTCAGTACAAGGGCTCATTCATGGTAGTCGATTTCCATTATGCAACCACAGTTCAAGAGAATTGATTCTTTTATGCTCATTTCTTAATCTATTTCATTTTTGTTTAATAATCTTCCTAAATACCATATGCAAAACACTTGAAGTGGGGATGGGAAAGTCTGCCCGTTTACCCACATGGTAGCAGGCTTGGGAGATTTTCTAACACTCACACAGTAATGTTGGGGTGGTAAGAGGAAAAGCGAGAGCAGCAGAGAAAGAAGAAAGACAGATTTCTTTAGAGAGTACTGATCCTGCTCCTCAAGAGGTTAGGTTCAGCCTCTACAGAGCAGATAGAAGGCAGCACTTGATCTTAACAAAGACCTATTGTTGGACTCTGGAATCAGTCGATCTAAACCATTAATTGTCATAAAACACTGTCCTTCTGAGGAGATACAAAGAGAAGGAAGATGGAAGAGACACAGAAAGAACTCATGCCTACTGACCATCAGATGAAGAGAAGAGGACCCTAAAATGGGAGGAAGGCCAGAGAGTGTTGGAAATATGAGAAAGATCCTAGCAGAGGAAGCAGTGTGCAGATGTATGTAGTTAAGTGGAAGGAGGAATCTATGAAGGAACTCAATTTTGAGTTCTTCTGAGACAGAGACGGTTTTTCTAGAAATGGACTTACTACGAATATTTATCTCCAGAAGAGAGAGAGATAATCATTAGCAAAAATCTAGATTATATTCAAACTTATTATATAATACAAGATCAAAAACAGTACTAAGGCTCTTCCTGCTTGCTTCAATTAGGTAGGAAATGCCAATACGCAGATGTAAATTTCTCTCATGGAACAAAAAAATGGCTGGGATGGAGAGAGAAGATGAGTTCCTAGGCACAAAGGGTAAGGATCTGAATAGGAATCTGCTGTTTATGAGTACAGACAGTACTACTCACTAAGAGAGGAGTCCCAAATGTAGCCCCCAGATGGTCACTTTCAAGAACACAAACTAAACCTCATTCAACCTCCAGTCTCCTGCAGTAAAGTAGAATACTTTGCACATAGGAAATACTTGAAAGTACATTTACTCACCTTTAATCAATAATATGCAGGAGAAGCTTTTCCCAAAATACACTGTAGAAGAGAAAACAATGATCCCAAGACCAGAAGCATATAACAGAATACTTAAGAAAAGGCAGTGGTAATACAGCAAAGGGTAATTCTGACTCTATTAATACCCCAGTGTGGTACACAGAAATGCCATGTAAATTAAGACATGACATAGTCCTATAACTTGGGCTTGCTTGGAATTGCAACTGCTTCCTCTGAATCTCTGTACTATTTCCTACTCCCTCCACACTGTGAGTTTACAAAATGCCTTTTGAAAACTAAGATTATCCTAAAGAGCAAAAAGTAATGAAGCCTTGGGTAGGGGAGGTCATAAAAACAAACTTAACACTGAAATGCTGAGTGGAAGTACTCTAACTGGTCTGAAGTGGACCACCATTCTTTTTGTTTCTTTAATAAAAATTTTACTTATGTCAATTATATCTCAATTTAAAAAAAGAAAGAAAACTTTACTATGCAACCACAGAAGACACCAAATTCATCAAACACAGTTAAGTAAATGCATAAATACAAGCGAGAGAAAGTAAGAGAGAAAAACTAAGTCTTGCTGGGCATTTCTCTTCTTATGTTTCTCTTGTTCTAATGCCCAGTTCAACTTAATACAATGTTTGATGTTTTAACTTTGACTTTGATATATAGGGAAGGAACTTTTTTTTTTTATTTTAAAGAAAAAGTTCTATGTCCAAATTGGAAAATCAGAATGTAGTAGTCAAAACTGAATAGTGAATCAGACCATAGGTTACATGAGAAGTTCAACACTTAAATCTTAATTCTTTGTAAGTTTTGAACCATTCTAAACTTAGTGAAACAAAATACTTGGTAAATATTACAATATCTCAGGCAAAATAGAATTAAGGCTCCGTATTGGATTTTTATCTTTCTTTTCTTGCTTATCTCTGCCACTCAACACACACACACCCCTCAAATTACACTGTTCAGAATGATCAGTGATGTATACATACCATATATATGCTGTGTGTGTGTGTTGTATATTTATGTACGTATGCATATATGAGGATTATAAATTTATTTATAATCACTCTAGAAAAACCTAGATGATGCCAGATTTGAGTGTACTGTGGGATACTGAATCAGCAGCACTCCTGAACAGAAATGTACATCATCTATCCAAATCCACAGAATTGAAAAATTAAAACCTCTGCCCCTCATTAATTCTCTTCTTATCTGGATTGCTCTGACATTATCTATTGTATTTAACTCCTCAAAATTTTTGTATTAATGGTAGAAGGCTTACAGCTCTGCAAGTTAAATGACATTTTTGATAGTACACGTTTCTGTAAAACTAGCATTTGTTCTATAGGCTATTACTTAAAAACCCTCTCCAGAAGAGCTGAAAACCATCTCTAGCCCTCACACACACACACACACAAAAACCGAAAGTACAATTTTAGTGAATGCTCAAAAAAAAAACAAAAAACGAAAAGAAGTACATATGAAATGCAAGAAATAAAAGCTAAGCAAATTCTTACAAATTAAAACTATGAAATTCAGTCACTTCAATCTTTCAATATAAAACAAATCATCCATACTGGTCACGCAGACAGTTCCCTCTACATTCAAATTATTCACTTGAAGATAAGCTCCCACCAAACTCTTTAGGGGTTTAGCTAATTTACTGCACAGATACGGCACGTCTGTTGTAATAACAGGTAGGATGTATTGGGGTCGACCATTTATCAGAATTAGACTTCTTTTCTCAATTCACAGTGAATTATGCTGCCTACATGACTCCCCTCTCTCAGAGCCTACCATCCCCTCATGGCCCTTAATGTGGCAGGCAAACAAAATTGACAGTCTCATCTTGTCAACAAGGGGCGATTCTCCTGAGAAGCCATTTAACTTTGCCGAGGATGCAATGTATTAATGTGCATGTCCCAGCAATGTTAATCATCTTCAAGCTTCCGACCTAACTTTGACGTGAACGAAATCACCAAATTTGTTTACTAAATGAATCGTAATATGCTAATAAGAAAGCATGACATATATGGAAAAGCCAAACAGATGGTTTGTTTACTCCACTTTGCAACTTTATAAATGTTGTAATTCTGAAGATGTTAGTGAGAATTATTGGTTTGTTGGCAGAGGCAAACGTGTCTTTCGCATACTAAATCTGGTGCTACAGTTAGAAAACAATTTGTCATTGCTGTGGAATGCATAAAAAATGTTAATGTAGTAATGGCATTTGGGAAGGCAGATTGGTAGATGGAAAATGCGTATGCTGGATGCTCAGGTTAAGTGTGGGATTGATATCCAACAGCCCTGCTCCCTAACCATTTTACTTTTGAGTTGCATCTGACACATCGAGGCTTCTCCAGGGTGCTGATTAAATTCAATAGGTACCTGTTGCTTTGTAACCTGAGAGAAGTGCTACACTGTGAAGAGGGTTGTTTTCACAGCATTCAGAAATTTTCTCAATCAGGCAGCTCATCTGGTGCTCAGTTTACTACTATTGGTGGGTAAGAAAAAGGCCATAAACACTGGCGCCTTTTAAGGAATGAAACGAATCTGAGCTCTAATTTTGAGTTTTATTTTATTTTTTTAAAAGATTTTATTTATTTATTCATGAGAGACAGAGAGAGAGAGAGAGAGGCAGAGGGAGAAGCAGGCTCCCAAGGAGCAGGGAGCCTGATGTGGGACTCGATCCCAGGACCCTGGGATCATGACCTGAGCTGAAGGCAGACGCTTAACCATATGAGCCACTCAGGCGCCCAAATTTTGAGTTTTATATATATGTTTTTTACCCTGGATGAACTAACCCTCAAATCTTCCAACCCTTGTGTTATGGTCTGACTATAATAAAGAGCTTAGAAGACCTACGTCTAAAATAATAGGAATGCCTTTTTCTCTAGAAAAATTTCTGCCATTTAAAAAATAAGCATTGTTTTTTAATACGTACGTGAAACCTCTATTTCTTTCTGAGACCTTTTTCAAAGGAAATACTTCCTAAGACTAAATATTCAAATGTTTTACATCATTAAAATGGTTAATTTAAGATCTTTTAAAAAGATAAGATTAGGAATGTCTGAGTTCCCCAAGGGAAGGGACAGAATTTTGTAGACCATCAGTATTGTGGTTTAGCTATGGCCTTATCTGGAATTCTATATTAAAAATGAAACTACTTAAGATACATGAACAAAAAGAATGTGCAAAATCTAATTTATGTTTTTGGTTAAATGATGTCAAACGTACCCAAGAAAACTTCAGTTAACTCACCAGCAACGTACCTATGCTACTAAACATCTCAATTTTTAGAAACACTCTATTTTTGTGAAATAATTTTTACTTTTTATTCACATGAACATAGGGAAAGCAGAATTTTATATTAAAAAGGTAGTGATTTCTCTCAATATTATGAACCATTCCCCCCCAACTTCTTAGTCCTACATATCGAGACTACCACTAATCTTGTGGGATTTCCTTGTGGGATTTCCATACAGTGCTGAAATTTTTACCCATCTGCAAAAGAGAAATGAGAGAACAAAGGGATCTAAAGAAACCATGGAGTTCATCTTGCTGCCCACGGACCACTCTGGAGCAAGAAACATTAGCGGCTATCCCAGCCTGGCGCTTATATCTCATTTGAAACATCTCCTCATTCCTGACCAACAAAGAAAATTTCAATAAAGTACTTTTACTGGTTTAACAACAGTGAGCTCCTGGGATTGTCAAAGTGCTAAGCCTTTTCCAAGGAGAGAAAAAATCAGCAGCTCAAATATAATTAACCTTCTATTCTCAATGCAAACTGCCACGCACAGGAGCTCTGCAGTCTATTAGCAAAGTTAAAATGGCCAACAGGCAGAAGCAAAATTGGTCAAAAAGTTGGCTGCTGCTGTCATATTTTTGGAATTATGATTAATGGCACTAATAATGTGGATGATTACTGATATGTGTATCTCCAGCAGTTTATCATATTGCTCTGGCTGCCTACGTCCACAATAAACAGGATGCTATCATTTACCTCTTTATTGAAGGCAATCCTTCTCTTGAAGGAGCATATTCTAATTACTTCGTAATGTTTTATGTCTTAAACATTTTGCAGCTCTGGACCTTGCCAACTGCTTCATGTCTACCATTGATTAATTACTGAATGTTTAATCAAAATTTAGAATCTAATGTAGTCATTTATGAGCACACTGCAGTGCCAAAGTAGTTAGGCTTTGCTCCCAAGTTTGGAGAGTGTTGGGTTCAAAATCAAATCCCAGCTATGTATGAGGATCCAAGAATTTCACCTTGGGTGCTCTGAGGTTGCCAGTTCTCTCTCTGCTGATGAATGGAAGGTAATCTAGCTACAGGGTAAACAGCATCTTTACCTACCCTCTCCCTGCGGATTTCCCTATCCTCCTTCCCCAATTCCCTGATCAACAGAGCAGTGCCGTTGGCTGCTTCTGAGAACAAGAAGGTCCTCGTGAACACCCATCACAAGAACATAGATTTGAAGTGGTTAAACAAGTGAAAAATAATTTGCTGGGACAAATACATGAGTTTTTTTTTTAATGTGGGTTTTTTATGGTACTGTCATACAACCATTCACCGTTGAAGTTAAGTGTTTTTTTAATACCATTACTGAACTGCTGAAATGGATGCTAATATAGCTTGGAGTGCTAATGTCAAGTCCTGGTAATAAAAAAGACAGACTGCTGAATGAAATAATTTCAAGTAAAAAATAGAACAAAAGTGCTCTCTCTCTTGCTCTCCACTTTTATTGAATTGGGACTGACTGAGCCAATTGCTTTAGAAGTCTGTAAAACACAATTACTAGTGAGCGAACTGACCCACCAGTGCCCCCTTAGTGACAGAGGGGCTAAAAAGGCAGCAGAGCCAGAGCGGCCCCCCTCAGCTGGCCGTCAGACCAAGGAGGTTTCCTTCTGAACGTCTGTTGTGCTCATTGTCCTAATCTGTCTCCTTTTACTTACAAAATCTGGTTATTTCCCACCAATGTGGTAAAGTAACTTCATACGTTACTTTCCAAGATGAAGATGTCTGTTCTGGCAATGAAGGATGATCTGTCTTTTGATATTCTTATTTATGTGGATGTTTATGTATAAACACACATATACATTATGTGGATGCATTTAGATTAGGACGTTAGCATATTTTTTGAATAGCTGGTAATAATTCAGATTGATACATGCTCTAGCGAAACTGAAGCATCACTTATATATGTTCAGCTAGAAACACTTGGCTTTTTTTTTTTCCCAAGGTAAAGTCAAAATAATTAGAGCAAGCAAGAAAAAGAATTGAACTAGAAGTGGGTAACATTTTTCCCCCTAGTTAATAAAAGAAGTAATAAACTCCATAAAGTACTAGAGTTAAGATCACTAACACTTCAGGCATAACAGCTTTTTACCAGGAATTTACAACCCCTGTTTTAATTCAAGCAGCTTGCACTGGGACATAAAATCTAGGTATTTTTTAAAAGTGTAGTTTTATGTTAAGTAACTGAAGAAAAATTGTCCTTTCCTATATTCTTTGCTCTTGTTTCACAGCCTGCTTCTCACACATGCGTGTACACACACACACACACACACACACACCTTGGCACTCAAGAATCGAAATTACTAAATCCCTTTTTTCTGACATTATAATTTTTTGGCAAGTGTAAACTTTCATATTCTGCCACATTCATTTATTTGAAGCTTGTAGCCAAAACATTAAATTATTTTTGAGGCTTTAAAAAAAAAAAAGAAAAAGAAATACTTTCTAGCCCGACCTTCACTAAGAAATTTCAACAGAGAGAGGAAAGTCTCCCTTCCTCTTAGCACAACAACAAATGATCACTCACAGTGAGAGAGCTGGTAAGAAGCCTTTCACCTAAGAGAGAACCACTCTTGACAGTCCTGATATAATTGACTGCTAATGTATGTGTGCAGTCTTACAATCCACTTTCAGTGCAAATGGCCTACATTTTTTAAAAGATTATCTACAGAAACAAGTATCTTGAATAATTATGTAGAAGAATAGTTATGACTAATAAAGTCTACCAGGGTGTCAGGTGGATGGGCAGATCCCAGAGAGGTGGAAATCAGGAAGATGACCCCTTCAAAATGTTGCCATTGTGAAAAATACTGCCTGTGCACTCAGTATGTGCATTCTGTTCTAAGTGCAATTTTTGCCTGAAATCATATGCATTTATTGAAAATCTCTCTTTAGAAAAGTTCAAGATAATGCTGGCAAGAGTAACAGCCTGTTCCTTTCAAGGGAAGGTAAGAATAAGGAGCGTGTAGGAAGCATGTTTGTGCAATCGAAGTTTTGTATCGATAAGAGATGTAATGTAACTCTCATCAATAGAAATGTGTAAGCATCTCTTTGTCATTCATCCACCATTAAGCCGTGCTGTCTATTTGGTACTCAGTCTGGAAGACGGTGGAAGTGACTGGTGTAGTTCTTGGAGTGGAGGAGTGAAAGGTCAGCAGAGGCTTAAATGAGCTTGTCTTACATCCAGCTGGGCCAGCAGGAGATCATTAGGAAGATCCGAGGCTCACTTTAGGCTTGTCAGAGTCTCTCCCCATGATACAAGGAGACCGTTTTGCTCATTGCTCTTCTCCCAATATATAAAAAGAACCCCAGAGACAGGAATGACACTGAAGTTTATCTTACTACCAAAGTTTCGCTTGAGGAGGGCACAACTAGCAATTACTCAGAAGGGGGATTTATTTTGTTTGTTTGCCTTTGATGGAAAGTAATGGAGATAAGTAGAAAAGACTTATTGATCTGCTGGCTTCTATTGTGAAACCAAATAGAGTGAAGGAGGGGAAGTCTCTTCCTTAACATTTAAGTGTCAGAGGTCCTGCACAACTTCACTTTATAAAAGATTTTTGGAAAAGGAGAGTTTCAGTTTGGCAAACATATAGGAAATGAAATGCCTTAAAATGTTCTCTTCTTATACTTGAAGAGAATTAACACACTGTATTTGACAGCTAATTATATGAAGGCAAATATACTAATAGTTATCTCAAACTGGTGCGAAGTGGCTCATTTCTTGAAGGTAGTGAAATCATATATGCATTTATTGAAAATCTCTTTTTAGAAAAGTTCTAAGTTTCCAAACATAGAGAACGATGGAAAAAATCAATGTTGCTGCTGAGCAGATGATAACAGGAGGTAGGTAGCATGTTTTCGCATCTTCACCTCTGTTGTTAATGTATGCAGTGGCTCATCAGAGGTAGCTCATGTTAATTTATTCCTGCACACCTGTACAGGGCTGGAAGTCAGGTAATCAGATAGGCAAAAACTATACATCTCTGCTTTTTAGCTACAGCTACCCAGAGGCCTATATAGGAACAAATTTAGTTCTGGAGACATCAGCAGGTTTTAATAAACCAAATACAGATGTCTTCTTCCATACAAATCAAGAAGTTTACATGTTTAAATCTGGACTGATTTAACTAGCAATCAAAGAAAAGGTTCACACTTGGCACCAATGGTTGCCTCATATTTATTTATAAATCACCCTAAACAAATATTATTTTGTTTTTAAATTTATGCATGGGGCTGAATCATCTTTCCTACACCTTGAAGATTAAACATACATGCTTACCTTTCTAATAAAATTTAAGACAAACTTTGGCAATCAGTGGCCACTATTCTCAGAAGGGAGGAACAAAGATGGTAAAGATCATGTTAGATGTAAAACAAAGGGATACATAGTTCTTTCTAAGCAGATCACCTCGTTTCTGTGTGCAAAGTCTTCATTTTAATTGAGGGAGTTTTAAAACTGCCCATCACTAAAAGATATAGATTTTAAGGTATTAGCAAATGATAAGAAATTCTAGGGAAGAGGACCGGAGGGCATTTATTTGTTGTTGTTGTTAATAAAAACCAAATGTAACTTATAAATAACTCAACATGAATGAATACACAGGTGATCCATGGCCACTCAGGCCAGGGATCAAAATTCAAGACACATGATGAGAAATGACCTAAGGTAAACCAGCCCCACTAATTCTATGACACGTCTCCAAGAAAAGTCCCTTTGGGAAGACCAGGTTCTAAGCCAGTTATAATTTCTTCTTTCCTGGGAGTTCTTCATGTGCATACTTCAAAACGGAGGGTCAGCTTCCTGATCCTTGAAAGAACAGTATCTTAGTAGCAGAAAAGTCAAGGGATAAACAAGAAGGAAAGAAGGGTGTTCAGGGGAGTGTTAGGTCTAACACTACACCACATTATCAGTTTATACTTAAACACTTTAGTAATCACCTTATCATGCTACAGTTCTTCACAGATAAAGTAATTTACATTTCACTTCCATAACTCAGAACAAAAATTATTCCTACAGCCACCTAGTGACTGGATGAATTGATCTTTGTGCATACCGTTCTCTGTCATTAGCGTGAAATGGTCCTCTTTGCTTTTGAATCTATTACACTCACACTCAGTCACAACTGTATAGAAGAAGGACACCTTTCACACCTTGCTTAGAATCCTCAGCCCTAACAAACCATGCATGTACTCCCACCCCCCACCACTTCTCCCTTCGTATGACTTTAGACAAAGAACATTCTTGCTTTTCAAAAAGCCTTCAACTTGATCTTATAAAATCTAGAAAGACCATAAGCAAAGACCTGGAAATCTCTAATTGCCAAATGTAAAACACAGCATTTAACATCTTTCTACTTACATCTTACTAACTAGCATGTCTACTTGGAGACCAAAAATGCAATTCACTCGTGTATAGCCATTTTGGAAAAAGCCCAAGAAGATCTGGGTATCACTCCTATAAGGTGTTTTAAGACCAAAGTTAAGAAGACTGCTTTTATAAACAGAAGAAGAGGGTTATTCTGTTAGTTTTATCACTACACATCCTGTAGCCTTGCACACTTCAGCCCCCACTCAAAATCCCCTCTAATGCTTTATTTGCACAAGGAAGACATAGTGGAGTCAAGGATGGATGAATCAAGACTCTGGGGAAAGGAAAAAAATAGGGCTGAGGACAGCAGGATTAAAGGCAAAGAAGGGTTTCTGTTTGGGAAGGTCTGTTGGCTCAGAGAGAGGTAAGAAAATGTGTCTTGGCTTCCTTGTGAATTGAAGAAGAAGAAAAAAGCAGGGACCCCAAATTCTTGGGGTTCTCGTGAATAATACAGCAAAAGTGAAGAGAAAAGGGGAAGGTAAGTCTAAGTGGGAGAACAGAGATGTGGTCCAAGAGGCTCTGTGACACAGGAGGTTAAGTGACAAGTCACCATTAGTGGAAGAAGTGATGAGAACTGGCTGAGATGGGTGTACGGCTATGTTTGAGTTCACTCTGTGGAGATGCAGGAAGAGGCAGGGACCCCAGTGGCATCCCTGTCTCTGGTTACCTGGTGGTAGCTATGCTTGCAACATATGTTAATTCGAGTCATAGACTCAACAAGGATGAACACTTTTTTTAAGGAAAGAAACGTCAAAATTAAAGTATTATAGTTTTTGAGAAGTTTTTAATTTGGGATCAAAAAATGTGAGTATTCTTGAAAAGCAAAACCTCAAGTGAGAATCAAAAAACTGTCTCTGCACGGCATTTTTTTTTTTTTTCAATTTGCTTTCCTTCATTTACCACGTGTTACACAACTCCAGAATTATAAAGATTAGCTGTGATGTGAGATTCCACCCAGATGAAACCTATCACCTGTCTTCTGAGGTTTGCAGTCTCCTGTGTGACTGGACGCAAATGGGAAAATATCTGTATTCTGCTTCCCCAGAATATCCCAGTTAGCCTAGACACTTCTAAATTTCCATATGGCTAGTCATCCGCCAAGCTCCTAATCCTTAGAATAAAAATGGAGATTGAAATATTCTCCTGCTATTAATAAATGTTTTTCCTTAGACAAACCACCCTTTCAACAGCACCTCCTTATGCATTAGGACATAAAAATACAAGTGCTTGTGTTTTCTAGTGGTTTGACATAAATGAAAGCACCACACTTCGGGCATTGTAGCCTTTTGGTTCCAGAGCCATTTACGCCAGTGTTATGACTTGCAGTATTTTCAGCAAACCAACTAAAACTGTGATAGGAATTCATGCAAATAAGCTTAAATTTTGGCTTGTCTTCAAACACTCCATTTCCATAAATATTTTATGCAGGTTTTCATGAGTCTTTTATTTTTGTTAAAAAAAATCCAATGCATTAACCTCATTATCACAAGTGCACTATTTCAAATATAAAAGAATGAGTAGTATTACTCACAAACTTGGGGGTGGGAAGTTGTGTATAGTATTATATTTTATTATTCAAATTGTAGCTACCTTATCTGCTGTATTCTGGTACTGTCAATGATAACTCAGAAATGAAAAAGACTTTGTGAATGTAAACCATTTTTACGGAACAAGGTAAATGGGCGTGGGGGAGAGGGGTGGGGAAGGGGAAATCTTAATATAGATTTCTCTTCAAAGCATGTTTTGAGTTGTATAAAGCGAGCCACTTATTTTTCTCAGAATTTTGCTTTTAATGGATTGGGCCTCTTGCATTTCAGTACTATGGAAAATATTCCTTTAACTTTTATTTTTAAAAAGATTTATCTTTTAAATATGAAGACAAAATCGAGTATTATAGAAGCAGGTCGCTACTTTTCAGTGACACCTTTATTTTATGTTACTTTGTCAAAGAATTCTACCCAATTGATAAGTGTGAGAATTTGGGGGATGCCTATTTGGAAACTTCCTAGTTAATCATGTTTCTTCTACTATATTGATTTTTACCATGTAATGAAATTTTGTCTAAAGATATTTTTAAAAGACAGAGTAAAACCAAAAAGCCACATCGGACATGAGAGGAAGAATTAACTGGTGTGTGACTCTGGGTTGGGCTGGTATATTATGTAAATGATCTGCTTGCAAGCTTATCTCCGTTAAGTGTAGGATGACTGTGTTACCCACCACCGACCACCTTGACACATTCCATTTATATTACATTTTCTTTAGGATTGAAAAAGAACATTGGAGGTTTAAGACCAGCTGCTTCTGTTTAAACCCAACTGTTTCAGAGCTGTAGCCACATAGCTGAGGTCTGATGTCATCTCACGGCTGGACATATATATTCTAACTGATCCTAAAAGTATATGCATGCCTCCCCTTCTGTGCATAATTCCCACAACAGACTGTATTTTAGAGATATGTTCAAAGACACTGAAGTTAAAATAAAGAAACCCATACCACCATACCATTTCCCCACATTAAATAATTATTTTGGTCCCATTTTCTTCTGATATTTTCATGACTCTTAAAAGAATTCAAGGACACACTAAATACTCATGTAAGAATGATAACATTTCTGGTTATACCTACGGAGATGCAGGCTGTCTCGATGTCCTGGACCTATGGTTCTTTCCATCCGTAAATTTCTGTTTCTATATTGGATAAATATGTGTGTATGAAGATAATATATTGATTTAATTAAAAAGCCACAAGGCAAAGCAGAAATATATATAACAGAAGCTGCGGCTTCTAAGTGAAGCTTCATGAGGAAGCAGGGAACTGTGTACATAGTTAACTTATTCACACCTAGATGCATGGGAAAACATACATACACACATACACAGAGCACAGAGAAAAATGGCGTGCATTACTGGGTAAGATGGCATATGATTCTGCATGCTTAATCATAACAAGCACCAACCGCAACAATCCTTCATGAGCATGGCAGCTTGGTTATCTCATGGTTACTGTGGACAATCTTTACAGTGCATCAAAAACATCTAAGTTGGATTTTTTTTAATGCTAAGTCCAACATGACTGGCACCCTCCACCCCCAGCACGAGCAGCCAATGGAGATTTACTGACCTGTCTCTGCTTCGGCGAGAGGGGAAGGCAGCGTTGCAGCCAGCCACCGTGCAGACATGCATCTCTTTTAAGTGAACATTCCTGTAGTGGAGCTTCACACTGTAGGAGCTTTTGAAACTCTTCTTGCACACGTAACAGATTTTGGGGTCTGGGCTAGAACACAGGTCGCCTTCTGGGGAGAACTTTTGAGGGCTGCCATAATTCAGAGACGATGTAAAACTTTCATGCAGGGCTGCCATGCTGGCCCCCCCACCATTGTACAGTCCATACTGGCTCATGTAAAACATGTCGTATGTGGGGTCTGTGAATTCTTCCTTCACCTTGATGACATCCTGGTGAGAGGGCTCACTGTGGTTCTCATCAGGCCTCTCACTGCTCATCAGGACTTTTTCGCTCACTTCACTGTGAATGTGCTCATCCCCTTCCATGGACTCCTCGCCTAGTTTGGGCTCTGAAGACTCGGACTCATTCTCATAGTCCCGCTCAGGTTCTTGGTCCTCGGAAGTCATGCTGTCAGCCCTTCTTATTTCAGTCCTTGAAATGCACCGGGTCCTGCTATGTTTAGAAAAGTCCTTCACAGACATGCCTGGACTCATCTCCTCTTGGGAGTGGCAATGATTGTCATGGCTCACATCGTTGACCACAGCTGCACCATCGTTGGGGTCGTCGTCTTCATCATCGAACTCATCAGCGGTATCAATGATCTCCTTCTCAATCTTCACAGGCATGCTGGACTTCCTGGGCTTCTTCTTGGGTGCCAGGTCGGCACTGGGCTCATGAGTGGCCATCATCACTACTGGTGCTGTGGGCTCAGAGGGTGGTGGGGGGTGCTGCTCTATGGTACCACTGGCTGGAATGATGGGACTGGTCGGGAGGGAGGTTGGAGGACTCACCATTTCCCCCGGAGTGAGTAAACTTCTATAAAATGGAGGAACTGGCTGTACAGTCTTTAGCCCAGAAAACACCAGCTGGCTAGGCAGAGGATTCTGTAAGACAGGGTCTAGTGGGGGAGTGGTAAAACCCATTGGGGGCCGGCCAGGACTTGTGAGTGTGAGATTTGATTTTGTACTTGCTATGACAGGGGTGGCAGCTCCTGATGTGGCCCGAATTAAATCTTTGTCTCGGTTATTTCGTAGCATGGGCATGTGAAGGCGAGGATTAGGGTTTGCACTGTGGCGATTCCGGCTTCGGAGGGAGCTAAAGACCATGTTGCAACCTTCGATGGTGCATCGGTGTTTGATCTTCAGGTGAACAGCATTATAATGAATTTTGAGAGTACCTTTGTCATAGAACGTCTTCCCACATGCGTTACAGAACACTCTTCCTTTCCTGGAGGCTGACCCCATCCTTCTCATCCGGTGAATCCGGAATGAGCTTTTTGGGTGTTCAGTTTTGGTCAGATCACTGACTGGGGCAGAATTCTGAATGGGGGATACGCAGGCTGGCTCGGTTTTGGGCTCCACATTAGTAATGCTGGTCAGGGCATTTCTATTGGGTGTCTGGTCATTCTTATAAGGTGTGGGAGATACTTCAGATTCACTGCTCTCATTGTATTCATTCTGGGTTGAAAGGCTTGGTTCCCGCAGCCTCAGTCCCGGTTGCTCTAACAGTAACCCGTTTGGAGGCAATCCTAGCAGTGGGGCCGAGACTGGGTTTATGTACTGGAATGGAAGCAGAAACGCAAGGCTGTTGGGGATGTTCTCAAAGTGATGAATGCTGGAAGGGTTGCTGTTCTCTAGATGAGCAAGAAGGCTGGGACTCCGGGTGCGATTATTGCTCTCAATGAAAGTCCTTATGTCTGAGTCTGTCTTTGAAGATGGTACAGCTACGGCCTGCCCTTCTTTCTCCTGAATTGCCATCAGCTCTACAATGGACTTGGTTTCTCCAAACCGCAGAAACTGCTGAAGGGTGATGATTTCCTCTTCTCGAGACATGATGGCCCAGCGGTCCAGTACCTTGCCGGCAGCATCCTAGAGGCCACATCAAAGAAACAACAAACATAAACACAAAAACTTATTGATTGTGCAAAATTATTCAATGCAACTGAAGGTGCTCTGCCTGCTCATGAAACACTGAGAGTTACTGCAGAAAACACGCAAGCACCATTCAGAAAAGTCAACCCACAAAGCAAACTTTTCTGCCATGCAACTGCAGTAATTAGAGTCACAGAGAAACAGATTTTAGTTTAATGTCAAAGCAAACAAAATGTAGACCACTGGGGCTCTGTGATCTAACATGCCTTCACTACTGCTATTTTAACAACAATGGTCTATATAGAATGCAACTATTTAGCACATATTAGTATAAGACGTGAACTCTTGCTGTGCAACCCAGTAAAAATGCAAAAAATGGTACCTGAATCCGTATTAAGTAGTGACACCACAGGAAGGGATTAAGTACATTTTGTGAAATTTATCTCTTCGACACAAGCAGACATGATACTGGCTTCAATTCCTTTAAACAGGAGCTATTATACAACTTTCTGAATCAAAATGATGAAGAAAGGAGCTTTGCTCTCTGTGCCCCCCATTACTAAACTGTATTTTTCTCTCTTTATCAGCTGTATTTTAGTGTCATTTACTAACAGACAATCTCATAAGGTAGAGTTAAGGAAAAACAGTGATTGTACTTTTCCTGAAAATTGACTGTAATCCTGGGATTCCAAGTTTGAGTTAGACTTTAAGTATTTGACTTTTTATGATCTTGTTATAAGTGACAGTTATAGATATTCAGAAAGTAAACATGTGATGGATTTAGATAGAATAAATGTGTAAAAATGTTGTCTCTTAACATCCTCCTCTGATAGCAAAGGGAGTCCACAGAGAATACACATCAGTAATCACCAGACTATGTGTTGTTAAATATACATTAAAAAGCATTTCACACTTTCATTTTTGCTAGTAACTATGAGATTTGCCTGGAGGTAGGACTTAAAAATCCTGCAATGTAATGTCAGGCAATCCATTTCAGCATGGGCTGGGAGAAATGTATTCAAATGCTTAAATAATGACTCCATCATTTTCTAGAGCACAGCTTCTTCCTAACCAGGATGGGAACTTTTGCAACCTCTGTGAATAATACTTGCCCCAACCTGCCTATCAATTTAAGAAAGCATAAAATCTTCTTAAAAAACAAAATTAGATACGTATTCATTACAAAGAGAAAAACCATAACGTTACAACGGAGAAACCTAGCAGACACCACCTTAACCAAGTAACCAAAGTCAACATCACCAGTGTTAAGCATCATCATGTATCTTCTGATATATACTGAGAAGGGCACATCATCTTTTTCTTGCCAAAATATGTATAACCTCAATCTAAATCATGAGAAAACATAAGATAAACCAAAATTGAAGGACATTCTACAAAACAGCGGCTAGTACTCTTCAAAGTGTAAATGTCAGTAAAGATTTTTTAAAAAGGACCAGAGAATGGTTACAGATTGGAGAGGACCAAGAAAATAGGACAAATAAATGTAATGTGAGATTCTAGAGATACCAGACCAGAAAAAGACCCTTTAATGGGAAAACTCGCAAAATTTGAATAAAGTATCTAGATCAGTTAATAGTATGGTACCAACCTTAATTTCTTAGTTTCATCAACTGGGCTGTGTTTACGTAGAATGTGTCATTAGGGGAAGCAGGATAAAGGGAACGATACTATTTTTGCAATGGAAAATTCTGTCTCATAGACCATTTCTATTCAGCTTTGTGATATCAAATTCTCTCTGGACCACAACTGTATGGTCTGAACCAAGACAACTAGTTTGATTGTAAGGAGATACTTATCATTTATTTAAATTACTTTACAAAAAAGAAGCTCTAATAGTTATGTGCCATTCCTGATAAAGACTCACTCCAGCATTCTATTATTTTACATAAAGTATACATGTGGTATGTGCATGTGGGTGTCCATTCCTACAAAAATTTTCCCTCTTTCATCTTGTAGATAACATGAGCCTTCAGATCAAATATCCTCATGCACCTATCTGCTCAGAATACTTATATAAAGATATGTATATATGGTGACTCTGGGTGATGCTGGAATCCTGCAACAGCCAGTTTTTAAAAAGTATCACTCAAAGCAATTGGTCTCCCTTACATGCTTTTTCTGGAATAGGGCAAAGCAAGGGGGAGTGTTGGGTATTGTAGGTAAACAGAGAAATAAATTGTGATTTTGTATAGATTATCTCATTTGAACCCCATAATAGCTTCCAGAGCTCAGCAAATGTGTAACAGATGAGGGGCCAAGGGTGAAAGAAAGGGGGATGGCTGGTTGAGGTAGCCAAGACGCTAACTTGGGGTCTCGGACTCGAATCCAGAAATTCTGACTCTAAGTTCATGGGGTGTAATGACTGTTGTCCATAATGTCTTTTCCCAGGTGGGCACACTGAGTCTCTGACCATAAGGAATAGGACTTCTGCACAGGGCTGGTCTCTGGAGCACTGTAATGTCCTCCTCTACACCGTTTTTCTTTTACCATCAAATCCATTCTCTTAATTGTACTTCTATGGAAGCTTTTACTGTGGATCGTTTCTCAGGCTGCAGTGCGACCTGAGCAGCACGCAGTCATTCCTTCCCAGGTAGCCGGCACCTAAGTCCGCATGTCGATAATGTACTTACACAGCTGGTGGCCTCTGGTATTAAAACAACCCTTAGAAACCATAGCAACTGATCAAACCCACCTGAGGCATCTCCTTTCCATCACCCTCCTATCTTGTCTCCCCCAGCAGAACACAGCAGTCCCATATGGTTTCTCTTTTCTCCTGGCCCGCCACAACACCTGCTGCTCTTTCTAAAACCACTGCCTTTCAGACCTCTTTTAGTCCTGAGTAGCTGTCTCCGCTAAAATGGAACCGTTAGGTTAAACCACTTACTTCTGGTGGAAGAGGTCCAGGTAAGCAAGATTTAGAAATTTGCTGGTAGCCTGAATCATAAAAGAGAAGCTCCATTTATAGTGGTAAATGGAAACAGCGATTTACAGTTACATAGAAGGACAACATCACATCTTCGCAAACAAATGTACTTGGGAATAGGACAAACATCCACATTACCCACTCAAACTGGGCATCCAGGCAATATGAAGTGTCACAGATGTTCTTTCCAAAGAAGCCACCATTCATGTTTGATCAAGGGTATTTACTATCATCTTGCTCATAGAGAGAGCAACTGTAGAAAGAAACAAGTTGACTTTCTTATATAACATCATGGGTCTGCAAGCTCAATGCTAAGAATGACTATCGGTTTTAGCACATCCTTGGATAAACTGGTTGAATGGGATTTGGAAGTCACCAAAGGGGAAAAAGGAAGGCCCAGGTTCTTTTTTCCTGAAGATCTCAGTGACAGAGATAAGCATGCTCTGGTGCAGTGATTCTCAAAACAGTGGCTTGGGACTCCTGTGTTAAAGCAAGAATTTCCATGAGTGGTCTATATGCTATTCAAAAAAGACCGGTGTCAGTTTTTGTTTTTTTTTTTTTTAACCAGTCTGCAAATAATTGAGAGTAATCATTTTGAAGACTTTGAGACAATGTGACAACTGCTGCAGCAATGAAAAGTGTGATGATTTCTTTTTTATTAATTTCTTTTTATTTTATTTAAGTATTGGCTTAAAACTTAAGGGGGAGGTGGGGAGGGGGGAACTGGTCCTTCCTCACAGATAATTCGAGAAGTACAGATCTAAAATCTTGGCCCCCATGCCATGTCAAATAAACTTTACCAGAGTGAATAAGAGCCATAGAAAGAGTTAGGCATTATCACAGAATAAACATTAATAAAACAAAAATTCAGTCTGGTAGACCAGTATGAATGTCCTGACTGTTGACCAACCTGTAATGGGACATGGGTCTTGTGCAGGAATAATAAACCACAGCAGATTGTGTAACTGGACTCTGGTCCTTCTCATTCCATTTTGTAGTCTGTGAGTCAGTTTCTTAAGGCTTTCCCATTTGTAACCAGAGTTCAGTGACCTTTAAACCTTTACATTGGGAATTGTTATTTACAAAATGAGGATCATAAGATTTACCCTGTTAAGTGAAATGCAAGGTATTATTATATGTATTGATTTCTTGTGAAATAACCAGCTATACTATTAATTAAAAGATGAGTAAGACCAAATAATCCTAACTTATAAACCAGTTTTACTGGGTTCAGAAAAAGTATAAAACACTTAAAATATTTACATGTAAGTATTTTAAATGAAAAGATTTCCTTTTATTATTTTGCTGGAACTGGTGATTATCACTCAAATCTGGCACCTGTTTCTGTATGGCTCTGCAGAGTGCTTTTTAAAAATCTTTTTTGTAGTAGAATCAACTGTCATGGTTTCAGTGGTTTTATTTAAGCCCTTTCTTGATGTTAAAATATAGTATATGACCCATAGTTTTAAGATCAGAGTAAGGTTGGTTGGTTTTTCTTAAGGGAAAGGGACAGTAGAGCAGGGAAGGATGTAAAGAGATGGAAGAGGGACCAGATAAGACACTTTGGGATAATTAGATTGTCAGGTGACCTCAAGCCCACAGACTCCTCAGTCCAAGAAACCCATCTGTGTTCATGGCAGGCCACAACCATGTCACAGTACAGAGGGAAAACAATGCCTTTCTTTCTGTCCACACATGTGAATGAGGGAGGAACAGTGAACAGAGCAGAGATCTAGGACTCATTTGCTCTAGCATTATTCAAATTATTAAGAAATAAGCAAATAGCTTTTAACTCTAAAAAAGGTAGAGAATAGTTTAATTTTCTATTCTTATTACATGAACTTCTTGTCAGTCAAATTTAAAGCATATATTTTTAAAAATCCTAAAATGATTAGCTAAAAATATTTCCTGTTTGATATAATTTTAAATCTTTTAATTAAATGATACTGAGCTATAGAGAATGCTGACCACCACCTAGAACAAAATCAGAGTTTTATGAGATATACTTTTTGATTTCATGTCTAGATTTGAAGTGTGCTATCTTAAGAAATTATTCTAACATAACCATATTGGCAACTTATTTTCATGACCAGTTTCCCGTATTTTTTATCCTTCAGGATTAATTCAAATATCAAGGCAAGAAGAACAGGGCTGGGTAGAAGGTAGAGAATTACCAAATTTCAAGACTATGTAGCTTGGTACTACTCTATCAGGTAAAACTTAACAGTAATTGTAGAGGTAAAAATTGATGAGACAGTGCTATGAATCATAAATTTTACCGGGTTTTCTACATGTGTAAGTCTTAAAGGTAAACAAAGAATGGGAGAGTTATGTGATAGAATTATCACTGAGCACTTAAAAAGAACAAACTAGTGATCCACAGTAAAAAAACATGGAGGACTCTCACAAGCATTAATGTTAAAAATGAAAGAAATCAGACTCAAAAGACTACCTCTTACCATTCCAATCATGGAAATTCTGGGAAAGGTAAGACCATAGAAACAGAAGGAAGATCAGTGGATGCCAGGGGGTGAGGGTAGGGGACAGGGGCTGACTGCAAAGAACACTGGGGAACTTTGTGGGGTGATGGAAATGTTCTATATTATGACTGTATCCATGTTTACATGAATATATACCAACTTAAAATTGGTACATTTCATTGTATGCAAAAATATACCTCAATGAAGTTGACTTAAAACATTAAATCATGCAAATTGCATGAAGTCACACTCAGAACTCAACATTCATAAATTTCCCTATTTATAGACCATCTTACTTGTTTCCTGCATTGTTTTGTGACCAGAATAACAAACATACACATCTCTCCCATCAGTAGGGTATGTACCATAATCCACCGTGACATGGGGAGTAAACATAAAAATTTCCTTTCTCTTTTTTTACCAAAAAGATGATTTTTTGCTAATATTTTATATGTGTCTTTACAGTAGTATGTTACTAATTTAGAAACAGCTTTACATATATTAGGATACAAGCTCATACATTTTTATTAACGGGGTGTGTAGTCATAAAAACTAGAGACTGCATCTCTACACAGCTAATACTGACGTGCGGCAGACATGTACTATGCACACGCACCTTCATGAACACTTTGGATGGTGTTGATGAGGAACTGTCAGCTAATTCACCTTAGCTTGCCTCTATCTGACTTTGTGCTGGATGCCTGGTTAGGTGGACATGTGTCAGGATGTGACCCAGAAATTAGGAAATATATCATCTAACTGCTGGGTCACCTCAGGAGCAAGCGATGGGCTCAGGCCATTATCTCAGATGATATGAACAGGGGCATTCCATCAACTTAACAGATGGGGTCTGCAAATGGAGAGATCATGGGTACCACTCGTGGGTGCAGAGGGCGGGCTCTGAGGACGAAGTAGCTGGAGTTTGAGGGAGATACTCCGTGGAAGGGAAGCCTTTGAATATTCCGTGTGGTTTAAGAAAAAATTATAGAAGTCATAAAACTTTCAGTCCTCTTTTGTCCCATTTTCCCACTAGTTACCTGTTTTAGAACTCAGATGGGTCCATACGTAACATGCAGATATTTCTGTTTAAACTGTCTCTCTAAAGTGAAGCCATTGTTAAAACTTTTCTCTTCAGCCAAAAAGTTTAACTGGTCTGGGTGCTCTCCACTTACAACGGCCAATCCTCCCCCCACCCCGTCTTTTTGTTAATTTTTATCTATCTCTATAATTTATATGACTTGGCAATCCTAAGTGTGCATGGGTCAAAGTTTTGTGTGTCTATGTGCCTGCATGTGTGTGTATGTAAGCAGGCAAGAAGGGGAGAGGAACAAAATGCTAAAAGAAAAAAATTATTGAAAGTAATAGATTCTGGGAAGTACTTAGGGAAATTTTTTAAGCACTGTTGTGATAATTTCTGAGAAACACTTGAAATTATGTGGGAAAAGAACTTGGCATGCTTATTTGTTTTAGCAAATTTACATTTAAACAGATATTTCTTGGAGGGCACTGACTGAGAAAGATGCACCACTAGCATACACAATATATACTGGAGCAGTTTGGTTGTGTAAGTAAACAAAATTATACCATTCTTTAGTCACACAGAGCTCTTTTATGTGATTGTGCTTTTCCACTATTTTAGGCTAATGTTTCTAGGCCAGCTGAAACAACTGTAATATCTGTAGGCAGAATGAAACATACTCATTTATACCATGATTGCACCAAATGGTTCAAATTAGACCTGATTAAAAAAAAAATCAACATTTGTTTTGGGTAATGAAAACCCTACTCAATTTCTATGTTTTGGAAATATGTATTTTACAGAATTTCTCCAGAACATCACTTTACCTTCAAAATATAAAGCTGACCAGTCATATCTTTGCTTCCTCTGCTCCTCTCTGGGACAGAGGTGTCCGATGAGAAAGAATCAACAGGGTGTGGCATAGAAAAGAAAAACTTCCAACTAATAATAATCAAGACTGTACTTTATTTGTTAATGTTTATCCACATGAACATCCCCTTTGGAAAACAAATATGCTTTCCTCGTCAACTCAAGACCATCATTGTCATGAAATGAGTGTGCAAACATGACAGCTGGGTATATTTTGGCTTGCTGTGATTACAGAAGCTGGTGATCAATTCAGTATGTCCAGATTATAAAAACCTTGACTTGAAATACCTTTCTGATTCTTCCTTTTTCTTCCCAAGGAGAAATGAATGCTACAGGAATATCTACCATTGGTTAGAATGCTAGAGCTCTCAGAGAACTGCATTACAGAATTTTCTGGCAAAAAGGAAAACCTTATTAGTCCTTGTTAGCAGACATGCTAACACTGAAGTCTCCTCTCCATAAATACTGCTTGCACATAGGGATTGGCTTTAAAAGATTTACTTATCACACAAGTTTCCGTGTACTGAAATATGCACATGTATATAGAGACATGACTACCATTCTTGGCTTACTCTTAGTGTACATGAACCTTATTATAAATCAGTATTATAACATTCAAAATGCTGGATTATGGAGAATGGTGGTATAGTGAGGTAAGGCATATTGAATTAATTGCAAAAAAAGGACAAAGTCAAGGAATGCCTCCCCTTGGATAGAACTGGAAGTTTGATGATCATGACCCTTGACTGGAGTTGGTAGCAGAAGAAAAAAGCGACATGGTAATTTTCTGTAATTTTAGGTACAGGTGTTGACATTTTTCAATATATCAATCTCTACACCCCTTCTCTGAGATCCACATTTGAAAATACTTTTGACGAAAAAAGATATCTTTTAGGGGAAAAAATTATTGAAAAATTGAACAATACATCCTCCCAAACCAATCATCTCTCTAACCAAAATAACATTATCAAAATGCCAGGGCACTAGTTTCAAATGGTTCTTAAAATTTTAAAACATATTGTTTGACTTTTGATAAAAAATTCATTTCACTATAGAGTGTTCTTCATTATGGACCAGATAAGAATATATAATTCATAGGAGACTATCACTTTTTTTCCCTTAGTAACAGTCTGTATAGCGTTTTTACTTTAAAAACTGTGATTATGATAGATCACTCCAGGGTTACAACACATTTAATCATAGAAGCTTCAGCTAAGCTCTATTAAAGGCCTGTCAGGATTTTTTCTTTGTACCCAGGAATTTTAGCTTGTCTAGCTTAAAACAAGCCATACGCATTTCCTCTATGGGCATTTGTTTACAAATAAATAAAGCAGGTGCCTTGGTTTGCCATATAAAAAAAAATTCAGAGGAGTAAATTACTTTCTGTAATGTCTAGAATTGCACTTCAAAGATTCAAAAGTATTTTTCAAATTACCTAGCTCCATTGTAAATCAAACTTGAGAAACTTCTAAAGACATGATATATTTTAATGTTTAATAATAGTATCTTAGGAATCATTTAAGTTTCAAAATAGAGAATTTTAAACCCAGCTGATATTCTTAGCATACCAAACTCCAACATAAAACTACCCGTGCGTGAGTCCTTAACGTAAGAGCAGAATATCTAACTCTGTACCTGTAGGCGAAAACAGAATTTGTATCTTAAAGTTTCAGATTTTTGATTCATTTAACATAACTTATACATAGTCAACCTTAGAGGGAAATAAAGAATGCAAGTGAATAACACCTAAGTTCTAGTCTTGGTTTTGCTAATGACCAGCTGTGTTGGCTGTCAGATCACCAATACCCAGCTTCGGCAATCTACACTAAAATTACAGAAAATTCCCATGTTGCTTTTTTAGTCAATCCAATGATCAGTTCAAGCGGAAACTTTGCCTGAAAACTAGGGAAACTGCTCAAAAAGTCCTAAGAGGCCATGGGAACCCCTCAAAATCCCATCAGTTATGGTTTGTGAGAATTCTGCAACCTGAGAATCAACCATTCCAAAATAAATGCTGTACCTCTATAAAGCTATAAGTAACTACCTGTGGTCTTCCAACAACCTTTGCAGTTCCAGGGAAGAGCAGTATTTGCATATAAGAACCTCCCTCCAGCTAAACCCTTTAAATAGGCACAAGTTATTCACTTGATCGTTCAGAAAAGCAAAGGAGCAGTTTGAAATCCTCAGAGACGACACTTAGAAACAGGAGGAAGGAGAGGGATGGTCCCCGAAAGTGGTTTTGTTTTCTTCTCCCCTCAGACATAAAGATAAAGCCCGAGTCCTAGGACAGCTATAAATCTGCTTGCTTTGCAATAAACAAGACTTACAAGATCCCCTTCTAACATTTTTGCTTTGAGGACGGCATTTTCTCATTTACCTTTCTTTCTATAACCAAACTTCTGCCACTGGGTTTGTAGGAAGCCTCCATATGTATCTAGGGGTTTGGCTGGGGCTTTACATACTTAAATATAAATGCTAAAGACCCTGGCATTTCCTGACGTGCTTTCCTATAATGTCTGACAAACAGCAAAAACATGGGGCAAAAAAACTTTTTTCACAAGGAAGGTGATTTAACACATCAGGTAGGGGCCAAAACCTTGGGACAAATTCAAGGCCACAGGCTCTGAACTTTGACATTTTGTCTATGAAACCAAGATAACCCAATAGTGGTGTGTGATCAGAGATTCCAAAGCTTGAAAGGATGATTCTATTTTACATATTATACTTTGAATTACTCCACAACTGGAGATGATGGAACAACCCTAAGGAACTTTAACATATTCATTAGGATATAAGGGAGCAGGGGTAGAAAGGGACTGAACGCTCACTAAGCAGTATTCCATAGAACAGTGAGGACTGAGTATTCTATAAAACACACGGAGGACAGAGTGTGTGACTGAACAGAAAGATGGATTGGGAGATTTAACTCTGTTCTTCTCTGGGTATAAGAATGGCAGTAGGACACAAAGATTAATTTCCTGCTTTAGCATTCATCAGGGAACAACACATTATTACTTGTAACACATACACAAGGTTGTTGATGGATATACTTTCCTTTGATTGCTCAGATTAAATGTGTTTCTATAAAAGGCACCCCACACACATGTATGTATAATTATAAATCCACGTATGCATTAACAGTGTCTTTATATTTATAAGCAGCTATCAAAGTAGATATTACACATTTTATTTGGCCACGAAGTCGAGGGGATTTGGGGTTGGTGGCTGTCTGAACAGATACAGATCAAAAACAGAATAAGCAGAGTTAATAATCAATCTATGTTATTATAACAAAAAACTCCAAAGTTCAAAATAAAGGAGGGTAAGAGGAGGAAGCATGCATTACAGAGCGAGGTAATAACCGCGTCTGCATGCCTTAGTACTCTCCTGTCCCAGCAGTCTTGACTTTCTAAGCAGCCCACTTCTCCACATTAACGGTAGTCATTTGGAGAGCAGCAAACGTGCCATTAGAAGCACTTTTACAAGTGTATATTCATCCACCAATTAGCTTAATGTGGCCGCTTTCTGCATATTTTCTATCCAGGCTTGCACAAATCTTATTAATATTTCCCCCTAGCGCTTTGACAGATTACCTTGTCATTACGCATCCTGGAGCCTTTTAAACAATATGGGTAAACTACTGTTTGTGAGGTTAATGACAATTATCCCCTAATTACTGCATAAGTCACTCAGTCCACTTTATCTCATAGGCAGGGTTCTGCTCTGTGTATCTGCCATTGTGTCACTGTAAATGAATCTTGTATTGCTATGTTTGTCTGCCACTGCCTTGTAAATTATATTGACAGAAGAATGAACAAATTACTGCATGTCATCACTTAAATACTGATTCTGAAATTAAAAAAAAAATGCTTCGACAGAGAGCCTCAATTGTGATTTTAGCAGATCACAATTAGTAAAAACATATTTAATGTTTTAGGTTATATTTCAAGGCTGATTGCATGGAATTCAGTAGCAGCGTCACAACAATGGCACTGAGGGTGAGAGGAAGGGGACTAGCGATGGAGGTGAGGGGGGAAAGGGTGCACAGGGGACTACCAACACCAGCTCAACCTCCTGAAGGCATTTCCTAGTATTTCACAGATGACAGGGCATTCTTGAAGTATTTCTCAAGATTTACCAATTCTAAAACAAATTCAGTGGGTTAGGGATAAGCCACACTCTTCAGCTGGGATCATTATTTATTTACTTATTTATTTATTTAAGTTACTTAGCACCAGTCCACACATAAAACACAGAATCCATGCAATTGAGAATAGATAATGTAATAAAGGCCATAGGCTAAGCCAATTTCATTGATGCATTTTTAAACATTATTAAACAGGTTCAGAACACTGTTTCCAAAGCTGCATTCGAAATTGTTTAACAATGTTTAAATCAATGAAATTAGTTTAGTCCATTGCACTATCAGGGTGACTACATCTGCTCTGATACAATTTACAGGGAACATCGGACAATACCAGCACCTTTAAAAAAAAAAAAAAAGAAAGATTGAGTCAATTGCAAATAATCTGGAAATCTATGATTCTGCAGATTATCAGGTAAATAAACATTTGCGTGAGAACAGGCAGAAACATCTGGCTTCCTGAGATGCCTGCCATTTAATGTGTACACTAAAACATTTTGAAATGGGAAACATTCAAAATGTCTCCATTTAAATAACACCTAGGTGGCTGATAACTGGCAAGCAGAAGTAACTAGGCCACACCAATCTTAAGGATGGCTTTCAACTCTGAATGAGTTGGGCGTGGAGAAAGCTTGCATCAAATCCCCCTATGACAGCCACGACTTTGTAAGGGAGAGCTCACAGCACTGATGATAAAGCTATCTGGTGGAAGCACGCACGCACGCACACACATATGCACGCACACACGCACACACATATGCACGTACATACGCATGCACGTACAATACCTTTTGGTGTGCTTGTTGAGCAGTCTGGAAGAAAAAGCTGCAGCAAAAAGAAAGGAAAACATGAAAGCCCGAGTTGACAGGCCTCACGGGGATTCTAAGCACAATCCCTAGGGCTCCCGTGGATCCCCAAAGACTGATTTTAGCGTCTGTCCCGCATTCAGTCAATACAGATTCAACCAACAAGTGCTGCAGGCAAAAATGAAAGCGCTGTACAATGTTTTTTTTTTTTTTTTTTTTTTAAGTATGTTAGACCAAAGAGATCCCAGGTAAGAGAGACATCACTGTGACAAACACTAAGGGGTTAAAATTTTTCCCAATTTTCTTTTTTAACTGTTTAGGCTATCTATGGAGACAGAACTGAGAAAAGTGAATTTTTAAGTCGTTAACTTTTTCTTTTAATATTGGGCTTTGTTGCCCACCCCCCTCTTCTTTAAACCTTGCTAATGGTATTGCCAATACGGTTGGGCATGGGGGGAGACAATACGCATTTAGGGGAGATAAGCTCTTGGTGTCACCTCAAAAAAAAGGAGCACAAACAGTACTTTCTTGAGTTTGTGAAGTTAGTGCTGGTTATAGAAAGGGACACGATCCTGAAGGATCAATATAAATGCCAAGAGGTACCTGGGTATAAGTTAACTGCTGAAGACAGTCATTAAGAAAACAAATAGCAAGTTTCCCCAATCACCACTCTTTATGCATTTTCGTCAGATTTCTGAAGACTGAAACTAGAACTATCTCACTCCCCCTCCTCGCAAACTAGCACTGATTCCCTACTGTGCACAGAATAAATAATAAATTCCCATACTTGGCATTTGAAGTCCCCTCAGTATAAACCCAACCTACCTTTCCAACATCATCTCCTGCCAAGACCTCTAAAGCTCCAGCTATAAAAAGCTACTTGCCATAAATGATCCTGAGTATGGAAAAATCTTACCTGATTCTGAACCGCTTTCCGTTCTGCCTCTGTCATTCTCTTCTTTCAAGGCCCAACTTAAATGAAGCTCTCTATGAAACGTTTTCTATGCCACCCTCTTTCTCCCTTTTCCCCATTCCCAGCAAGAATTACCTGCTCCTTCAGTGACTTGCTCATACTTCTCTGTCATGTAGGTATCTTTATCACAGGATTACTGTACTTTGTATTCCCACCCTCCAGATGAATCAGTAGTGAATTAATCACTAATACTATGAATGTAAGAGCTGGGAAGAAATTTAGACGTCATCTAGTGCTACCTTTATTACTGTATAGATGAGAAAATTAACAAAGAAGTATCTTACCCAAAATCAGGAAGCTAAAGTATGTGGCTGACTTGGGACAAGGCACTCAGCTTCCCTGACACGGTCTAGTATTTTTCTCCCAATACTATTTTTTTTCTCCTGGCAAATACTCAGGAAACAGAACATCCTGGGTAAATGAGTAGATTCACATCAACTGGCACTCTCTTCAACCCCATACCGGCCCTACCTGAAAAACATTTTTCCTTGAATTGAACTCCCCTCCTAACCATCAAGAAGGTGTCCAACAGAAACATAGTCTTTCCCCAAGACCAGTCGTACAGGGGAAGCAGCTGCATTATTAGCATGCTGGAGGTGAGAAAAAGTTGAGAATGATGGTTTTAGCAAAACATATGTATTTAAAATTTGGTCCTCACCATTTTTTTTCTTTGCAAATATCAGAAAATTATCTATTGTTCTTGGAAAATGCTTTTGGCAAAGACATTGCATTTATTTATGTTGGACATTTTCTGGATCAAAATTAAATCCTATTGTACAAAGAACTAGAAAGGAAAATGCAACAGTCTTTCACTTGGTTGGTGTTCTGTATATGGAGTGAACAAATTAATTAAATCAGTCAGTTTAATACTGGACACAGGAAAAATAAACCACTACAATTATAAATATGTGTGTATGTATATACTTTCTTCCTTCGCTTTAGCTTCTGCAAATAACTCTATACTTATCAACCCCTGAATCATCATCTGGTCTTCCCATCAATCTTGTGATTTCTCATTTCTGTCTTACATTTGCTCCATCCCTTTCTATGAGGAAAATTTCAACTCTGAGGATTTCTTTAGGGATTCCACCTATAGACCAAAGTAACTAGACAGTTGCTCAAAAAATCATCTGAATTCGGAAAACAAAACAAAACCACCAAAACAAAATCTGAAACACACAAAGGCACAGAGGTCTTTTTTTTTTTTTTTTACTGAAATACTATTTTCAAGTTAAAGGATTGCTATAAATAACAGTCTCCGTGCCTTGGTTTCCTCATATATTAAAGAGGATGAAAATAGCTACCAGCAAGACATCTGAGAATTTAACAAAATAATAATGCCTATACTTCGCACTGAGCCAAGAAAGACTCTAGGTAATATATATGTATTATGTTCATCTACACTTAAATGAGGCTTGAGGTATTATTACCAAACCCACTTTATAGATGGGAAAATGGAGGTGCATCAAAGTTGGTTAATTTGCCGGAGGTCATAAAGCTAGTAACGTTTGGAGCCAGGATTCAAACCAGGATTGACTTTAGAACTGTACTGAAATGCCTTGCACAGAAGGAATTCCTATCCATTCATCTCCACCTGAGCCTCCATCAGTGTGGCCTCTCCTGCTTTCTGTTTTCCTACTATTCTCTCTCAAATCCAGGTGTGAAAAGATAAGTTCCTCTGACCAATTCCTTGGTTAACTCAGCTGTCCAGTCACATACCTGTCCCTTCAAACCTATCCTCCCAAGCTTAGTGATGGCCCACATTCCTTCCTAAATGGATTATGATAATCATTCCTTGTTCATCCATCTACTCCACCCTTCTCCCCACTCACATTCCCTGATGCCAGGCTGCTTTTCCTAAAGTATACCTCTTGATCACATTACAATCTTTACCTCCAGACTAGACTTGAATAGCTCCCCTTTGCTAAAGGATTTAAGCATAAATTCTTCATGCTGGCATTCCCAAACTGCCCAGATCTAGCTTCTAAGTCTTACTTCTCTTATATACACTCTCACCTTGGAGCTGAATGTGACAACTTACTTTTCAGTGAAGGCACTATACTTTCTTGAAACACCGCATTTTTGCTTACACTGTCCCTTTTGCCTGGAAAGCGCTCATCAATTTTCTGGGGCCCCACTGTCGTCCAAGACCCACCTCTCAAATATCACCCTGATCATAAATCCTGTGATCTCTTCAGAATCTCCATCTGTTTTTTGTGGGATTTTTTTCTTTAACTGTATTATTCCATTTTATATAGGTCACATGCAATCTGGGATAACCCCTTACAGTATAACCAGACCCTTGAGTACAGGCAGATCTCGTTTTATTGCACTTTGCAGATATTGCATTTTTACAAATTGAAGGTTTGTGGCAACCCTGGGTCGAGCACGTCTATCAGTGCTATTTTCCCAACAGCACTGCTCACTTCAAGTCTGTGTCACATTTTGGTAATTCTCGCAACATTTCAAACTTTTTCATTATTACTGTATTTATTATGGAGATCTGTAATCAATTATCATTGATGTTACTATTGTCATTGTTTGGGGTACTACAAACCATACCCATATAACATGGCAAACTTAATCGACAAATGTTGTGCATGTCTGACTGCTCCACCGACCAGATGTTCCCCATCTCTCTCCTCCTCCTCTGGCCTCCCTATTCCCCAAGACACGATAATATTGAAATGAGGCCAATAATAACCCTACAATGGCCTCTAAGTGTTTAAGTTAAAGGAAGAGTCACACGTCTCTCTCTTTAAATCAAAAGCTAGACTTAGTGAGGAAGGCATGTTGAAAGCTGAGATAGGCTGGAAGCTAGCCTTCTTGTGCCAAAGTTAGCCAAGTTGTGAATGCAAAGGAGAAGTTCTTGAAGGAAATTAAAAGTGCTACTCCAGTGAACACATGAATGATAAGGAAGCAAAACAGCCTCACTGTTGATATGAAGAAAGTTTAAGTGGTCCAGATAGAAGATCAAACCAACTGCAACATTCCCTTATGCCAAAGCCTAATCCAGAGCAAGGCCTTAACTCTCTCCAAGTCTATGAAGGCTGAGAGAGGTGAGGGAAGCTGCAGAAGAAACACCTGAAACTAGGAGAGGCTGGTTCATGGGGTTTAAGGAGAGAAGCCATCTCCATGACATTTAAGTGCAAGGAGAAGCAGCAGGTGCTGATGGAGAAGGTACAGCAAGTTCTCCAGAAGACCTAGCTAAATAATTACTGAAGGTGGCTATGCTAAACAACAGATTTTCAATATAGACAAAACAGCCTTACATTGGAAGAAGATGCCATTAGGACTTTTATAACCGGAGAGGAGAAGTCAATGCCTGGCTCCAAAGCTTCAAAGGACAGGCTGATCTTCTTTCTAGGGGCTAAGGCAGCTAGTGACTTTAAGTTGAAGCCAGTGCTTATTTACCACTCAGAAAATCCTAGTGCCTTTAAGAATTATGCTAAATTTACTTTGCCTGTGCTCTATAAATGGAACAACAAAGTCTTGATGACAGCACATCTGTTTCCAACATGGTTTACTGAATATTTTAAGCCTACTATTGAGACCTACTGCTCAGAAAAAAAAATTCCTCTCAAAATATTACTGCTCATTGACAATGTACCCGGTTACCCAAGAACTCTGACAGAGATATAGAATGAGATTACTGTTTTCATGCCTGCTAACACAACATCTATTCTGCAGCCCATGGACTCAAGAGTAATTTGACCAAGTCTTATTATTTAAGAAATAATAAGGCTATAGCTGCCATAGATAATGATTCTTCTGATGGATCTGGGAAAGTAAATTAAAAGCTTCTGGAAAGGATTTGGCATTTTAGATGCCATTAAGAACATTCATGATTAGTGGAAAGAAGTCAAAATACCAACATAACAGTAGTTTGGAAGAAGTTGATACCAATTCTCATGGATGAACCCACTCTGAGGGGTTTAAACTTCAGGGGAGGAAGTAACTTCTTCTCGTGGATGAGCAAAGAAAAGTGGATTTTTGAGATGGAATCTATTCCGGGTAAAGATGCTGTGAAGACTGTTGAAATAACAAAAGATTAGGAATATTACATAACTTAGTTCATGAAGCAGCATCAGGGTTTGAAAGGATTGACTCCAATTTTAAAAGAAGTTCTACTGTGGGTAAAGTGCTGTCAAATGGCATCACATGCTACAGAGAAATCTCTCAGGAAAGGAAGAGTCAATTGATGTGGCAAACTTCACTGCTGTCTTACTTTAAGAAACACCACAGCCTCCCCAGCCGTCAGCAACCACCACCCTGATCAGTCAGCCGGCATCAACATTGAAGCAAGACCCTCACCAGCAAAAAGATTGCAGCTTGATGAAAGCCCAGGTGGTGGTTAGCATTTTTTTTTTTTTAGCAATGAAGTATTTTTAAATTAAAGTATGTACGGTGTTTTTTTAAAGATATAATGCTGTCACACATTTATGAGACAACAGTGGGAACATAATATTTATATGCACTGGAAAACCAAAAAATTCATTTGCCTTACTTTACTGCAGTGATCTGGAACCAAACCCGCCTGTATAGAGACTCCAGAACACTCACCCTTAAACCCTGATAGCAACTAGGATGCAACCTCATACACATTTTTAAGAAGTTATGCTGTTTTTATGCCTAATTCATTTCTGTTGACAAACGACCATTTGTCATTCCTGTAAACCCAACTATCTTCCATAGACAGATGCTTACTGGATTTCTACATACACAGCCAATGTGCATCCAAAACACAGGTTGTCCAATGTCTGGTTCAATAGTCACATATGCAAATGTAGATATTGAAAAGTTTTTATTATGTACTTAAAAATATGAATATTTTCTGATGTAACTAAAATTCATTTTTCTCTGAATATTTTAAGATCTTGGTTGGGCCTATGCTTCCGAGTTCATATTATTATACAACTGTTTACAGGTGTAGGTGCAGAAACTTAAGTTTCTAAAATGCAAAAGTAAATGACAGTATAGAAAAAGAGTGGCTGTCAGAGGAAAACAAGCTAGGAGGAAAATGAAATTTAGGGAAGAGGAACAAAGTATTAGAAGGGGAGCTCAAAAAGGCAGATATGGGATCTGAATATAGTACCTTTAAAATCTGACAGCTTAGAAAAAATTTCTACTTGTGGCCAACACTGAGTTACTCAATGCTAGCACTGAATGTTAAACATTTGAAATAATTTAGTTGAAACAATAAGTAGTTGAGTCCTGGCCAGAGTAGGAGGTATATCAGCAGACAGAGCAGGAAGAAGAGTAGAGAAATCTCTCTGATAGAAGGTTTGGGAAAACTAAACCAGCTGAGAAAAAATAAACACATAGGTATAGGAAGGTAGAGACTAGAGTCATCAATTTTGAATATATTAATTGAATTCTTAATATGGAGCCCTGATTGTACACAAAAAATAAAATGTACAGAATGGGGAGAAAAAAAAAGCACAGAAAACAGATGTTGCTGAATGAATATGAAATGTACTGAAAAAGAAATATTACAGAAGAACTTTCAGTCAGTCGGAGTTATAAATATAAAAGGCTTTCACTTATTTTACTTTTCAAACTATTATCATTTGTTATTTATAAACAGTGGCTCTAACGGTTCCATAGAGTATAAAATGAATGACTTGCTTGTCTTAAAAACGTACTTTTATAATTAGTGAAGTCCTGCTCTCAGTGAACCACCATGCAATAAAAACAGTTCAAGCCACCTTTGAAGATAATCAACTACTTGTTGACTTTCTAAATTACCAGGAAGACTTTTTTCTTTACTATGTTTATGTGAGGAAGGAAAGGGAATATTAAATAAAAACTATCAAGGAACTAAGTCATTTTAATAAAAAAAATCAAAATTTCACTAATGGAAAGAATATAAACATTTCATTTTTTGGAATTACCTACACCAAGGCAGGAGACAACATTTTTGTCATCCCAACATCTTTTCTTCTGGTGTCTATTTTAATCAAGTCTAAAATAGACATTGTCTATAAATTTACATGCTCTATTTGCTCTATGCTCAAGTGTCTCTGAAGTAAGGAATAAAGGTTATCCTACCAGACCAAAAAGGCAAAGTGTATGTAAGCTCCTGCAAACAGATGAAAACACTACCAGCCCAAGAGCAGCAGACAAGTCAATGATTGCCAGTGCAGCCACTCCTGAATTCAGTTTCTGTCTCGTACTTTCTCCCCAAATGCTCTCCTGGATGATATTTCTCAGCAGCACTACTGTTTCTCTTTCTTTTCCCAATAAGGAAGGAAGTAGAGTCCTTTCAAGTGGAAAGAGACATTTAAAACTCTGGAAACTTCTCTGTTGTATAGTATGGAAAGACCTTATTCAATATAAACATCCAAGAAGTGGAATAAGGTAATACCAAAAAACCCCACAAAAACCCTCCAATGTAAGGCAGTTTTTGTCATTTTATTTTCCTAACTCATAAAACATTCCCAAATGAAAGTCAATTGCCACTGTATTCTATCAAGGAGGAGAATTCTAGTTGGTACTGATTTCCAATTAGAATACCAGGTAATGGGGAAAATTGTGTGTGTGTGTGTGTGTGTGTGAAAGAGAAAACACATCGTGTTAAATCTCTCTGATCTTTACACCTCAGTTCTGATAAGAGTGGAGAACTAGGAATGAATTCACATTGATACCTGAATGTTGCAGAACTGCCCGTACAATTACATTCTATTCTAAACATATTTACTAAACTCATCATCAAAATGAAGTAGTGCTTAGGAAGAAAATGATACAGGATGCGGAGATCTAGAAGGTAAATTTCCAGGCACTTCAGATTTTCTGCCTTTTCTTTTTATATGGAATCCTATACAAGTTAGGTTTTAACTATTGTGTTGAGGGTTCCTAAGACTAGCCCTAGATCAGTGAGACCCACAGGACTCAGCATACAGTCATTCTCACAGCTAAGATTTACTACAGTGAAAGGAAAATCAAAAGCAAAATCAGCAAAGGGAAAAGGAACAAGGGGCAAAGTCCAGAAGAAACCATGAGCATCCTTCCAAGAGTTCTCTCCCCAAGGAGCTACATAGGATGCCCTTAATTTCTCTAGCATCGACTTGTGACAGTACATGTGAAGTGCTGTCTATAAGGGAAGTTCAATAGCAAATCAGTGCCCATGGTTTTTGTTGGGGGTTTGTCACATGGGTACTCTGCCTAGCATGTACCCAAACCCCAAATTCCAGACTCCCAGAAATAAAGCAAGTGGTCAGCATAAACTAGAGTATTTCCACAAACACAGATTAGAACACTGAGCCACTCCTCAGTTAGGGAATGGTGAAACACTCCCCAAATCCAAGTTCCCTGATGCCAGCCAACAGCCAACTTCGTAAACAAGCCTCTCTAAGGACGGCTATCTCAGGCCTGCTGTGTTAACACCTTTCTGCACACCCACTGTACCTTCTACATCAGATCTGTACCCCCACTGTTAGCCCATACAAAAACGGACTCTGTAATTTGTGGTTCTAGATGGCCACAAGCTCAGTCCTGATACTTGATCCAGGAATGGGAGGACAGGTAGGAGACAGGGAGATGCCTGTCTTTACTTGAGCACAGGAAGGTGTGTGATTTATTAGTGTCCTCTATGGTGTCAAGTTACATGGAACAAAAAACATTACTGAAAACTCAGTCTGTACCTAAGGGGGGAAAATACCTACCATTATAAATTGCACAACAACAGATACATGAGATTAAGGCGCATCAAAGCCAAGGGGCTACGCTAGCATCATATTCTTTAGAGAACATCCATGCAAATGTGTCTTTAGTATCTCAAATGTTATTTATTAGAAGATGCAACTAATGGTTCCCCAAAAGAGGCCTCTGATCCAGTAGAGGCTGGAAAAGCAGCTTTTGTGGTCCCTTTCAACATTCACTTCTAATAGCAAAAATCAATATGGGGTTGCTTGCAAATCTCTTGGTTTTGGGGCACCTGTGTGGCTCAGTCGTTAAGCATCTACCTTCGGCTCTGGTCATGATCCCAGGGTCCTGGGGTCGAGCCCCGCATCAGGCTCCCTGCTCCGTAGGAAGCCTGCTTCTCCCTCTCCCACTCTCCCTGCTTGTGTTCCCTCTCTTGCTGTCTCTCTCGCTCTCTCTCTGTCAAATAAATAAATAAAACATTTTTAAAAAGTCTCTTGGTTTTGATAAATAGGATAGAAAGTCTTCATTGTCGTCTGAAACTGACTTGTTAGTTCTTAGTCTACAAATATGACATCCAACTTATTTACAGCAATCAGCTAGAAACATAAAATAATTCAGGAAAAAGAAATCCATGTAGCATTTTGTTTTCAACCCAATCCACCAATTACATGCAAAAGTACAAAAAAAATAGAATTCTTATTTTAAAATCAACATTTCGTGATGCTCTCAGCAAGGTAGAAACTGACGAACAAAAAGGCTATCATAAATCTGTATTAAAGAGAGAGGTGCAATGTGACTTTGGGTCCAGTGAAAAGTAACACCTACTGCTCACTAAGCACTCACTATGTGCCAAGCACTAAGGGAAAAAGTGCTTCACATGCATTACCTCACTTAATTACTCCACCACTGAGTGCACACATGAAGGCTACAAACTGTATTTCAGTTCAAGTCCAGAGTGAGGGGAAATCAGGAGCAAATACATGCACTGTCCTTCTGTTTAGTTTCCTGGTTTTATAGTAAGAGCACCCCTGCTGAATAAGGATATTACAAAAGAAAACACATTCCTTCCACTTCACACGGGCAAGACAAGTGCAGAAACTTTAGTCTCTGTGAATAACACCACTAATGAAGACACAAGTCCTTATTTAAGTTTAAAAAAAAAAAAAGAATGAAATTAGAGAGTTAAATGGAAGCCAAAGTACACCCATATGCGTGTATTTCTTCCTTCCCTCAGGATATTACTCAGAATTCAGTGTCGTGAATTAGCATTTGTCCTGACATGCGTGATCATGTTCTATAACATGACCTTCCTCCTTCTCTCTACAAAAGGATCTGATGCTCACAAGTAGCTAGAAAATAAACAACAGACACAGAAACTCCTATGAGTCCCAACTAAGAGGGTGCTTCATAAACAACATTCTGGGAGTTTCCAGGCCTTTGTAAGTAATGCTCTCAGGCCACAGGTGTTGGGATTTGTTTTCTGTGGCTTTAGGGTAAAGCTCTCTGCAATGGATTTTACCGAAGATGGGAGGCGGGGGGTGGGATTCGAGGCTCTGGGCAAAATGAAACATGGTGGTCTTTGATCACTCCAAGCCAACAAGGAAGAACACACCTATTTGTAAAAGTCCCTGATCCAAGAACATTACCATTCTCCACAGAAACACAGGCAGTGCACGGCAGGAGAAGGAGGACTCAGGACCTGGGCCTGAGGCACCCACACACATAGCAACAAAGAAAACAGCGTGCAAACAGCAGCTGCCCAGACACTCAGTGAAGACAGAGGCTGGTTTTTAGATCTTGCATTGGAGAGAACAAAGACATCCCAATTAATCACAAGACAAGTGGAAAGCTGGAGCTTCTGCCCTAGCAACAAATAAAAAGAAAAAATTGTGGCAAATGCATGTAATTTTGGCATATATTTTTCATACATATACATATTTATGCGTATATATATATATATACATACGTATAAATATATAAACCACAGAATGCACAGACTTCCTATGGCCACAGCTGCCTGTTCCATTATCCCTTTATGCAAGGGCTTTGAGAAGGAAAATGAAAGGAAATGGGGTAAAAATATTTCCATTATATATATAGCAGACTGTTGCCAAATATTTTTTATCCTAAAAGAATGTTTTAATATGGATTTCTGGCAAAATTTTTAATCTAATGAATATTTCATTAAAGTTGATAACATGTATCAAGAGGCTAACTCCAAGTTATATCACAGAAGTCATAGTTAAAAAGGCAGCAACATAATAGGAGCAATAGCATACAATTGAAAGAAAATTCAACAAAAGAGCATTTCCCTGACTATCAGGGTAAAAAGGATAAGCTCTGGTTCTAACAATCCTAAAATATCCACTTTGTGGGAGTAAGGGGAGGCAGAATGGAATGGAAAATCAAATCAAACTAAATGAAATCAAAACAAAATAAAATACAGTATGGGGTGTGAAGTCACAGACCTGTGCTCCAACACCAAGTCTTTCACTTAGTAGCTCTATGACCACTTTGAGCCTCAGTTTCCCAGCTAAGAATGAGGATAGTAACACCTGACTTTTGGGGATATTCTCAGGAGTATTAGTTATTATTAGGATTGAATTAAACGAAGTATAAATACTCATAAAAGCTCTTGCTGAATTTCTAGCCACATGGCAGGCACTCAGTAAACGATTGTTCATATAAGTAGTTGTAGCTTTAGCATACATCCAGGGACCAACTGAAATCTTGACCTTGCATCTAGAAATCTGATTGTACAATGTGATCCACTGATAACACATATAAAATAGCAAACAAACAATAAGTGACACAGAAGACTTATAAAGGCAAATGTTAAAATTTAAAAAATTTCTATTAGTAGTCTAATTACTGGAAAAACTACACTTTGATCAGTTTAAGATTTTTTTTTGGTTGTAGGTGCTGTGTAAAACATGCAGAGATAAGATTCTGACAATAAAAGGATGAATTTTACATGTGAATGCCATTCACTGAATTCAATGAGCAGTCTTTTTATTTTTATTTTATTTTATTTTTAAAGATTTTATTTATTTGACAGAGAGAGACACAGTGAGAGAGGGAGCACAAGCAGGGGGAGTGGGAGAGGGAGAAGCAGGCCTCCCGTGGAGCAGGGAGCCCGATGCGGAACTCGACCCCAGGACCCTGGGATCATGACCTGAGCTGAAGGCAGACGCTTAACGACTGAGCCACCCAGGCGCCCAGCAGTCTTTTAAAAAATGATCATTTTATTCTTCTGTTTATTGGTTTGTTGGGTGTGGGCTCTGTGTGCATGTGTATGTGTGTGTGTGTGTGTGTGTGTGTGTGTGTGCGAGAACACGCATGTGCAAAGAAACCAGGCTCTTTTTTGTTTTTAATAAAAGTATGGCAGGAATCCTTTCTGCTTTTCCAGAAGTATGGAACTTCTTTCAAAGAAGAGAGAAGCTTTGAATGAAGATTTATGATGTGATTAGAGCTAAATATCTCAAAAATGAAGCAATCATATAGGTTATTTTGTAAACATTTTATTAATCCTCTAGGAGCCTCCTAAGTGAGGCCTCACAGATACTTACTTATATTATTAATCTGCTATGAATAAATGCTTCGATCCAGCACCTGCATTCCAATGACCCAGGACTAAACAGGGGAGTGTAAGAAGGTTTCAGGTGTCACAGGTGCAACTCCCTGTCAAGACACAGAACCCAGTGACACGTTCCCTCCACCAGGGACAGCTCGCTTCAGTGATTCAAAGAGGTTACAAAAGGGCAACAGGCCTTAATGTCAGTTACATGGTTTTACACACCTACCACATCAGGGGCTCTCAACCTTCTTGGGAATTCATTCAAATGTAGGACTACTTTTCTAACAACATCTTCCATCTGCCACTGATGTGGAAGGCCACTCACTTCTGTGCTTTCCAGTTCACAAATGCTGGTAGTGCTCTCTTCAAGGTATGTTAAGCAAACAGAATCCTGCTTCTATTTCCTAACAAATAATGTCTTTAATGCCTTCCCTTGAATTCATTTGCATACCTCCAGCTGTAGACATATAGTTACAAGATAAATTCAGAATCGCCTGCCTTTTCTCACATGCAGTTCCTATTAACATTTAATGAGTGTCCATCGGCAAGTCTATGGATTGCTTTTCCACTCCCACTCTCAGAAATCCTCGGCTGTCTCCAAGCTAACCCAGGATTTCTTCACCCACATTATTTATTTTCTCATAGCTCAAAACCATCTCTGTTCATCAAAGAAAAAAAGTATTCATGCCAGTTGAAACAGAACATGCCGATGTAAATTAAATTGGGCTTTATTATAAGAATTAATAAATTTATCTATCTAAAATGGCTCAGGAGCAGGGTTTTGTGAGATTTCTGCCTCCAACTTTTGTACGGAGATAGAGGCAACCTAAACCTACTTCTCTACCTTCTCCAAGCCTGAATTAAATTTTTGTCTTTAAGGGCAAACTGGTGTAGAGTGGGAACCAAGACCGAATCTTATGCCTCATATTTGGCAAGATGATTAACACAACGAGTCAAAAAAGACTAAATTTGGAGAAGAGTAAGAAAAAAACCCTCACCTACCATCTGATAAAATCCCACCTAACAGAAAGTGACAACCTCTCACACAAAGCACTTTAGCTGTAATGACAGTAAGAGTCAGGCTGTCTTCCAGCTACATCATTCCTGCCTCTTTAACAATGGAAGTGGGGAGGAGAGAGAGAACACACATCATCAGTCTGTGATGGTGATTCAAAGAAAAGGTCATTAGCTCCATTCCCGCTCATTCCTGGTCTTCACGGGTACCTTCTTTGTTCTCTGTTTCCATCCGTGCGGCTCCAGTTATTTAACATTATCCTTCCCTTGTGCTTCAGATACCAAAAGGTCCTCATCTAATGTTTCTTTCCTTCCACTCTTGTCTGATTTCCTGGCTTTACTCCCAAATATCCTTCTCCTGAACCGACTGAAATCCCCCATTCAGAGCTCACGGATTTCTTCTGTTGCTCATACTACTCCACTGGCCTCTCTCTTTCCATTTTCCTTCCTGAAAGCAACTTTTCTATCCTTTGTCACACATTCCATTTTGGTTCAGAGAAAGGAAGGGGGTTATGAAAGGTCATGCTGATTGAAGCATTCAAAGTGTGTTCTGTCTACCAGGAAACATCGGCAACCTCACAGAATGTGAGAGCGAGCTAATGTTCAAGAGATTAAATGAGGGTGAATGAGAAGATGTTCTGAGATCATTCTGGAAAGTACAGAAAAATGACTACATTGAACATTTGCCATTGTGAGCATACAAGTGCCTTCTAAATCCCTTGACTGATCTATCCAAATGGAAGGTGTTCTCCGTGTCATTTCACTGCACTGACAAAATGAGAATTAAATTCCCATTTGTCGCAAATGAGGGTTACATATCAACACTGACGGGAGATTATTTCCTAATTCCTCCTCTGAGTACAGAATTCATAACTCAAGAAGACAAAGATAAATGGTTTAAAAATGGGGAGGGGGCATACAGTAGAGGCCAATTATAGCTAACAAATCTTTGAGACCCACACAAAATATGTATTTACTTATTTATTCCGACCCTCCCAAAGCTAATGTTCAGCTCATGTGTCCTAGGCTGATATGGAGCATGGGCCAATGTCTGGGGATCTGTTCTTATTGTACAGCGTCTGTACCATTCACATTAGTAAAATTATTTAAATATTATGACTGTATTCTCCTCAACATATTTACTTTTCCTTTCTCCTCTGTATTTTTTTTAAAGACTTATTTGAGAGAGAGAGAGCGCGAGGGAGGAAGATGAGATGGAGATGAAGAGAATCTCAAGTGGACTCCATGCTGAGCAGGGAGCCTGACTGGGGCGGGATGGGGGGGCACTTGATCTCATGACCCTGAGATCACGACCTGAGCCAAAACCAAGAGTTAGACGCTTAAATGACTGCCCACCCACACACCCCTCCTCTGTGCATGGATTTTTTAAAAATTTTATTTATTTGAGAGAGAGAGAGGGAGAGAGAGAGCATGAGCCGGGAGTGGGGGAAGGGCAGAGGGAGAGGGAGAAGCTGACTCCCCGCTGACCAGGGAGCCAGACATGGGGCTCGATACCAGGACCCTAGGATCATGACCTGAGCCAAGGCAGACACAAAGGACTGAGCCAGCCAGGTGCCCCATCTTCCTCTGTATATTTTTGAAAGAAGTCTCTCATTTTTGTCTCTTGTTTTTTTTTTTTAATAATTTTATCATTAGATGATATGATGCAATGTTGTTTTTCAAAAAAACAAATCATGCTTTCCTTCTTCTGTAAGTCTTCTGTCAGGATGGGTCATATCTGTCTCAACTGCAAACTGTGTGCAGTGGTTTCTCTGCCTTTAACCTGCTCACTTCTCCCCATGGTGATTCTAACACACGATTCTAATCATTTCACTCCCTTGCCCCAAATCCTCCAAAGACTTCCCATCTCCAAGAACGGTGGTTAACAGACTAAATGATCAGTGAAGAGAGAGGAGTACATGACCCAAAACTGGTATACTTACTTAAAGGAATGATATTAAAACTTTTAATAACTGGTAGGGCTAGGCAACAATCACTAAACACACGCTGTAACCAATTCAGAAAAACGCCAGCCATGAAAATAATTACTATGTACTGGCTGAATACATGTTCAAACTCTCTGCATATACTATGTACTAATATACAATGCCTTAAAATGTATTATATGCATTGTATGAATATTATAAGGCAAAATTAAAATTAAAAAAAATATTTTAATGATCCTGTAGTCCCGGGATCGAGTCCCGCATTGGGCTCCCTGCTTGGCGAGGAGCCTGCTTCTCCCTCTAACCCTCCCCCCTCTCATCTACTCTCTCTCTCTCTCATTCTCTCTCAAAATAAATAAAGAAATCTTTAAAATAAATAAATAAATAAACAGAAACTTAATATCATCTCGTTTCTCAAGTGTCTAAACCAGAAGTACTCCCCTTAGAAGATGACCGGCACAGAGTATAAACTCAGAACGTCTTTTCCTGGACAAGGCTCTTCAAGATCTGACCCCTGACTACTGATCCAGGGTTATCTCTTGTGAATTTTTTTATGCTCCAGCAATACTGACTCATAGATTTCTGGAACAGGCCATGGTTCCTCACGATGCTGCTATGTGTTAGTGGACGCTGTTCTGTTTGCTTGGAGAGAGTACTCTGTTCCCGAGAAACTCTTACTGTCATCTTTTTTCACATCACCTCAACTGCTACCTGCCTCTTTGGTGAAATCTGCTCTGACTGCCTAGGACACACTGAGAGGGTCCTTTCCCTCTTATTGCTGCAGTAACAACAGCTAACATGTTTGAGCACTGGCTGTCCAGCAAGTATTCCGCTAGATACAGTGCACACACTACCTTGAACAACTTCCCCAACCATCACCATACGGTGGGTCCTATTATTCTCTCTAAGCTGAGGCTTAGAAGGGCTAAAGATCTTCCTCAAGTGGCACAAGTAAAGAAGGTAGGGAAGGTATTTAGGCCCCAGTCTGGCACCACAGCATATACTCTTTGTCCACACCTCTAATAAGAGTATTACATAGCATTGTAAATGTTGGTTCGCGTGACAACAAACCTTTGTCAACAAATCTAGCATTTTTTGCCTCTATATTCAAAGCACTTAGTACACAGCAAGCTAATGTAAAATGCTTGCTAGGTGAATATACATCTAGCTAAAAATCTTGTGTTTTTTAAATCACGAGCTACTCAGCCTATGCGCTGTGGAATATTCTATGTTACATCTGTGTGTGCTTTTTATATTTCGAATATTGCTAACAAACTAGGTAGTGTACATGACCAAAATTTAGCTTACCAGGAGTAAATCTTGCATTCACCTTATATGAACAAGGAGCTCTGAAAGAGAGGATGCTCAAATTGTACTGATGATTCTCTCTTATAAGGATAAATTCTAAAAGCCTCACAAACACTATAGTGCCTTGCACTGACACAAAGGGAAAGGCACCCAAGACAGAATGGGTATACAACCTCAACCCTTTTCTTTTTTCTCCTTCCCCTCTCACTTCCTAAGGAAAAGAGGGAAGGAGGGAGGAGGGAAGAAGAGAAGGACGGGGGATGGAAGAGCGGGAGGGAAGGATGGGAGAAAGAGGGGCTAGAGAGAGAGAGAGAGAGAGAGAGTAAGGGGGGGAGAGGGAGAGAGATAGGTAGGTGGGTGAGCTGAGGCAGGGGTGTGTGGAAACAGCTCATGAGAGGTGATGCCCTACCATCTGTCTAACAAAGAGAAAATGATGGAAACTAGGAAAAACTGAGATCTAAGCTTTTTACGGATGTCCTGATTGCTTTACCCTCACCTAGATTCTTGCCTGTACCTATTCTCTTTTACTCAACTGTGTGCTCTTTGAGGATAAAAATTCAAACACAGGCACTTGGTTCAGTCACCTTCCACCTCCTTCCAGACTGGGTCCGCCATTCCCTCAGTCCTAAACTAGTCTCCAGCCTGCAGTCATGGTGAAACTTCTGAAATACAAGTAGGGTATGATCCACAGCTTATATTTCTTCTTCTTTCTAAGTCTCTTGGAGGTAAAGACTATGTTTCAACAAGCTTTAGAACTGCCGGGAGGTACACCATACAACCCAGCCTTTGGAGGCCCTACTGAGAAAATGAAAGGTCAATATGGGAAGTCATGAGAAGAAACAACTTAGGAAAGGGGGTAGAATATAAAATATAAAAAATTCAGTTGTAGCTATGTTGATATGTATTTATTGATAGTGCCATCTGGCATCAAAAGTCAGTGGACATTTGAGAATGTGAAATTGTGGTACCTAGGACGATGGACGCCTGGGTATCAGATATGGATCATCTACCCAAAGGTGGCAGCTGTAGCTATGGAAGATTTCCCAGGCAGGTCTAGTCAGAAAGGAGACCACAATGTTGGAGGCCAGGCATCTAGGAGATGACCCTGGAGCTGGGCAAGATATTAGATGGACAAGTCAGATGGCTCCTACCTTTTCCTAGGAGTACTTCCAATGTGCAGTGAGACAGAAAGGCACTTGTCACTGGGAACACTGTTATCTCTGAAGAAGATGGAAGCCAATCTGGCAGCAGGATGTGGTAGAATGCCATGGACCAAGAGTCAGAAAAATTTATATTGTCATGATAGACCAGTTTTGTATTTCTCTCTCTCTCTCTTTTTAAAGATTTTATTTATTTGACAGAGAGAGAGAGAGCACAAGCAGGGGGGAGCTGCAGAGAGAGAGGGAGAAGCAGGCTCCTCACTAGTAAGGAGCCCGATGCAGGACTCAACTCAATCCCAGGACTCTGGGATCATGACCTTAGCCAAAGGCAGATGCTTAACTGACTGAGCCACCCAGGAGCCCCTGTATTTCTCATCTTCAGAAAGGCACCCTAGCTTTTTCCCTTAGGGACAAACCTGAAAGTGCTCTGAAAAGGTAAGACTGCCACACATGTATGTAAGGTAGCACTTACGAATTCTGTAAGGAGCTGAAGTTAACTCTTCTGAATTAAAAGGCTAAGTGGAAGTATATTTAATATATAAAAATAAAAAGGCCACTATTTCTAGAGTTGATCCTATTTTAACCACTGTCAAAGCAACTTTGGGCAGTCACTTTACCTCTCCTTGCCCCAATTTAAAGTGATTTAAATTTCATTCCTGACTATCTCATTAGGGTATTATGATGATTAAGTACTTAAAATGTCTTAAGATCTAGTGAGTAATGTCTTAACATTTGGGGGAGCAGTCATGTGATATTACAGCTTGTCTGAATAATTCTAAAAGCTGTGTGATGTTTCTCCAAATTCCCTAGGTCTTTGATACCAAAGATAAACAGACAACATATCCAACACTCGACTGCAGTAGCATTTGCTTTCAAGTTCTAAGAGAACTGTACTTTGTAACTGCACAAATGGAATGCACAGTGATCAGCTGTAAAATTTAAGGGTGCTTATCCTTAATTACTCATCTTGAATAAGAGTTAGAATTATGCATCCTAACTTGAAAGAATACCTCTTAGGAAACAATAAACTCTGCATACACATCATTATATGTTATGCTTTCTTAGATATCACTTATAATAAAGCAGAAAGAGGAACAGTTAGGAACATTATCATGAGCACGGGAAAGACAGTGAGGGCCTGCACTGAGTTCCAGGACTGGAGAGGACAAGATGGGTTCAAGGGCTATTTAGAAGACTAAAAACAACAGCATTTGGGGGAGAGGGTGACAAGTGGATAGAGGAGGTAAGAAAGAAGAAAGCAGGGGTGCCTGGGGGGCTCAGTCGTTGGGCGTCTGCCTTCGGCTCAGGTCATGGTCCCAGGGTCCTGGGATCGAGCCCCGCGTCGGGCTCCCTGCTCAGAGGGAAGCCTGCTTCTCCCTCTCCCACTCCCCCTGTTTGTGTTCCCTCTCTCGCTGTCTCTCTCCATCAAATAAATAAGTAATCTTTAAAAAAAAAAAAAAGAAGAAGAAAGCATCAGAGATGGACACATACTAGTTGAGTGAAGGTTTGGGGAGGAAGATAAGTCATCAAGCCTTACACATATTGAGAACAAAGTACCTCTGTGATACTACCATTTTGAAAATTCCTTTATCAACTTCCTAGTTTATTTTCATATAGTGTAATAACAGAAAAACCGAAGAGTTTTAGTTACACTTGAAGACGTCTCTGAAAAATTTTAAGTCTTTTCAATGTTTAAGAATACTCAATATTCCTCTACTCAAAGAAGAAATATTTACATACCATATTAATTCTAGTCTCCCAGTCACTAAGAACACCCATGATGAAACCACATGGTGAGCTTATCTTGGGAGCCAAAAGCACTCTACCAAACTGGTCCTGAGATGGCATTAAAGCAAACGAAACTCAACCAGATTTCTCTGTTCCAGCTTCAACATAGAAACAGAACTATATAGGGCTGGACAGTTAGAAAATGTCATGCCATTTCAGAACAGAGTAAAGAAAGGAAATATTAAAAGGCCTTTCAACCCTCTAGGTATAATGCTATACAAGTAGATCTGATTTTATACCATGGCGAATTCCAGCAAAGCTCTAGTCTCATGAAAACAGCAGAGAATTTATTAAATTTATGAAGATAAGGGCATTGGGTTGCATTTTTCAAAGACAGGGTTAATATACCTATTAGACTAAAAAAAGAACATCACTGGATATACAGCATTGTCAACACATCTGTGTTCACACATGTACATTATGTACATGCCCCTCAGCCTGAACACAGCAATGCTTTAAAAAATATGTCAAAAGTTATTTCAGAATGCACAGTATGTTGCTATGGTGCATGCTGCTGCAAAGAAAAAGCTAATGGGCTCTCTACTTAATGTGATTAGAGCCATTATTGACATAATGCCAGGAAGATGCAAAACCATTAGCATTACACCACAGCTCACTTTAGTATCCACTCAGATTTAGTATTTGATCCACAATTTTAATTTTGTTCTGCTCTATTCAGAGCTGCATTACACAAAATGCATAATTAAAAGCTGCTGTGATTCTCTCTACTTCTCAAATTAAAAACATAGCAAACATTTGTAGTTCTAATCCACTAGAAATTAATAAATCAAATAGTGTCTTTTATCCTCTTTCCTCCATGCAATTCAGATTGCAGGTTGGGAATACTTTTGCCTGCAACGGAGTAGGCTGCAGACAGAGTGGCTGCTCAAAGGAAGGAAAAGTCCCCTAACTGCCTACTGCAAAGGCAAGTGAGGACCTGGAGGGCCTAGAAGCACTGATAGCCTTATAATTCCAAGCGGTAAGCCGGAAGGGTTTTCTGCAAAGAAAAATTTTAATCAATTCACCATAAATCCTTTTGATGCATTTTCCTTCATTAGCTCACTTTGTCAAGCACACACATGCTCCTAATTTAATTTAATCAAATTCACCATGTCTTTCTGTCAACAGTGAAGCAATGCCCATGTCCAAAATATCTCCTATCAACTCCCTACCAGGGGCAGCCTGGAGGAGAAGCCAATGAGCAACAGGAGTTTTACTTTATCCACCATGAAAAACTCAGAGGGCTTCCTTCCAAAGACCTGCCATGAAGAGGTGAGACCCCGACACCGCTGCTAGTTTTACTGCTTTTAGAAGCCCTTATCACCTGAAATAATAGAGCATTATAATTCATTACAATAAAAACAGCATATTCTCTCTTGTGGACATGATCCTAGGAAAGTCCTGGAAGGACCACAAAAAAATAGCAGCAGAGAAGGCACGTGTGTGTTCGAGGCAGGCCCCCTCACTGCTCTTGAGTCTCTCCACTCCATACCAGGGATGCTCCAGTTAGCTTTTCATTGCTAGTTCTTCCAGCAGCCCATGCCTCCTTCTGCCTGCAAACCCCCACCATTGCCCACTTCCCTCAAGAACTGCAACTCATCCTTCAGATCTGTGCTCAAAACTCACTTTCTCAAGGAAACAATTCCAGAAGTCCCCTAGGACACTTGCTTTTTAAGGCCCTCTGTGTGTATGTATGAGTGTTTAAAGACTATGACGACTTACATTTATATGCTTATGTAGTCAGTTCCATGAGGGTAGGAACCACATCTATCTTGCTCACCATTTTAATGTCGAGAACCTAGCAACTGTGCCTGGCACCCAGTAGTAATTCAACAAATACTGGTTAAATGGCTAAATGCTGAATTAACCTACCACTGTCTCCCAAGAGTCTCCCTACACATGCCAAGTTCTATTCATTTTCTTAGCTCTTTCATGTTATAAGCCAATTGTTCCTGAAATCATATTTTAAATAAATACAATGATGCAAAGGTTTTAAAATGTACAAAAACTTTACATTTTGTGGGTTTTTACATGTGTCTACAGTGGGAAACGAAACGAGTGAAACCGCTGGAAATAATGCAGGATCCAGAAGAAACAAAAAGTAGCAGAAGCCCTCAAGAGGGCCCTTCGTATGCAACTGGAACTGAAATACAAGAGTGTCCCCCATATTGCTTCAAAGAGGAGAGTGAAAGGCAGAAGTAAGACAGAGAAAGACCACTCCTTGAAGAATGGTCCAAGTGTCATTCAGCTTTGGAACAGGCTCTGATTACCTTTAGTTTCTAGTATTTGCTTCTAAAGACAAACATTCCTTTATAAAAATGTGACAAGGAAACAATAAGCACTAAATAACAACAAAAAAACAAGTCTCCTTAATTTTCTTATCAAACCAAGACGTCAAAGCTTAGAAGCAGCAGCCAAAGCCATCATCCACGACAGCCATCTGTTTACAAATGTCAACCTTAAGCATTTTTCCAAGAAGAGAGGGCTATTCTTATAGTATTCTCTTGATCTGTTACAGAAATATCTTATCTTTAAATTTTTAATTGTTTGTGCTTTCCTCCTCGACACAAAGAAATAAAAATTGTGCATTATTTGCTTGTAGTTCCAAACATAAATGAAAAACTAAGGCCTTCACTGGAAGATACGTATACATCTAGACTATTTCCTATAACCCTAAACAAATGGATGGATGGGAAAAAGATGAATAGTATATATTTTCATTTCAGCTTCAACATTATAGAATTTTCTATTTTTAATCAAAAAACTAATCTATTTCTTTGTATCAGAATCCTGACTTAAGATGCACTTTCCCTTGAGTGCGCCCAAAAGACCAACATCCCCAGAGCAGACTTGAAAAGAAACTTCCTTTAGCTTCTATCGTACAACGGACTCCCCCAAAAAAGAGGATACTCTACTTTTGGGGAGGCACCTGGCCCGCTACTTGAACTTCTCGGCATGTCTTTCTGGAGGTGCTCAGGAAGTATCATTCTCTTTAGAAAAAGGCTTGGGTGGGCCCCTGCATCCTGCCATCTCCTGCAAATAGATGACAGGAGAAGTCAGGCAAAAAAAACAAAAACAAAAACAAAAAAACCCAGCTGTATCTGGCTCATTATATTATAAGGCAGCTCGTTTCATTGTTTCATGGCTCTAACCGCTGCACTTCTTTCCTTCCACTGAGCTGAGGTCTGCCTTCCTATAAATTTCAGTCCTCTGAGGCCTTAACAGAATCAGTCGGCTTCCTGGTCCACGTAGAAGCCCTTACAGATGGGGGAGGAGACTCCACTCTGGGAGGCTTTTGACCAGATGAAACATAATTGGAATCTCCAACTGATCCCCTCACCCATATGGTTTGTCTGCAGATCCTCCACCACCCTGGTCACTGATGATCACACTTCAATTGCTCAACACTCCTCCATACAATGTGATATCCAGCACTAAATGCAAGATTCAAGATGTGGTCTGAGTAGCATGGAGAAGAAGGGGATACTTTACAACAACCATTACTCTGGAGTTAATAAGAAAAGGCATTTTATCTTAAAAAGACACATGACAAAAAATATATAGAATATGCACCTTTTCAACTTAATACTTACTCTGTACAGTTCTAAAATACTGCCTTTTTCTTGGTGGCATCCATAATCTAATTTCTATTCTTACTCTTCAATGAACAGCATTAGTGTAACACAGAATATTCATCTTAAAAACATATTTTAACACAAATTACAAGATGAAAGGATTGTTAGATGTAATAAGTATAGATCATCTAATGTACAGATGCTTATTAGCCTCAGAATATGTTAGCTCTATATTAACCACAGAACTCCTGGCAAACTCTTCCAGGTCACAAAGAAATGTCATTGTGCAAGAATGGCATTAAATGGAAATAACTACCTTGGGGTACCCTGCCTTCTTGGCTCTCCCTCAAAGATCTTCCTTCCAGCTCTGAACAAAGAAAGGAAGCATGACACTGATATTAAGCAATGACCAAAATGCAAATGAGAATTCAATTCACAGAAAAAACCAAAAGACTCAAAAAGAAAGAAAAGAAAGAAAAGAAAGAAAAGAAAGAAAAGAAAGA
>NW_027397101.1:18675250-18685125 GCF_003265705.2 Callorhinus ursinus
AAAAGAAAGAAAAGAAAAAGAAAGAAAGAAAGAAAGAAAGAAAGAAAGAAAGAAAGAAAGAAAGAAAGAAAGAAAGAAAGAAAGAAAAGAAAAGAAAGAAAAATTAAGAAAGAAGTTGGTGGTAAGAAAATACATCCCCAAGTGAGAATGAAATGGGATTTCAGAGGGTGTGTTCCTATGTGAATTCCACACCACCATGACTGCCATTTATCATGCTAGAGAACACAGGGTCTAGGAAAGGTTTTCAAGCTTCAGAGAGTTTTCCTTTGAGCGAGTGAGAAGCAATGTTATGTCTCCCCCTACCAATATTTCATTATTAAAATTCTTTTTTTTTAAAGATTTTATTTATTTGAGAGAGAGAGCAAGAAAGTGAGAGAGAACATGAGCAGGGGTGAGGGGGGGCAGGGGAGAGGGAGAAGGAGGCTCCCAGCTGAGCAGGGAGCCCGAGGCGATGCGGGATGTGATGTGGACTCGATCCCAGGAGCCCAGGATCATGACCTGAGCCAAAGGCAGATGCTTAACCAACTGAGCCACCCAGGTGTCCCTCATTATTAAAATTTTCAAATATACAGAAAAGTTGAAAGAACTGTACAGTGAGCATCCATGTATCTACCATCTAAATTTCACAATTATCATTTTACTATATTTGCTTGTAAGGGTCTTTTTTATGTATCATTGATCAGCATGAGACAACAGGCAGATAATTTACAATTTCAGGGGAAAAAATTCTTGATATCACCAGGTCAGCACTCATTTTTAAAGTACAGATATAAACATTTCAAATGCTTAATTTAGACTAATATAATCTTACTTCCATTTGAGTTCTAAATTCTTTATGCACTCTGGGAAGAATATCTGCTAGGTTATTTATCTGTTTATTTTAACAGCTCAGCACAAAGATAGTAAAATGTTATCTGTAATAACTTAACCTTTGGAAGAATACTTACCTTTGACAGTCTCCAAATGTTTCTGAAAATTTGAAAATTACTTGCAAGCCTCATTTGTTGGTTTAAGTTACTATCACAGTAACAGCCACAAAATAATTACAGCAGCTAATTCTCATACAGTATTTACTATACGGCAGGTATCAGTCTTAAGTGCTTTGCATATTTTAGCTCACTCAATACATGTAATATCTTCATAAAACAGGTACTATGAATACTCTCACCACCATTTTAAAAATATAAAACATGAAGCACGAAGAATCAAACAGTGCTCATAAGGGGCAGGGGTGGGATTCAAACTCCAGCAACCTACAGGGCCGACTTTTCCACCAACCAATACACTGCCCTGCCTCTCTAGCCAACAAAAAGAACTCTATGCCTGAGGGAAACTGAATATGTTACATCTTTACCATCACTGACGTTACTGCAAACTTATGAACTGACTACTTAATTTAATTTGGGAAAGTGAACCGATGCTCCATTTCAATGAATCTTTTAAAAAATCAATAGGTTTTTATAAGTAAAAAACACATGTACAAGGTACATTATGGTTATAATATATTTGGAACATGAAATAAATATGTATGCTGAGTATGGAATCAATGACTATACACACAGTCCAATATACAATGATGTGCGATCTTGAACAAGTTAGTTAACTTCTTTGAACCTGTGTCTTCATTGACGAAATGGAGGCAATAAAGCAACAGTAGTATCAACCTCATGGGATCATTATGAAAATTATAGAAGATAATCAAAGTTCCAAAGTGCCTGTGATATAATCATATAATAAACACTCAATAATCACAGGAAAAAACTTAGCACTATATGTGGTGCATTGTGGCCACCAAGTGTTGTCCATAGTAATAATGATAACAATATAAGATCGATGTATATCAGTATAAATGACTATCTACTAATCCCATGAAGGGATCCATAATTTTGTTGTAACGTTGCTAAAAGCATAATTTTAATCTGGGCCAAACACAGCCTTCCAGAAGATGGCATCATAAAGGATACTTCTGATTAATTCAAGGTGACCAAATAGCACTACAGACTTAGAAGCATCATTTAACTTAAAAACAAATCAAATTAGTATCAGCACAAGGTCCTGGTGGCTATTATATCTCCACTACATCAATCCAATGGTGTTGGCAAACATTTAAAAATTAAATATTCAGCTAAAGAAACTCAAACCCAAAGGAGAAAAAAAATCTCTTAAACTGAATGACACAAGAAAGAATTAAGGGCTCAATTTTAATAGTTTAAATTTCAATTTGACCCCTAGGAAGGGGACTGTAAAAACTGACACTGAGACTCTCAATTTTTGGAAGAAGGATGATGAGACATGAAATCTTCCTGGTTTCCCAACTCCACGGCCTGCAGATAATTTATGAAACTTCTTACCTCTTTTCTGATCCTAATGCTAGCAGGTAAAACCAGATCCCAAGAATCAAGAAAACATGCCCTCCCCTCTGTGTTTCCAATTTAAATGAATACATTCAGAGGAGTCAGTCACTACAACATTAAAAACCCAGGGCATCTGGGGCTAGACTGAGTCTCAAAGAACACTGATGGATTCACTGGGCCCCACATGGCTTTAAGTGAAAAGTCACGCAAAGGTCCAGTGGCTTCCCTTGGCTGGCCCATCAGTTCACTCAGGTGTTACTAAAGCCCTGACCAGACCAGTTAGTCCTTGCAGGTACAAATGGCAATTTGTGGGTGGGGGGATGGGTTAGCCTGGTGATAGGTATTAAAGAGGGCACGTTCTGCATGGAGCACTGGGTGTTATGCACAAACAATGAATCATGGAACACTACATCAAAAAACTAATGATGTAATCTATGGTAATTAACATAACAATAAAAAAACAAATGGCAATTTGCTGTACATTTTCGATTACACACATATTTTTTTCTCCATCATGCCTAGCCAAATGTAAAACAAAAAAAGTACCATTTTGTACACACAAAGGCACTTTTCAAGGCTCAGAGGCTCTCAACACCATGCACTTTCAAAGGATCGATGATGGCGCCATGGGAATGGGACAGGAAACAGACATCTGTGTTTTCCCGTTAAGAGCATAATGCAACTTTATTGCTAAAAGAAAGTAAAAAAGAGGATGTTCTTAACCACCTCGAGCCACTGAAAAAGACACTTGCTGCTAGAAGCCAAGAGGGACTTTTGTCTGGACATAAGGAACTGAACATATTTCACTTCCTTAGGCCATACTATTCCCTTCCCTACATTTCCATTATTTCACTGCTCTCAAATTACATATATCTATGTGGTTTCCTCAGATATAAGACTCCAGCACTATAAAACTATGTGTTTTTGGCTGTAAGCTGGTAATCCAGTTCTTACACAGATGCTTAACAAGACTTTATATGGCTTCCTAAAATCCAGTAGACTATATTTAACAATTAGTGACAGTTACATGGTATATACAGTATATACCATGAAATATGGAGTCATAAAGCCCCAGAGATGAAAATGTGGACTTCTTATCCACAGTAGGTATAGCAAAGTCTGTTGCTGTTGTAGGGTCAAGAACTTTAAAAAGTGTTTGCTTTAACCCAAATTCCAGCAAATACATATGCATATATGTATGCTTATTTTGAGGTATACCTATTTCTAAAACAGCAAAAAAGAAGAGTGAGATAAAAGGCAAGGTGCCTTTGTATAAAATTTCTTAAAGAATGGTCCCTGAGCAAAATGACCTGAAAGCCAACCACGAAACCCTACTGACTTTCAGACTCCTAAGTACCCATCTTTAAGCACAGCCCTTTCCAAAAGCTTATCTCTGACCTACCCACATGAACTTAGTACTGGGTCAACTTCCCTGTACACAGTAGGTGCTTAGTACACAGTGGGTGCTGTTCACGGTGAGTGATAAAGGTAACAGGAAAAGAAAAATACACCTGAAACTCCAAAGCCCCTTCTGACAATCCTAGCATCGCTCCCGGCTCTCCTCGGAGAAAAGGATTGCAATTGACTTAAAATGACACCAAGACGTCTTCTGTGTTTGTATCAAGTACCCCTTACATTCAGCCACCTCCTGTGGACTCCTAACTCTTCCTCTTGTTAAATTTTGAATAATATATGTCATTTTACACCTCAGAGCTCAGATAAGGCAGCACAGTAGCTGGTGTATGGATGTGACAGAATGTTTTTATTCCACCCCTGAAAAAAAGCTCCTTGTTTTTGACACACTGGAAAATGTACAGCCAGAGAGCGCTTGAGGCGAAGATGCCACCCCAGCCTTACATCTGTCTGCTTTCATTTGTCTACAACTGTGCTTATAGATAAAACAAGCTTTCCAGATGTCATCACAAGCAGGGTTCATATGCTGATTTCACTGAGACACCATTGTTGGCTGCCAGCATAAGAGAGTTGTAAAACTAAAATATTTAAACTCTGAGCTACTCAACACAACTTTGAATGTCACACAGGATCTTATTTCAGGATTAATTAATGTACACCCCAATAAAATAATCATGTGTTAAAAACAGCTGTCTGGTGTGCGAGTGGATCTAATTTTCCTCTTTCCAACTGTTCCAATCACATACAACAAGAAATTTCCAAAGGAGAGCACTTATTTCTACATGTGCACACTCTATCAAGCCCTTACATTTCAGGTGCTATGTCCCAAGGATCTATATGTTCTCATTTTTTATAAAGGACATGATGAACCTAAGATGAACAAAAGCAACATGCCAGGCGCAGACTATAAAGACCTTTCCACTGTGAGAGGGGAAGGCCAGTGACCAGCGATGGGCAATGTTTCAGGTACCCATATGCAAAGCTTGGCTTTAGGCAACCTGGTATCTGGGAGCTTGAATATTTGTTTGAGAACACAATATCCCTGTGGTTATAATTACAGCCACGGCATAAAAGAGGATTACAGTGGTTTCATAACATCCCTTAACAAAGAAGAACTCATTGCTCCTTAGGTTCCTGAAAAATTCCTTAAATACACACATGCATACATAAGCGCGTGCACACTCACACACACAGTAGTTCTGATTTCCTTTTTCTCTGAATCTACATAACAATTTCATTGTCACTGAGAGAACACCAGGGGCTCAGCTTTGGTTTAAATGACCATTCTTAGTAACATCTAATACAAGTGCTCTGAGCTGCCTTAGAAAAGGAAGCTGATTCATAGTTGGATACACGAGATCTGTATGTATCTCCCTCTAACTTGGGCTTTCCTTCTGCTCCAGTAAATCTTTTCTAGCCCAGTTTGCATGCTTGTAAACTTGGGTCAGTAATGCTCACTAAGCATCTGTTACTCAAAAACCTGGTTTATGGGTCATTTTGGATTCGGAGGCTAAATTAATCTCAAAGCCACAAGCCTTCTGCAGTTTCTGCTTAATTTGATAAGAAACGAACTTCACATTAACGTAGTCAAGGCATCATATTGGGTCTGTCAGGGCTGGTCCTGCACTTCAATGAGCTCATCTCAGGTTGCTGCAGCTCACCAAAACAAACAAGCAAACAAACAAAAAACCATGTTTCATGCAATCCAGAACTTTACTCCACTCCCTACTCCTACAAAACAGAAGAACAAAACATTTATTTGTGACAGTTTTCCAGGGAGAACATATATTGAGGGGAGAAAGAAGTCCGTTACTTTGTTTTCCCACCATCGCAAATGTTCCCATCTTCTCTTGAGCTCATCTAGTTCAAACCTTCTGAAAATAAATCACCCCAAAGCACTCAAGATTTCCCTAAAGACCCCTGCAGGCTTCCTGCTCTGTGTGTTCCCACTCCTGTGCTGGGAGGCTAATGTGTTTTAGGGATGTTTGTTTTAATGCAAAGAACTTCACTAAGTCAAAACAACCTGTCATGGCGATCCATCTACTTTGGATGATCCTGGCCTCTTCCACTCTTATTTCGGCCTGAGAGTTAGAGACTCATACAAAAATGAAGACCTGAGTGTTAAATTTCAGTCTTCTTTAAGTGTCAGGAGAGCAATCATAATTCTTGAGGCAAGAATAATAATATAATCCCTGGTTTTGTAGGACTCCGTGTCCCTCCTTCATTTGAAGCTGGGGTAAATTTCTAGCTTGGGGAAGGAATAATTCCTGCTGAAGCCCACACTCTGCACTTTAATTCCCCCACACTAAAATCAGTATGTAGCCATGTTATTACCATCCCAGTACTATAGTTGGGACAGTGTTGTGTGAAAGAGTCCCTACATAAAGCTATTTTGAGCCATGCTTACATAATCAAGCCCTAATGCAAAAGTACATTCCCACAGACATTTAATGATACATCAATGGTTTTAACTATTTGAGCTAAAATTTATTTTCTGTTCTTTAAAGCTCGCCTTTAGGTTTCTAGGGGGAGTGCAAATTATTAAGGAGCAGCAAACTGAGACATTCACATGACATCTTTCATCTCATCTTTGCTTTTTCAATCCACTGGGGAATCCAGAAGTGACACCTTCCAGACGTTCCTTTTACAGATGAGAAGAGAGATGGGTGAGCCGGTTACTTGTTTGCCCAAGGGCAAGAAGGTGAGCCCAGAGCCGAGCTGGAGGGGCACTGGTTTACTTGAAGATCAGCTAGACGCACAGTATTGGGGTCAATTGTCCTCTCCTGGCTACAGACCAGAGGACTTAATAACAGCAATAAGTCTGTTCGCCAGGACAGAGTCTGTTCTCAGCACTGAAACCTAACAGCTTACTCACAGGTCCGTATTTGAATACAATTGCATTAAAAAATAACCCAATTTAACAATTCAGAAGTTCTGATCTATGTTTTATAAAAATGTATGAGAGACCTAAAAGCCATGGAGAGCCATAACTTTGAGCTGCCTCATTTGTTTCTCTTTTATTACAGTCCTGCACGGTGGGCACAAGCTCTTCACTGAAAAGAGAACATTAAATCTTTATTCTAAACTGTTTTAGCAGAACGATATTAATAGTTGAATATTATTTTGTCTGACTGATAAAATACCATTCAAATAAGACCAAAGAGAGCACTGAACCCCAGCCAACTCCCATGAGGAAAAAGGGACCAGCTCTCTTCAGAAATAATAATTTCTTGTCACTCTTAAGACTCTAGGAACATTTCTACTGCTGTATGAGCCCAGAAGCCAAATACCTGGAGTGAAGGTGGCTTTCAAAAATACACATTTCTCTGGGTCCTCCTTAGTAGGGAAAACAGCTGTCTGGAATATTCCTTCTCCTCCTTGTAGTCTGTTTGGTCTTTCCGAATGCACGATCAGTAAGGGACCAATGTGGACACACGAGCAAACCACGAGGAAACCACTTTGTTTCCATGGATATTTTACCATACTTGGAGAAACAGGGCAAGATTCACATTTAAAAGAGAGAATTCAATACTGGAAAATATTCAGACATCAGTATGATTCAGTTCAGCAAAAACCCCACCACTACTACTATTTATGGCTCTATCTCTGGTGCTCTTTTTTCCTGTAGTACCAAACTACATATCCCACTCCGTACAAAAAGGCACCATTTTCCCTTTACTTGTATTTCTGTGTGTGTCATTACAAACAAGTTCAGTAAGGTTAGCCCAAAACCATACAGATGGCTTTTTCTTTGAAAGGTTTCTAATTTTCTACCAAATACACAAGAGTTTCTTTTTCTTTCCCCAACCTATATCTTGATGTTCCAAATAATGTAAAAAATAAAACACTAACAACCCGTAAGTTAGGAAGCCTCTTCTCTGCTCAAGACACCTCTTTTTAAATAACTAAATAACAACAGGATTTATACAGCCCTACCATGCCTAGACTTAAACCAACTGAAAAATTACACTGAACCTCATTTGGACTCACATAACTAAATTAGGCAACTTTGTGGAGATATTCACAGGAATTTCTCTGTGAAAGCTACTGAGGCAAATGTTTTTAGTAGGAAACAAAAATTTTTCTAACTGGCAAATGAGTGGCTTCTATGTGGAGATATTTTCATTCACTAAAGTATCTGATTCAGGGCTTAGCCTGCAAATACTTAACATTAAGTGTGCTGTCTTAGATACTGTATTGACTGTAAGTTCCCATTTTTTAAAAAAGTGCTGTAGTGAAAGCATTTATGAAATATCTGAATCTTCATCCCTATTATTTAGTCAGCCTCACCCACCAGCCAGTCAAGGAACAAAGATTGAAGTCAAACTAGCTTAAAACCAAAAACGATTTTAAAAGATAATGGCCCGAACAGGGATTAAAATCCTTCATTTTCAGCAAATAAGGGAAAATATTGATTGGTAGATCCAGTCAAAATTGTAAGCAAAAAATTTTAGGAGTCATAAAATCATCTAAACCATGTTTTAGTCAGTACTAATTACCCTATTATTCAAAATGTTTAGGATGCCCATTCAGTATAAACCTTTATACTGAAACAATGGAATTTTAAAATAACATGAGTTTTCTAAGCCAGCGTAAAATAGAAATATATGACCCACATGAGGTAATTTTAAGTTTTCGAGTAACAATAAAAATATAAAAAAGAGATAAAATTAGCTTCAATTTTAATAATATATTTCACTTAAACAGCATGTCCAGAATATGGTCTGTTCAACATATAAAAATCCTTAATATTTGGGGCACCTGGGTGGCTCAGTCGGTTAAGCTTCTGCATTCCACTCAGGTCATGATCCCAGGGTCCTGGGATCGAACCCCATGTCAGGCTCCCTGCTCGGTGGAGAGCCTACTTCTCCCTCTCCCTCTGCTACGGCTTTGCCTACCTGTGCTCTCTGTGAAATAAATAAAATCTTGAAAAAAAAAAAACTTAATATTTGACAATTGGTTTTTGTACTACATCTTTAAAATCTGTTAAGTATTTTACCTTTTACCACATACCTCCAGTTTGGTATGGATACTGGAAATATGGGTATGCAACTACAGAAATCTTTTTAAAATCTTATTTAGGTTTAATAGACATGTGGTTAGTGGTTACTGTATTAGACAGCATAGGTTCTATAGTTTAATAATCCTAACTCACCTTGCATTGAGATACTAAGTTTTAATGTATAGCAAAATCCTAGGACTAGAGAAATCTTTTAAAAGACAAAATATAAAGCATTAATCATTGCTGGTCTGAGGGTAGGAGGGCCGAGTTGAAACACTGTATATGCAAATATGATCCAGGGTTTACATAAATGTGTTTCTGACACTTTTCATTTTCTGTGCACATGTGTGGTGATGTGTGATTTAGCATCCTAAGGAGAAAAACACATCACCCATCTTCAAAGGCTCTTGGCTGATATTTTATGTTACCTGCCTTTCTGCTCCCCAAAGGCTAACTCCATGGCAGGTTTGAAGTACTTTCAAAAGGAAACATTCTTGAGTGATTTGAGTGTTACAGAAGTGGGGGTTGAAAAGTTTCTTACCCTCTAAAAACTCAGATCCCTCCAGATGTTCAGGTGACTCCAAGGAATGTTAACAGAACTTGAAGAGACAGAACCTAGTGCTCGAAACACCTGGTGGTAGAGTAAGAGCCCTGAGTGTCTTGCCACTGAGGAATTACATGAACTAGATCAAGTCATTACTCTCTAAATGCCTACTCGAGTAACAATACTGTTCCCTCTCCCTTGAAAAAGAGGTCTCGTAGGAAAACAAGTAAACATATCTTTCTATTCTTCTAATGACACCCATATTTAAATGATTGTTTAGTATCTAATTCCAATATTGCCCCAAGCCAGAGACCCTCCTCTCTGTTATCAGAGTGAAATCTCATCTTCCCCTAAATGCCCATCTAAATATAATTCACACCTTTATTAGAAAAATTTTACCATCTACGTAATTACTATTTTGTGTGTGTGTGTGTGTGTGTGTGTGTGTGTGTGTGTGTGTGTAAGGACACTGTTGTTGTTGTTGTTACACTGTGAGCATCTATAGGGCAGGACCCATGGTCTAGGCATTCTTTTTTTATTTTATTTTATTTTATTTTATTTT